>NC_064628.1:55408913-55761105 GCF_023864275.1 Schistocerca cancellata | reverse complement strand
GATTGGCGATCTATGTGGTTTCTCTGGCGACCAGATACCGGACACGTTCACGTCTGAGGGCATCTTTCAAAAATGTTTCAAATGGCTCTGAGCACTATAGGACTTAACTTCTGAGGTCATCAGTCCCCTAGAACTTAGAACTACTTAAACCTAACTAACCTAAGGACATCACAAACATCCATGCCCGAGGCAGAATTCGAACCTGCGACCGTAGCGGTCGCGCGGTTCCAGACTGAAGCGCCTAGAACCGCTCGGCCACAGGGCCTCTTAGTATTAGTATTAGTAGTAGTAGTAGTAGTAGTAGTAGTAGTAGTAGAGATGCTCTGAAGTAGTATGTGCTGGGTAACTGCAAGGGTCGGACAAAGTCATGTCAACATGTATGTATAAGGCCCTCATTCCGTAGCGTGCTTTTGTAAGTAGACTGTATAGGTTTTTTTTATTGGTAACGCCACATAGCGCTCTGTATGAAAATCACTGGCTGTGCTGTGTACAGTCTGTGGCTGGTTTGCATTGTTGTTGGCTATTGTAGTGTTGGGCAATTGGCTGTTAACAGCGCGTAGCGTTGCGCAGTTGGAGGTGAGCCGCCAGCAGTGGTGGATGTGGGGAGAGAGATGGCGGAGCTTTGAAATTTGTAAGACTGGATGTCATGAACTGCTATATACATTATGACTTTTGAACACTATTGAGGTAAATACATTGTTTGTTCTCTATCAAAATCTTTCATTTGCTAACTATACCTATTAGTAGTTAGTGCCTTCAGTAGTTTGAATCTTTTATTTAGCTGGCAGTAGTGGCGCTCGCTGTATTGCAGTAGTTCGAGTAACGAAGATTTTTGGTGAGGTAAGTGATCTGTGAAAGGTATAGGTTAATGTTAGTCGGGGCCATTCTTTTGTAGGGATTTTCGAAAGTCAGATTGCGTTGCGCTAAAACTATTGTGTGTCACTTTAGTGAATGTTTGAGTACGTTCAGTTTTGCTCAGCTGTTTGAAAAGCAAATAATGTAAGAGGTTTATCAGCACAGTAATTCATAAATTTTTCCAAGGGGACGTTTCACTTTCTGTCTTACTATAGTTTACTAACTTATTCTTTCTTCTGTTCGTTTTTGTCATGCACTACATTCCATTTTGTTTATAAATGGAAATGCCGTGTGGCTGGAGCCTCCCGTCGGGTAGACCGGTCGCCTGGTGCAAGTCTTACATGGTGAGCCACTTCGGCGATTTGCATGTCGATGGCGATGAAATGATGATGATAAGGACAACACAACACCCAGTCCCTGAGCGGAGAAAATCTCCAGCCCCTCCGGGAATCGAACCCGGGCCGTTAGGCATGACATTCCGTCGCGCTGACCACTCAGCTACCAGGGGCGGACATTTTGTTTATGATTAAGATTCAACGACATTCCGCAACTGGAGAAATTTATTGTAATTAAAGAGAATTCTGAATTGCACCTTGCTCTATATGCGACTTAACTGCTGAGGTCATCAGTCGCCTAGAACCTAGAACTAATTAAACCTAACTAACCTAAGGACATCACACACATCAATGCCCGAGGCATTTTGAAGTGAGGCGTAGTTTAAAACTTAATGCCACATGCAAACCATATTTGAGCCGTGCTTTGTTGACTTCAAGCGTTTTGTGTCTTGAAGCTGTCAGGCGCACACTGCAGTCTAAGTGGGAGTCATTGTGCCGTAAAGTGTCATTTGAAGTGTTTCGTGACTATTCAGAGACACACGATAACTTCTTCGTAGGGCAGTACAAGGCTGAACAAGAGTAACTATGGACCGGCGCGTGACCTTAATCGCACGACGGAATCAGTCTACATCTACATCTACATGGTTACTCAGCAATTCACACTTAAGTGCCGGGCAGAGGGTTCATCAAATCATTTTAATACTACTTCTCTACCATTCCACTCACGAATGGCGCGTGGGAAGAAGGAACACCTAAATCTTTCCGTTCGAGCTCTGGTTTCTCTTATTTTATTGTGATGATCATTTCTCCATACGTAGGTGGGTGTCAACAAAATATTTTCACATTCGGAAGAGAAAGTTGGTGATTGAAATTTCGTAAATAGATCACGCCGCAAAGAAAACCGCTTTTGTTTCAGTGACAGCTACCCCAACTCGCGTATCACATCAGTGACACTCTCACCCCTATTGCGCGAAAACATGAAAACGAGCTGCCCTTCTTTGCACTTTTTCAATGTCCTCCGTCAATCCTACCTGGTAAGGATCCTGCCCGAGGCAGGATTCGAACCTGCGACCGTAGCGGTCGCTCGGCTCCAGACTGTAGCGCCTAGAACCGCACGGCCACTACCGCCGGCCACCAGGTTTCCAAGAAATGTAATGCCTGTATTACGAATGCAATAGTTATAGTTTATATTCGCAGATATTACACATTGTAAGAAAATGGAACTAATAAGTACGCACAATTTAAGGTTCGCACATATATCTACATGTTAACCAAAAGTAGTGTATATATAACTTTTCCCGGCAAGTCATCGCGTTATATAGAGCAACGTTTTGGGCCGATGTTCTAAATGGGGATCAGGAGAAATACACAGTGCTCTCATTTTAAGAGTGCTCCAGTACAACTAAAAGTGTACGTAGAGTAGTGCCCAAAAATACTTGTATCATTGTTCGAAAGAACTTGTTCTGTTCTGACACTCTGTTTTTCTTTTTTTGTAACAGACCTTAATTATCGCATTTTTATTGAAGTAAGTAAATTACATAAACTTATAGAGCTTCTAGGCTCAGACTAACTCAAATATACTGTCTATGACTTCTTTTTAGACTTCTCAGAGCAATCATATTCTGTTACTGAAGTGGTCTTTTTTTTGTAGAGACAAACGGCGGAGCTGCTTCTGTTCTGTCTTAAGTCGAATTTTAACACCGATATCTTTCCAGAAACAAGGGGTGGCTGCCAACTCGTTCTGAATAAAAATCAGGAATTATCAGTTATCAGAGATTAAAGTCATTGACTTCGATCTTCGACAGAACGCTAACTACTATTCAGACGCTTTCAAGTTTTAAAAAGTTTATTGGAATCTCTGATACTTAACTTCGATCTGCAGGCTGAATTCAGTATTAGCTCCATTCTCGGCTCCTTCAGTGGGGAGGCAGGTACAGAGAGGCTTCCCTTGAGCCACTCAAATCTGTTCAAAAATATGTGTGAAATCTTAAGAGACTTAACTGCTAAGGTCATCAGTCCCTAAGCTTACACACTACTTAACCTAAATCATCGTAAGGACAAACACACACACACATGCCCGAGGGAGGACTCGAACCTCCGCCGGGACCAGCCGCTCAAATCTGTCTCTGTTACTTGCGTACGAATCGTTTCACTAACAGAGAGATTCGTGTGCAGTCTTTAATGTTCACGGGCGCTGTTCTTGAGTGCTATGTGCTCCTCCTCTCTGGGATTAGTCTACTTTTTGTGGTGAGAGTAGCCTCAACTAATTACACCAGTACTGATTTTCGTACTGTGTGACGATCCTCTCGCCACCAACATCAGAGAAATTTTGTACTTTCAGAGCGGCCAGTTTTGGCTGTGCTTCCGATCCTCTTATCCGAAGTTTTTGACTGCTACAGTGCTTACTGTTTTCTTATACACTCCAGCTTCTTTATCGGATCAATGAAGCTGCGGTGAGTTCTTCTGAAACCGGGGAACTGTGTTCGATCGAAAAATTCTTTTTTGGCTCTCAACGGTCAGTACAGCACTGGTGTTTAAAAGTATGCGCTTTAGTGTTCAAAAGTACGTGCACTAGTGTTAAAAATTAAGTGTAGTAACGTACAAATGTGCGTTCACTAGTGTTTAAATGCACGTGCACTAGTGTTCGATGGCTGAATAGAATCTACAAAAGAGGAGAAATGGAAGTAAAAATTGAACAGTCACTCATAATGATTCCCCCAAACCAGAATTGTACTCTATGAAATAGGTACGAAGTACTTCTTGCTAGGAAGAACAACTTACTAACAAGTAGTAAAAACAAAGCCTAATATATGACACAGACATTGGCTGCGAGGGGGCGTTGATTTAAATCACTCGGGAGGGTTGACAATTTGTGCTGGACTGGGGTTCTAACCGGGGTCTCCTGCTTTACTAGACATACATGCTGGCCACTGCGCTGTTCGGACACAGTAAAGATCGCAACAGCACGGACTAGCCTAGCACTCTCTCGTCAGACCCAACTTCTCAACCTACCCACACGGTGCAAATGTAGTGCCCCTTTGCCCGATATCCTCATTAGTCGCGGCATTTCGCCGATTCTCGCAAGCGTTCGAGCATGATGTGCGTCCGCACTGAAGAGATCATTGGCCGTCCTCGCCTTAATTATACGTATGTGATGTCAGTTCTTTCGTAGATGTCCGAAAGAAAAGACACCATTTTGTTCAAGTAGCCACTATGAACTAAGACCCAAAGGAGTTACAGACATTTTGAAGTGAGGCGTAGTTTAAAACTTAATGCCACATGCAAACCATATTTGAGCCGTGCTTTGTTGACTTCAAGCGTTTTGTGTCTTGAAGTTGTCAGGCGCACACTGCAGTCTAAGTGGGAGTCATTGTGCCGTAAAGTGTCATTTGAAGTGTTTCGTGACTATTCAGAGACACACGATAACTTCTTCGTAGGGCAGTACAAGGCTGAACAAGAGTAACTATGGACCGGCGCGTGTCCTTAATCGCACGACGGAATCAGTCTACATCTACATCTACATGGTTACTCAGCAATTCACACTTAAGTGCCGGGCAGACGGTTCATCAAATCATTTTAATACTACTTCTCTACCATTCCACTCACGAATGGCGCGTGGGAAGAAGGAACACCTAAATCTTTCCGTTCGAGCTCTGGTTTCTCTTATTTTATTGTGATGATCATTTCTCCATACGTAGGTGGGTGTCAACAAAATATTTTCACATTCGGAAGAGAAAGTTGGTGATTGAAATTTCGTAAATAGATCACGCCGCAAAGAAAACCGCTTTTGTTTCAGTGACAGCTACCCCAACTCGCGTATCACATCAGTGACACTCTCACCCCTATTGCGCGAAAACATGAAAACGAGCTGCCCTTCTTTGCACTTTTTCAATGTCCTCCGTCAATCCTACCTGGTAAGGATCCCACACCGCGCAGCAATATTCCAGCAGAGGACGGACAAGTGTAATGTAGGCTGTCTCTTTAGTAGGTTTGTCGCATCTTCTTAGTGTTCTGCCAACAAAGTACAGTCTTTGTTTCGCCTCCCCCACAATATTACCTATGTGGTTTATTAAATTAAAGTTGCTCGTAATTGTAATTCCTAGGTATTTAGTCGAATTGACAGCCCTTAGATTTGTGCGATTTATCGTATACCCAAAATTTATCGGATTTCTTTTAGTACCCATGTGGATAACTTCGGACTTCTCTTTGTTTGGTACACCATACAGAAATTCTCTCTAGATCATTTTGTAATTGGAATTCGTCGTCTGATGATTTTACTAGGCGGTAAATTACAGCGTCATCTGCAAACAATCGGTGCCTGCGAGAGCATATACTGCCTCAGAATTTGCGGATTTGCGCCAAGTTGTGCGTCGGAGGTCTGTAGTAGTTAACAAGTTTACACTCTTCCAGTATGGTGGGTGGCAGTAGGCAGCAACTTAATATGATTCAAAGAAATTACGAAACCGTTGAATCTGCACCGAAATTTATGACTGGTTTAGGTCTTAGTCCATCATCATCAAGGCATCCTGTAGAACCGAGTGTATCGTGTTACAATTAAAATATACAATACTAGGCCAGTCAAAGTACAAGCACGTTTGAGAATATGATTACATACCGCATAAGCACTACCACAATGTGTGTATGCTGGCCACACACCTTGTGTGAGTGGCTAAGAGTTAGTTGCTATTTGCATACGACAATCCACTGCTGCTTGCAGCAAAACTATGTTACATTAACATTGACTATCGTTAGATATAATAATAATAATGGCATGTGACGAGGGCCTCCCGTCGGGTAGACCGCTCGCCTGGTGCAAGTCTTTCGATTTGACGCCACTTCGGCGACTTGCGCGTCGATGGGGATGAAATGATGATGATTAAGACAACACAACACCCAGTCCCTGAGCGGAGAAAATCTCCGACCCAGCCAGGAATCGAACCCGGGCCATTTGGATTGACAGTCTGTCACGCTGACCACTCAGCTACCGGGAGCGGACAATAAAATGATGATGATTAGGACAACACAACGCCCAGTCCCTGAGCGGAGAAAATCTCCGACCCAGCCGGGAATCGAACCCGGGCCCTTAGGATTGACAGTCTGTCGCGCTGACCACTCAGCTACCTGGGGCGGACATCGTTAGGTAAACAGAGGTAGTGGGCGCCGAAAGTAGTGCGCCATGGGGAAGTTACTTCATTTTACAAAGTTACAAAATATAGTTTACGTATGACCCAAAGTAATATACATTTCAGGTTGATGTTATAACAGAGTCACAATATAAAAGACGCATGCACAAAAGATATCTTGCAAACACATAGGCGTCACGCCTCGTAGCGCCACCAGATTCCACTCAGTACAACGCTAAAATGGCTGTAGCGTACATAATGGTACATAATTCAATTTTTTTATACAGAAAACTAGAATATCCATGTCACAATATAAATGGTAGCATGTGCAAAAAGAATTGTACGAACGTTTTCGCATCACACTTCGTAGCACCACCAATGGCCAATCAGTATAATAATAAATAAATGTAACGTATGTGATGATACACAGTCCAAATTATTTAACCACATAAGCTAAAATCTCAAAGACCACTTAAGCAAGAGCCTCGCAAACTTCCATTATACACTCCTGGAAATGGAAAAAAGAACACATTGACACCGGTGTGTCAGACCCACCATACTTGCTCCGGACACTGCGAGAGGGCTGTACAAGCAATGATCACACGCACGGCACAGCGGACACACCAGGAACCGCGGTGTTGGCCGTCGAATGGCGCTAGCTGCGCAGCATTTGTGCACCGCCGCCGTCAGTGTCAGCCAGTTTGCCGTGGCATACGGAGCTCCATCGCAGTCTTTAACACTGGTAGCATGCCGCGACAGCGTGGACGTGAACCGTATGTGCAGTTGACGGACTTTGAGCGAGGGCGTATAGTGGGCATGCGGGAGGCCGGGTGGACGTACCGCCGAATTGCTCAACACGTGGGGCGTGAGGTCTCCACAGTACATCGATGTTGTCGCCAGTGGTCGGCGGAAGGTGCACGTGCCCGTCGACCTGGGACCGGACCGCAGCGACGCACGGATGCACGCCAAGACCGTAGGATCCTACGAAGTGCCGTAGGGGACCGCACCGCCGCTTCCCAGCAAATTAGGGACACTGTTGCTCCTGGGGTATCGGCGAGGACCATTCGCAATCGTCTCCATGAAGCTGGGCTACGGTCCCGCACACCGTTAGGCCGTCTTCCGCTCACGCCCCAACATCGTGCAGCCCGCCTCCAGTGGTGTCGCGACAGGCGTGAATGGAGGGACGAATGGAGACGTGTCGTCCTCAGCGATGAGAGTCGCTTCTGCCTTGGTGCCAATGATGGTCGTATGCGTGTTTGGCGCCGTGCAGGTGAGCGCCACAATCAGGACTGCATACGACCGAGGCACACAGGGCCAACACCCGGCATCATGGTGTGGGGAGCGATCTCCTACACTGGCCGTACACCACTGTTGATCGTCGAGGGGACACTGAATAGTGCAGGGTACATCCAAACCGTCATCGAACCCATCGTTCTACCATTCCTAGACCGGCAAGGGAACTTGCTGTTCCAACAGGACAATGCACGTCCGCATGTATCCCGTGCCACCCAACGTGCTCTAGAAGGTGTAAGTCAACTACCCTGGCCAGCAAGATCTCCGGATCTGTCCCCCATTGAGCATGTTTGGGACTGGATGAAGCGTCGTCTCACGCGGTCTGCACGTCCAGCACGAACGCTGGTCCAGCTGAGGCGCCAGGTGGAAATGGCATAGCAAGCCGTTCCACAGGACTACATCCAGCATCTCTACGATCGTCTCCATGGGAGAATAGCAGCCTGCATTGCTGCGAAAGGTGGATATACACTGTACTAGTGCCGACATTGTGCATGCTCTGTTGCCTGTGTCTATGTGCCTGTGGTTCTGTCAGTGTGATCATGTGATGTATCTGACCCCAGGAATGTGTCAATAAAGTTTCCCCTTCCTGGGACAATGAATTCACGGTGTTCTTATTTCCATTTCCAGGAGTGTATTTGGATACTTCGAACGTGATGCGCTACATACTGATTGGCTGTTTCGTTTTAGGTAAAATATTGGGCTGTGAATTTTTGTTTCATCTCAATCATTGTTATTTTTTTCTAAATATTTCCATCAGTGCCAGCTTTTTGGTGTCATATATGTGTGTGATCAAAAGTATCCGGACCCCTTTCTGAAAATGACTTACAAGTTCGAGGCGCCCTCCATCGGTAATGCTGGAATTCAGTATGGTGTTCGTCCACCCTTGGCCTTGAGGATAGCTTCCACTCTCGCAGGCATACGTTCAATAAGGTGCTGGAAGGTTTATTGGGGAATGGCAGCCCCTTATTCACGGAATGCTGCACTGAGGAGAGGTATCGATGTCGATCGGTGAGACCTGGCACGAATTCGATGTTCCAAAACATCACAAAGGTGATCTATAGGATAGAGGTACGTACTATATGCAGGCCAGTCCATTACAGGAATGTCTTGCAACCACTCCGCCACAGACGGTGAATTATGAACAGGTGCTCAATCGTGTTGAAAGATGCAAACGCCATCCCCGAATTGCTCTTCAACAGTGGGAAGCAAGAAGGTGCTTAGAACATCAATGTAGGCCTGTGCTGTGATAGTGCCACGCAAAAGAACAAGGGGGTGCAAGCAACCTCCATGAGAAACACGACCACACCATAACACCACCGCCTCCGAATTTTATTATTGGCACTACACACGCTGGCAGATAACGTTCACCGGGCATTCGCCATACCCACAACCTGCCATCGAATCGCCACATTGTATATCGTGATTCCTCACCCCACACAATTTCCGCTGTTCAATTCTGCAATGTTTACGCTCCTTACACCAAGCGAGGCGTCGTCTGGCAGTTACCAGCGTGATGTGTGGCTTATGGGCAGCCGCTCTACCCTGAAATCAGAGTTTTATCACCTCCCACCTCCCTGTCATAGTACTTGCAGTGGATCCCGATGCAGTTTGGAATTCCTGTGTGATGGTCTGGATAGACGTCTGCCTATTACGACCCTCTTCAGCTGTCGGCGGTCTCTGTTAGTCAGCAAACGAGGTCGGCCTGTACGCTTTTGTGCTGTATGTGTCCCTTCACGTTTCCACTTCTATCATATCAGAAACAGTGGACCTAGAGATGTTTAGGAGTGTGGAAATTTAGCGTACAGGCGTATGACACAAGTGACATCCAATCAGCTGACCACGTTCGAAGTCCGTGAGTTCCGCGGAGAGCCCCATTCCGCTCTCACGATGTCTAATGACTACTGAGGTCGCTGATATGGAGTCCCTGGCAGTAGGTGGCAGAGCAATGCACCTAAAATGAAAAACATAAGTTTTTGGGGGCGTCCGGATACTTTTGATCACGTAGTGTATTTGTGGTCACTGTGGGTGTCATGGGTGAGGAACATGTAACAGGCACATGACTGACAACAGATGGTTTATGGTCAAATCAGATCAGAATGCCCATAGCCGTACTACTACAAACGAAATGAAATTTCACTGGTTGAGAGGGTCTGTGATGTGATTTCAGTTATTACATTATTTAGTCAAAATACAATGAAATTGGCTGTATGAGGTCACTTCTCAGTATGACCTTGCATCCCCTCTGGTACTTACGTATGTAATGGTTCGATTAGTAAGGGTGTCATAAGATCGTTGTGTTCTCTCCTGAGGTGAGGTGGCCCATTACTGTTGTAAATGGTCCTTGATACTGACACTATGATGGAGTTGATGCCCTAGTTGGTCCCATACACGTTCTGTCGGGGAAAGATCAAAGACTCGTGCTGGCCATAGGAGTACCTCAAAATAACGCAGTCAGTTCATAGAGATGTGCCATGTGCGGAGGAGAATTGTTCTGTTGAAAAATAGCACCATGAAACTGTCACATGATAAATAACATATGAAGACGCAGGATGTCTGCAGCATACCGTGGTGCAATCAGAGGTCAATCGGTCACTGGCAGCCGTGACCTGAAGTCATTCACGTTAGGATCCCACACCTTCATGCCAGAAGTAACACCACTGTGCTTCTCAAAAACGTTGGAAGAATGGGACCTCTCCCTAGCTCTCCGCTGACGATGGTCACCTGGTGGGTGCAGAACCGCGATTCGTCGCTGAATCCAATACAATGCCGTGCCATTATTTAGTAGGCCAAGCTTCCTAATTATGGCACCATTCCAAACCAACTGTGGTGTTATCTGCAGCCTACGCATAAGAAGTTAACTCCTTGATCTGACTGTTGCTCGTCTGAGACCAATGCCACTGGGTGGCACAGAATGGTGCATGGTGCCCAGATCTTGTTCACGGATACCAGACGCAGATATGGAGCAGTTACATTGTGTTTGGCGCACATTACAGCGATTGTACCTCTACCTTGTGGTAGTCAGACGTGGTCGAGCAGAACATTAAGGAAGAGTATGCTTGCCTTCACGTTGTCAAGCGCCCCAACATCGGACCATTGTCATATTCGAATTCTCCGCAGACTTTTATATTGCACGAGTCGATCAGCCGTCCGAAGTTCGTATGCTGCTGATAATACTGTCTCATACGAGTACGCGGCATCTCTGTCTCCTCTGTAGTGTTCACGCAACACCTGACGCTGTTCCCTTTCTCTTATATAACCTTCCTGGCTTTATACATCCTATCGTGCCTGGTATTTACACTACACACGAAAAACACTGATGCACTGTTGTGGCCGTTTTACCTCTCGCAGCAAATTGCACTCGACTTATTTACATACTCTCCGTATGGCGTGTACATTGACATCTGATCATCTCTTCGAGATGCTTCACTATTTTTGTCAGGCACCGTGGGTTAGAATCCCTTCAGCTTTCTATGTAGTCAACTTAGGAATTTAGTTGGGAACTGTCTTAAATAAAAAAACTATTTTATGCGATCTTGGCTGTTGAATGGATTTTGATCATTTCAGTTGGTTCAAGCTTGCATTTCCGGTCAACATAGAGCTACTCTGTTGAATCGGTTTCTTGCGATTGGAGACACTCACTGCGTAGGCTGACTAGCGGATCTGAATCCATAGATTATATTTGGGCTGCGTAGGAGGAAAGAACTGCTGCTGATCAGGGCTCTTCTAGATAACTGCACAGCTCTTACACGGGAATGATGGGACGGACTGCTGACAGAGATCTTGAACCTCATCACAGAGTGCTCCCCTAAGCTTGAACTGTACCTTGGATTAACCACATTCACTGTCAACTGCTTTTCTGCAATAGAAGGGATATCCCGGTTTTGCCTCCTTTTTTTAAAAAAAAAAAACGCTTCTTTGGTGTGACAATTTTTGTAGTTACATGCTGTGGACGCTGATCTATGGCAACTGCCTTGCGTTTAAGTCCTGCCTGGTTCCGTAGTCTTTCCAATAGCCTGATCATTCCTTATTTATAATTTAATTTTAAATACTGCCATTGAAATTATACTGTTGTTTAAACTCTTATAGTGATGTATGTATTGACCAACGCAGTTGCATGCAAATGAATTATCGAAACCTTGTTTCAGCAATTTGATCCGTTTATGAGGTATTAGAGGTGTTCCCAAAATGAAGGATGGAAGGAAAAAAATGCATTAGGGTTTAACATTCTGTCTGTCAGCTCCAGCTGCTACAAGTAAGAATCAATATTTACGAGTGTGAAGGGAACTATTTCGCAAGGGTAAAGAATGGGCCCAAGTCACTTTCGGGTAAGATCGTCACTTCTTAACGGTTCACACGTTAAATGAGCAATTTCTCTAGTTGTTTATAACCAAAAAGCACACTATGTGCTATCAGATTCTCTAACGATTAATGTAGTGGGCTCTGTAATTTCATTTTTAACATCACTGATACATTGACAAACACAGAGGCACGCATACCTTCAGTGTCCGCAACCAGTGTGCCGTGATTTTCAAGAAATTAGATGTAATTTATTTCCTTCAATTTTAAATAAAAACGTACTTGTTTGTTCTTCAGTTATTTAACACATAATGATGACTATTAGATTTTCAAAGAAATTTAATGTAGTTCATTTACTCAATATACGTTTCTTAAGTAATTGTATTCTCTCCTGCACCACCACTACACCGGCTATGCCGCTAGGTTGAGACTACCGCGTCTTTTGTGCACGGCTGTATGCGCTTTTCCCTAAAGTTATGGGGATCAACAAAAATGTCCCTGTCATATTATTCTTATTACCTTGTTTTGACATTTGTTCCAACTTGTGGCCGCTTCATTAGCTGTATTGCTCTTTCCGCTCGCCGCCAAAGGACCGAAACATTATCAGCCAATAATACAGTGTTTCAATATTACTTTTGTTATTCCATCGTGGAATTTCCATTGCTTGAGGATTTGACTCCAGTTTCATCACAGCTATGCTCTACAGCAGTACGATTGCTACTGCAGTACTTTCAATTACAGTACCATTAAACTATTTTTTCCTCCATACGGTAAGTTCATTGTACGAAGTGGTCCATCGTCGGGTGCTAGTAGTGAAACCATCGATTCCGAAAAAATTTGGAACCTATGTCTTGCGCCCATCCTGATAAAGCAAATGTCAACATTTTCGTTCTGGATGGCTTTCGCAGATTTATTGGTCTTCAACTTAGGTATAACTGTTGGTCATCAGCGCATAAATGATATCAGCGATGGGAAACGATATTCAACACATCATTAATATATAATGAAAAAAGTAGCCGGCCGGTGTGGCTGAGCGGTTCTAGGCGCTTCAGTCCGGAACCGCGCGACCGCTACGGTCGCAGGTTCGAACCCTGCCTCGGGCATCGGTGTGTGTGTGTGATGTCCTTAGGTTAGTTAGATTTAAGTAGTTCTAAGTTCTAGGGGACTTATGACCTCAGATGTTGAGTCCCATAGTGCTCCGAGCCATTTGAACCATTTTTTTTTTGAAAAAAAAATAATGGGCCCAATGCTGATCCTCCTGGAACCTCTGATACTACATTATTCCATTGTGACCTCTTTGTTCCGACCATTACGCAGTGTTGGCGGTGTGTAAGGTATGAGTGGACACATTGCACAGCACCTGAAGAAAAGTTTTGCCTTTTGAGTTTAGCAAGCAGAATACCAAAGTCGACAATGTCGAAAGCTTTGCTAACATCCAGAAAGCACATAATAGTCGCCTCTTGTTTGTCCATAGCTTGTTTCAGTTCGTCAGTCACTTTTTATAAAAGCAGTCGTAGTGCTGCTATTGAAGCCTGATTGCTATTCATCCAGAAGGTTATTTGAGGTTAAGTAACTGGTAAGCTGATCGTGAGCTATGTATCTGGATATGATAGAATGCAAATGGAGTTGTAATCAGGAGGTTTTCTGACACGTTCCTTTTGGGTAGAGGTTTAATGAGCCCCTTTTTCTAGGCATGCGGGTTTTTAAAGTTTTTTGTCACTAAATGAGATCACAGCGCACTACAATTTTGCTGCATACATAAGTACGACGATTATCTCAAAGTATTAACCCGAATGTTTGATCTTAGAGCTGAGGTACGTGAATTTTTGACTGTTGAGGGGTATGATTATGAAGATTTATTTGCAGCTGATGAATGGGTATCTTACATGGCATAACTTGCCGATTTTTTCGTACACTTGAATGAAATAAGCAGAAAAATGCACGGTAGAAACGATAGTATTGTGACTAGCATGGATAACATTCAAGGATTTGTTAATAAGTTAAATTTGTGGTTGCGAACAACTGAAAACCGATCGCGGGAGATGTTCTTAACCGTATGGCCTCTTACTGAAGATTATAAGGTGCTGATGGACTTCAGAACATTTAATACTCTTGCAGCAGAATTTCAAAAAATATTTTGAAGAGAGCGTTGAAAATTTTGACTGAGTTCGTGATCCATTAGTGGATTCGAAACTTCTCGTGAATAATTTAGGTTTACCCTTACAAGAATAACTTGCAAATTTGAAAACAGACAGAACTTTGAAATCAAAATTTTTGGAAGTGCCCTTGGTTACATTTTGGTTGTCAGTGACTAGTGAATACACAGTTATCTCCAAGGTGGCAGTTAATGTGTTATTACCATTTTCAATAACATATTTGTGTGAACTGAGTTTCTTGCCGTTGAATGAAATTAAAACATCAGAGTGAAAGGCACTCAGATCATCAACGAGGAAATAAGGCTTGCTGTGTCAACGATTCTGCCACGAATGAACGGTCTGTGTGTAGCTAACGAGGCTCAGGCATCAATAAATGCATGAATATACTCCTGTTTTATAATATTAATAACAGTAATAATAGTAATAATAATAATAATAATAATTGTTGACATAACGACTTAATTATTCGTAATTATATTAAAACTCACTCGATTTTGAGAAGACTGACATTTTGGTGTGCCGTGTTGAGTCTCGGCCCGTCTAGATGTACCGTGAAGGTTGTGGAACCTTGTACTGCTCTATGTAACTTGTGCGTAATCGACACGGGAACGAGCTAGGGACAGTCCCTGCTTTGCGCAGTTTAAACGATGCTGCCTGCAGCCGCTGTAAATGGCTCTGAGCACTACGGGACTTAACTGCTGAGGTCATCAGTCCCCTAGAACTTAGAACTACTTAAACCTAACTAACCTAAGGACATCACACACATCCATGCCCGAGGCAGAATTCGAACCTGCGACCGTAGCGGTCGCGTAGTTCCAGACTGAAGTGCCTAGAACCGCTTGGCCACACCGCCCGGCTGCAGCCGCTATAGTTCTCTGCATTGTTACGTAACAAACGTGAGACGTTGACCACAAAGTCACAAGGGACGGATAAGAAGATTCAAACAGTAGTCAGCATGAGAGGTTTGCAGAGATGAGCAACGAACTATAGCGGGGGACATTACAAGAAAGACGTTATAAGTTGCGAAGGGCGTTAATCATTCAAAGGCTCTTGTTAATGATAGCTCTGTACAGTCGTAAGACTGCCTACTTGCAAGGGTATGGGTGTGACAGAAATGACTTTACTTGACAACACATGTTTTTGAGCGAAAGTGTCAGAAGTTAACTGCATAAATACAATATGTGCAGCGGACATGGTGTTCGGAATAACTAGATATAAGTTTTTGGAACGTGCTTTGTAAGGGGAACGAAAAATTTAAAAATTCTTTCACCTCAGGAACTACTCTCAAATTTTAAGAAGAATGCAGTAACTCAATTCTAATGAAAGCAGTTACTGACAGATGCGAATATTACCGAACTGTCAGTTTAATAAGTCATGGTTCCCTAACAATGATGCGAATTATTTACAGAAGAATGAAAAGAACTGGTAGAAACCGACCTCTGGGAATATCATTTTGGATTCCAGAGAGCTGTAGGCATACATGAGGCAATACCTACCCTACGATTTACCTTAGAAGATAGATTAAAGAAAGGCAAGCCTACTCCATAGCACTTTGGACTTAGAGAAAGCTTTTAATAGTGTTGACAGGAATACATTGTTTGTTATTCTGAAGATAGCAGGGATAAATAAAAAGGGAGCGAGAGGCTAAGTACAAATTGAACAGAAATTAGACTGTAGTTAAGAGTCGACGGGCAGTGGTTGAGAAGGCAGTCAAACATGGTTATGTCCTATCCTCGAGGTTTTTCCGTCTGAGCACTGAGCAAGCAGTAAAGGAAACAAAGGAGAAGTTCAAATAGAAGAAATAGGAACTCTGAGGGTCACTAATAACCAGAGTCGGTTTGGGAACGTTTTTCCTCACAAGCGACCTATCGTTCGGCGCCCACCTACACATGTCCTCCCTCCTCCTCCCCCCCCCCCCCCGCTTTTCCCATGGCAGTTTTGATTACTAATTCTCATACGTACTGCATTCGAAGCGGACGCTGCTGTGAAATCCCGTATAGAAATCCTGCAATTGTAGCGGCTTTAGCGTCCCTCTCAGCGTGGCGTACCAAGCACCTCCATGTGTGATTTGGGTCTTCTACCGGCCCTGCCAATAATGTTGAAATTCTCTCTGAGACAGCAAAGGATTCGTTAGATCAGCGGAAAGGAATTGATAATGATGTGTTGGCAGAAGAGCCAACACCGTGTTGCTAGAGGAGGCCGAAATGCACGCGTTTAAGCTCACGCAGACTGGTGTGAGGTCTGGAACAGTTATGGGAATTTATAATAGCAAATAAAGTACGTAGTTGATGTAATACTTAACTTTATTCCATAATTGGAGAACATCGCTCTTGTTGATACATTTGCTAACAATCTCAATATAAACTGGTAATGACTCCTTGCTAGGTCGTAGCAAATGACGTAGCTGAAGGCTATGGTAACTATCGTCTCGGCAAATGAGAGCGTATTTGTCAGTGTAGCTTCGCTAGCAAAGTCGACTGTACAACTGGGGCGAGTGCTAGGACGTGTCTCTAGACCTGCCGTGTGGCGGCGCTCGGTCTCCAATCACTGACAGTGGCGACACGCGGGTCCGACGTATACTAGCGGACCGCGGCCGATTTAAAGGCTACCACCTAGCAAGTGTGGTGTCTGGCGGTGACACCACAGATAATGTTTTGAAATGAAAATGAGCTGAACGCCAGAAAAAAATGAAACACAAATTGAGTGAAATCGCATTAAGTCAAGTGGTGCTAAGAGAATTAGACTAGGATACGAAACGGTCAAAGCAAAAAACTGACTCGAGATAATAAGGAAAAATTTCCTAATAAAGAAAAATATTAATCTCGAATATGAATTTAAATCTTAGGAAGTCTTTGCTAAGAGCGTTTGTCTGGAGTGCAGCCTTATACGGTAATGAAATATGGACGCAAACAGATCAGACAAGAAGAGGAAAGAAGATTTTGAAATGTTATGCTACAAAATAATTCTCAAGATTGAGTGTATCGAGTATCTACTGAAGGCGTGCTGAACCTAATTGGGCAACATAAAGTTTAATGCCACAACTTAACCGCAAGAACGAATAGAAACAGCCTAAGATATCAAGAAATAGTTAATTTGGTAGTGGTGTGAGCGTATGTGTGTTTAGGGGGTGGGGGGAGGGAGGAGAAAGGGGTAGCGTAAAATCTGTGGAGAAAGACCAGGGCTTTTCTACCGCAAGCAGGTTTAAATGGATGCCGCGTGCACTGGCTGTGTAGGAATGAAGAGGCTTTCACGGGCCACGCTAGTGCGGAGAGGTGCGTGAAACCAGTCGTCGGGCTGAAGATAACGACAACAACAGTGACAACAACAAGAAACATTGAAGCTACAGCTTAAACACGAGTGGACTTTATTTCCTGCGTAACACCGAAACAGGCTGCTCCGGACATTTGTTTCTGTGAAAAACTATATCTACGAAGTTTCCACTACAACCTCTAGACGTGTGTGGCAAGAAATGCAGGACATCGTGAAAGTTATCTTGATAAAAATAATGCGATAGTTGTAAATGTTGCGTGCTGGCAGCACTTTCAACATAGGAATTCGTCAACTTTGAACTGCCGGAATGTGTTGCAAAATCAGACTACGAGAAACTGACTTGAAAGAGCCTATCTGCTTCACTGTCTGTTTCGATATTCGTAACGGCAAAAATGCTATCTGAATGCAACACTGTGAAACTTTAACATTTTAAACTGATAAATTGGCACTGGAAACACTCAACGTTTCCATTTTTTATCAGTTAATTTTAGCTTTCCTGTTGTACAATGGAAACACCGTAACACTGCTCCTGCCTTGAAAGCGCGTCGTATTTACTGAGCTATTACTATACTGATATGCGCCTGGTGCAACGCGATTTCTTTTTTAAAAAAAGTGAAAGCATACTTGGTTCATAGCAAATCTGAAAAAGTAAAAATAGTAACCCATGTTTTGGTATGGACAATGACTTGGGATACATTATAACATCACGCGTTTCTGATTAGAAAAGTTATACATTGAACAATTATCTCTTTCTTTGTTTCACAAACTTAAATACACAAAAAATTTCAGTTCTTGGGTGTACAAACGTAAGTAGTCTTTAACATCGAATGAGATCTTTTCAAAAATGCGCCGGCTGATGTGGCCGAGCGGTTCTAGGCGCTTCAGTCCGGAACCGAGCTGCTGCTACGGTCGTAGGTTCGAATCCTGCCTCAGGCATGGATGTGTGTGATGTCCTTAGGTCAGTTAGGTTTAAGTAGTTCTAAGTTCTAGTGGACTGAAGACCTCAGATGTTAAGTCCCATACTGCTCAGAGCCATTTGAGCCATTTTTCAAAAATGCAGCTCGTAAAAATGACTTTAAATATTCAACCCCAAATTCAAACCGAAAATTATCTTTCAATACATTCATGTCTCTGGATGTATGAACCAAGAATGCGTAACTACACTACTGGCCATTAAAATTGCTACACCAAGAAGAAATGCAGATGATAAACCGGTATTCATTGGACAAATATATTATACTAGAACTGACATGTGATTACATTCTCACGCAGTTTGGGTGCATAGATCCTGAGAAATCAGTACCCAGTACAACCACCTCTGGCCGTAATAACGGTCTTGATACGCTTGGGCATTGAGTCAAACAGAGCTTGGATGGCGTGTACAGGTACAGCTGCCCATGCAGCTTCAACACGATACCACAGTTCATGAAGAGTAGCGACTGGCGTATTGTGACGAGCCAGTTGCTCGGCCACCATTGACCAGACGTTTTCAATTGGTGAGAGATCTGGAGAATGTGCTGGCCAGGGTAGCAGTCGAACATCTTCTGTATGGATACAGGCCCGTACAGGACCTGCAACATGCAGTCGTGCATTATCCTGCTGAAATGTAGGGTTTCGCAGGGATCGAATGAAGGGTAGAGCCACGGGTTGTAACACATCTGAAATGTAACGTCCACTGTTCAAAGTGCCATCAATGTGAGCAAGAGGTGACTGAGACGTGTAACCAATGGCACCCCATTGGCGATGACGAATACACACTTCCAATGTGCGTTCACCGCGATGTCGCCAAACACGGATGCGACCATCATGATGCTGTAAACAGAACCTGGATTTATCCGAAAAAATGACGTTTTGCCATTGTGCACCCAGGTTCGTCGTTGAGTACACCATCGCAGGCGCTCCTGTCTGTGATGCAGCGTCAAGGGTAACCGCAGCCATGGTCTCCGAGCTGATAGTGCATGCTGCTGCAAACGCCGTCGAACTGTTGGTGCAGATGGTTGTTATCTTGCAAACGTCCCCATCTGTTGACTCTGGGATCGAGACGTGGCTGCACGATCCGTTACAGCCATGCGGATAAGATTCCTGTCATCTCGACTGCTAGTGATACGAGGCCGTTGGGATCCAGCACGGCGTTCCGTATTACCCTTCTGAACCCACCGATTCCATATTCTGCTAACAGTCATTGCATCTCGACCAACGCGAGCAGCAATGTCGCGATACGATAAACCGCAATCGCGATAGGCTACAATCCGACCTTTATCAAAGTCGGAAGCGTGATGGTAGTCATTTCTCCTCCTTACATGGGGTATCACAACAACGTTTCACCAGGAAACGCCGGTCAACTACTGTTTGTGTTTGAGAAATCGGTTGGAAACTTTGCTCATGTCAGCCCGTTGTAGGTGTCGCCACCGGCTCCAACCTTGTGTGAATGCTCTGAAAACCTAATCATTTGCATATCACTGCATCTTCTTCCTGTCGGTTAAATTTCGCGTCTGTAGCACGTCATCTTCGTGGTGTAGCAATTTTAATGGCCAGTAGTGTACAAGCCTGCAACAAAGTAAAAAATCTGAAATTAATTACCTTAAATTAAATCCTCTTCTGTTACTCATCAATATAATCATAAAATGTATTTTTTTCAAAATTCTTCAAACTATTTCCTCATCTCAAATAACTAATCAGTAAATCAACATGTCCACTTCCTCAGGATATAACTGCAACCGTACCACTCGGCCAATGCCGTACTACTACTCATGGCACATCACTGCCGACAACTGTGTCTCCTACTCTCACGATTAACAGTGCGCATCACCTCCCTCGAATCTGCAAACTGAGATAGTCCAAGCAAGCCTCCGTGCGACTCAGCATCTCTGACACTGCGCTACACGGCAAAGCGTTGGGACAGGGGCAGTTGGCGAGAATACTCTACTGCGTTCCCATGGGACTACAGCAACTGATAGCTTCACTGACTTGTATCCTAAAGTGATCCTTTTTAATACTGTGCACTTTCGCCATAAGATTTGCAAACATTCATCTTAGATTTTGTATATCTCCAACCAGTGACCACATCCCTCCTGAAAGTCAACTTTCAAGATGCGCTATGGTGGACAACGGGTAGTGGCACCCATACCTGGGGGCATGGGAAGCCGCCCCTGCTTTTTAGCTCTAAGGCAAAGGAAAAAAATATTGATATCAGGTGTTTTTCTTTCAAGCAATGACGTAACGTTCGATATTGCGCAGTTTTTTAATGGGGTCGAACTAGGACTTTTTTATGGATACTTACAAGTCCTCATTCGTCTTCTGAAATATTAAAAACATCTCTCCAGGTGTAGCCCCCCCCCCCCCCCCTTCACCCCGCCCAACCCCTGCCCCCTACAACTATTGTATGGGCGTCCTTGACAACAGAAAAAGATATGCTTCAAGTTACGTTTGTGTTGACCATTTGGGGTGAACAACTGGCAAATTATACACACGTAAACCATCTCCCCCTTACTCCCGCTCTTCGTCTTCGCATCCGGATACTGTCAAGCTACTAAATGAAATTACGCAAGGCGTGCGCCGTAGAAGCTTATAGCAGTGGAACAGCAAGCACATGAGCGGCTTATCAAACGGGCTGACTTCAACGTGACCAAGTCCATCCGGGGGAAAGAAGCTGCAACAGCAGCAGCAGCAGCAGCAGCAGCAGCAGCGGCGCCTGTGCGCAGCGGGAGAAGAGAGCGGAAGGCATCTCAGAGTCCTGTAAGCGCTCCCTCAACGACCGCTAAATCGCTTTCTTTGGCTCGTTTGCTGGCGCTTCTGTCCTGCATTCCCGCCTCTTCTTGTGGTAGCGGAATAGCCCTTCAAGCTCGGTTTGCTTTTCTCGGGCAGCGTTCTTTGTGTGTCAAACCAGCTGCAAATGAGGCATTTATGTGCAGCAGCAAGCGCAGACATACCTGGTATTCGCGTGTCATTTCTTATTCCGGCTGTAATTAGACGAAAAAGAAGAAACTATAAACACTTTAAGTGTTAGAAATTAAATTGACAGATCAGGTACTAATGATGGGAGTACTGAAAAAACGGACAGGCAAGAAAGTCCCTGGAAAACTCTTCGCACAGAGAGGTCAGATTAATGGCGCTTCTGTTACGATATGCAGTAAAAGTTAATAGCAGCCAGGAAGCAGCAGTGGAGGGAAAACGGGCGCAGGAACAGACAAAGAATAGAAACTGCGAAGCAGGTTTTAAGGTACGAGGGTTGTGCAGAAAGTAAAGAACGTCAAGTGTCAACACAAAACTTATTTACAAAGTTACCGTACCTTACTCCGTTTTTCTTTGTAATCCCTGTAACTGTCAAAATACTTATGGTTAACTTGGGACCAATACTGCAGTTCCAATGTTTTACTCGTCTAACGTCAAAGATTAGAGCCAGGATGTCATTGCCTGTTTGAGATGTACATCGTTTGCGAACTGTTTTCCACTCAAAAAGTCCTTCAGTTTCGGGATTGAGTGAAAATCACTTGGTACAAATGGTTCAAATGGCTCTGAGCACTATGGGACTTAACACCTGAGGTCATCAGTCCGCTAGAACTTAGAACTACTTAAACCTAACTAACCTAAGGACATTACACAGATCCATGCCCGAGGCAGGATTCGAACCTGCGACCGTAGCAGTCGCGCGGTTCCGGACTAAAGCGCCTAGAACCGCTCGGCCACCGCGGCCGGCGAAAATCACTTGGTGCCAAGTTAGGGTTGTAAGGAGACATCCAAAAATTTCCTAGTTAAGACGTTGCAGGTCTTTCTGATATCGGTCGCGCTTTGTCATGAATCAAAAACAGCTTTGCCGACAACATTCCACGTCACTGAAGAATCGTTCACTGCACTAACATCATAAACATTCTTTATTTGCCTATAAATTTCTATAAGCCGAACATTTTGTGCATTCGGAAAACAGATGACACTGTGCAGTAGGCATCTGACGGGGTTTTCAACGGGCGCCGCTATTTCGAAAGGTTACAGAACAGAGAGGCACGGCCGCTCAGCAACAAAACTCGGCTCACACTGAGGCGGCGGAAGGAGGTAACTGCCATGCTTGCGACCGCTCTGATGAGGGATAGGCACTGGGTGTGGCAGGCAATCGTTCACTATCTTCTTGGTTGATCCTTGTATGTAAGGTTCAGTAGTTGCGTAGCGGTGAAGGCGGCTGAGTTCAAGATAGTAAGAGATAGAGGTTGGAAACAAATCAGTCGAAAAAATGGTAACTTTACGAATACTGACGGATTTCTTTATGTAGCAGACTAGACTTTTAAGTGACTATTAGTGTAAATAGAAAGCGTTTCTGGTTGCCTGTTAATCAATTTCTTTATTGCTAGTGCGCTCTGCCAGTGAAAACAACTCCAGATATTCGTCGTCTGACAGCAACGAGTCAAAAATTCAAACCTGCGTTCAGCACTGTCGTCAGACACAGCATGGTGCGAACTAGATACGCTAAATACCTACTGAAGTGTCAACTAGATACGCTAAATACCTACTGAAGTGTCAAATATCATTCACCAGCACATTACTCTGAACGATTGACTTTATAACTACTACCTGGCTGACACAAAAACCACGAACGTACTCAAATTAGTGTTATTTGGTTTAGTAAATTCACGATAAGAATAATAGTTATTATAGGATGTATGGACAAATGCGAGTTTAAAAGTAAAGTACGTGTCCGGTTTCTAGTGAGCGTGTGTACGTACAGTGTCTAGAACTAGGTGCGTAAACTTTAGTCTTTCGAAACGCGATTTATTCAACTCCGCATCGACACATACTACAGAAAATACGAGGGTTGGAACTTAAATAGTGGCAACTATTTATTCACAACCGATACAGAAGAGTTTAATGTTTGCACCTGTTACTGTCCTTCAAAGTAGTCACCAGCGTTGTATAGAACCCGTTCCCAGCGATGTGGAAGGCGTAGTAAACCGTTAGCAGTGACTGTTCTGTTGATCGTGCGAATGGAGCGGTCTACTGCCTGTCGAATCTCTGGAACAGTTCTGAAGCGAATGCTACGAAGTGGTTCCTTCATTTTCGGAATCAAATCAAAGCCACAAGGACTTAAGTCCGGAGAGTATGGTGGCTGGTACAGTACTTCCCAGTCCCATCGACCGAACAGAGCAGCCACAGCTTGCGCTGTATGCACCCGCGCATTGTCGTGCAAAACGATGGGTGGGTAGCGCAGAAAGTGTCGCCGCTTCTTTCGCAAAGCTGGTCGCAGGTGATGCTCCAAAAACGAACAGTAATACTGTGCATTGACGGTCTGCCGTGGAGGAACGTAATACGTTAGGATAACACCATCACAGTCGTACACGAGAATAACCATAAATTTAGACCGCTCCATTCGCACCATCAACAGAACAGGCTCTGCTAACGATATACTACGCCTTCCACATCGCTGGCAACGGGTTCTACACAACGATGGTGACTTCTTTGAAGGACAGTAACAGGTGCAAAGATGTAACTCTTTTGTATCCGTTGTGAGTAAATAGTTGCCACTATTTAAGTTCCAACCCTCGTACATTCGTACACATACACAGGCCGCACCAGAAATACTTTTACGAAGTTTCGAGACGGATTTATCATTTCAAAAACGAAAAAGAAGTCTAAATACAAATATGGGTGACAATCCTTTGCTTTGAGTTTTTGGTGAAAAATCATACTACAAAGTTCTCTACTGAGCAGCTGGTAACCAAGGTTACAAATGTCCTGTAGTTATTTCACAAACATGCATTCGTTGGATCGTGAACTGTGACAACTTCTGAAACATCCCTGGACAATGTCAAACGGTTCTGCAGGCTTTCGTGGAACACTGATGAAGTGTATCTGCTGCAGGAATGTATGCTGCATAAACAAGCACTTTTGGGAGGTAACATGAATACAACGCAAAGGATTACGTTCGGAAGACTCTCGAGTACTTTGCACTGAAATACGTACAACATGTTTCCTCTTCTGTGCAGGGCCATAATCTGTAGCAAGTATGTAAGAGTTTTCTGAATAAACGTCTTGTACACAGTGCCTGTTTGATGCGGTGGGAGATCATGTGTACCTGATAACCACACTTCCAGCCCACGCGTTTGTCTTAAAATGCTACTGCTGTTAGCTCGAATTGTACTTTGAGGATCTATATTCGCCGAGAAATATGGCAGGTAAACAACTTTATTGTTGTGCCATTTTCCGCAGCAGTGTTTATAAACTGAATGCCTTCTTTTTACTAGGGTAATTAATAGTCCATTAGATTTTGGGTTTGCAGCCGGATGATGTCGAGCTGTTGCCATAATATTTAGTCTCACAACCAAACAGACATCTTCAGGTGAGTTTTCCAACATGTAAAACTTGCCTAAGAATGCCTGCATGGAGTTCAGCCGCAACGACAAGAGGTCGACATCTTCCGGCTTCAGTTCCAAAAAATGGTTCAAATGGCTCTGAGCACTATGGGACTTAACATCGGAGGTCATCAGTCCCCTAGAACTGAGACCTACTTAAACCTAACTAACCTAAGGACATCACACACATCCATGCCCGGGGCAGGATTCGAACCTGCGACCGTAGCAGTCACGCGGTTCCGGACTGCAGCGCCTAGAACCGGTCGGCCATCGCAGCCGGCGCTTCAGTTACAAAAATTCATGAAACTGTAGTATTTAATTATTTAGACGCATTCTGCCTTGCGCACGGAACGCTTTTTTGGGTCATTTCCTGCTGTCCTGGCAATTTCTGCGTTTCCTTTCACGTGGTAATAGTTTAAAAGACGCACTTCCACATCTCTTAAGAAAACCTTACAGGAAAATCGCAGTTTTGTGTCGTCAATCTTAAATGATTCCAGCTAAACAGTGAAGATTTTCCAGAATGAATTTTCACTCCGCGATGGAGTTTGCGCTGATATGAAACTTGCTGGCAGGTTAAAACTGTGTGCTGGATCAGAAAACAAACCCGGGAACTTTGCCTTTCGCGGGCGCGTAATCTACCGTATGTTCAAATATCTGAATTCCTACTGGATGAAAATGTTGAGATTATTGTCCCTAGACTTACACACTTCTAACCTAACTTAAATTAACTTATACTAAGAACAACACACACACCCTGCCCGAGGGAGGACTCGAACCTCCGGGGGGAGGGGCCGCGCAATCCGTGACATGCGCCTCAAACAGCGCGGCCACTCCGCACGACAGTGATCTACCAGCTGTGCTATCTGCCCACGACTCATTATCCTTCCTCACAGCTTTACTTGCATAAGCAACTGATCATCTGACTTTCAGACATCACAGAAGCTCTTCTGCGATACTTACACGACTATATTCCTGGAAGAAAAAAATGGTTCAAATGGCTCTGAGCACTATGGGACTCAACTGCTGAGGTCATTAATCCCCTAGAACTTAGAACTAGTTAAACCTAACTAACCTAAGGACATCACACACATCCATGCCCGAGGCAGGATTCGAACCTGCGACCGTAGCGGTCTCGCGGTTCCAGACTGCAGCGCCAGAGCCGCGCGGCCACTTCGGCCGGCCATTCCTGGAAGAAAGGCACATAATTTTAATCTGCAAGCAAGCTTCATAATAGCGCGCACTCCCCTGCAGAGTGAAAACTTTATTCTGGAAAAAATTCCCCAGGCTGTAGCGAAGTCGTGTCTCCGCAGTATCATTTCTTCCAGGAGGTTTTTAAATGGTTTTAAATGGTCCATTAGAGGTCAGAAGGAAAAATGAGATCTATAATTACAACATTGAATAAATGACCTTCACTGTCCTTCATTTATGTTTACTTTAGTTCAGAAAGGAGTGAACAGTGCTGCCAAAAACTGTTTCATCTCTTAACCAATGATATTAAATATTTACAGGAAATATTTAGGATATTGAATACTTGACAGGAAAGCGAAATTTGAAAGTAAGCTCAAAAAGATGTTCAGGGGAAGGATTTTTATTTAGAAACTGGCAGTTAATTTATTGCAAAAGTGTTACATAGTTACGTCGTTAAACTAAATTTTATTTTCTGTTACGTTAACTCTATTGTAAATGGGCAGCATGCAGCTATATTTAAATAGAAATCTTGTTAATAACCCGTAAACTGGCTTGTTCAGCGCCATTACGATATATCGTGCAAGTGATCCCTGGAACATGTAATAAACTACAGTGACATGCGGTCTATTGTGATAGACTGATCTCAGTGGACATAATTGTACTATCTAGGTGAATGTGTTAATAAGAGTTTCAGGGACAGGGGACCATTTGTATTTCTGTTACGGTATTTCAGTTTTTTCTTGTACTGTAGTTTCACGATCTCTTTACTATGTCGATGCTCCATTGTGTGTATTAAACGGCTCTTCATGGGAAAGCGGTTTATAGCCAGATGTTGGATGATAAATTGTTCCACAGGTAGAAATGCGTCTTCTACAGTCTGCACTTTCGAGAGGTAGCTTTTGGATACATATTTGACGATTTCGTGTGGTGAGCACCTTGTCCCGAATCACAAACCTTAAGCCTTGAGTTTCTGCGCAGTCTCCTTGCGATAACCAGCTATTTGACCATTACACGTCCACACAAGAGTGACACGAAGCAAGACACAGCTTTCCAAGCACTTTCGCTCTTCATTTGTTACTAGTTCTGTTTGACGAATTTCAGCACTGCAGGTCAGATCGAGTGATGTTTAGTGTTTTTTCTGCATTCCAGGTAGTTCATAGGGCCTTCTTATTTCTGCATTCCAGGTAGTTCATTGGGCCTTCTTACCAGAGAACTTCAAAAAGTAAATTACGCATTATGGCATCCCAAGTAACTTTTACTGAATGTTGCACTTTGTCAAAGTAACACGCATATGAGACACTATTTTTCAACATAGTTATCAAGTCTCTGTAACCAGCGGTCGGAGCGCTCTGCCAGTCGTCCAATTCCTCGACGGTGGAAACCGGCACCTCGGCCACGCAGCCGTTCAAAAACCGCTCTTTGGAGAATCTCTTTCTCTCGGATGTCTTTTTAGATTGTTGAAAAAGGTGTAAATCGCACTATGCAAGATCTGAAATTACGGACGAGCTTATCCACATCCGTTTGGCCTTTGTCAAATTGTTGGTTTCACAATAGCTGCACCCGAAATTCACGGAGAGTCTGTGTGCAATACAAGTACAGGGTTATTACAAATGATTGAAGCGATTTTACAGCTCTACAATAACTTTATTATTTGAGATATTTTCACAATGCTTTGCACACACATACAAAAACTCAAAAAGTTTTCTTAGGCATTCACAAATGTTCGATACGTGCCCCTTTAGTGATTCGGCAGACATCAAGCCGATAATCAAGTTCCTCCCACACTCGGCGCAGCGTGTCCCCATCAATGAGTTCGAAAGCATCGTTGATGCGAGCTCGCAGTTCTGGCACGTTTCTTGGTAGAGGAGGTTTAAACACTGAATCTTTCACATAACCCCACAGAAAGAAATCGCATGGGGTTAAGTCGGGAGTGCGTGGAGGCCATGACATGAATTGCTGATCATGATCTCCACCACGACCGGTCCATCGGTTTTCCAATCTCCTGTTTAAGAAATGCCGAACATCATTATGGAAGTGCGGTGGAGCACCATCCTGTTGAAAGATGAAGTCGGCGCTGTCGGTCTCCAGTTGTGGCATGAGCCAATTTTCCGCGGGCTACGCGTGAAACTTGCCCGCACGCGTTCAACCGTTTCTTCGCTCACTGCAGGCCGACCCGTACATTTCCCCTTACAGAGGCATCCAGAAGCTTTAAACTGCACCTACCATCGCCGAATGGAGTTGGCAGTTGGTGAATCTTTGTTGAACTTCGTCCTGAAGTGTCGTTGCACTGTTATGACTGACTGATGTGAGTGCATTTCAAGCACGACATACGCTTTCTCGGCTCCTGTCGCCATTTTGTCTCACTGCGCTCTCGAGCGCTCTGGCGGCAGAAACCTGAAGTGCGGCTTCAGCCGAACAAAACTTTATGAGTTTTTCTACGTATCTGTAGTGTGTCGTGACCATATGTCAATGAATGAAGCTACAATGAATCTATGAAATCGCTTCAATCATTTGTAATAGCCCTGTATAGACGTTTTCCTGACAAGATTCGTACTGTATCACACACTTCGATCTCGCCGTACACTTACAGTTGCCGAGCCATTTCGGCTGCACAGTGCACACCGTGACGCACCTGTCATCCAGCGCCTGCCGGAAACAGGAACCTGCAGGACCTTCTGACAAGGCGCCGGTCTTGTTACACAATGCCCTTAGCGTGGGATGACGTATGTGACTTACCTTCTGAAGTCTCTACATACTAAAACACCTCGAGAAATTCAGTGCGTTTTCAATACTGGCTTTCCGAGTCGTCTTGTACTCTCAAAGATTTATTCTTTGACAGAATCATTCTTGCTATGCAGGATTTAGCGTACGGGAACATGTACATTGTCGTGGTGGTTCTTGCGAATGATTTAGGTTGCAGAACTTATTCTTCGACCAGTATCTGATTTAGAAGCTGCATGAACGGAATGGAACAGCGTATACTGTCTGTCATATGTGTGGTTTTCTTCCTTCGAAGTGTCAGTTACAGAGACAGTGAATTCTTTCTGAATAATTTCTTAATTAGATTTTGAATCTGGTTTTCCTTCGTTCCGTCTGGCTACCTCATTTCCAAGTGTGAATATAGCTGAGAGTTACTCTTTAGGGGGATGTGTCATTGAAGTGTGTCGTTCCATTTTGTTTTATCCGTATGATACTTGAAGAATTTTATATTCATCATAATCAAGTTCAATGCAGATGCCATCTGAAAATCTTTTTATGTAAGAGAAGAGATCAGTTACGTGTATCGCCAGGGCACTTAAAATTATATGTCATTTATGCGGGAGAGATGACTGGGCTCAGCTGCGAGACAGCAGACTTTTCCAAATGTTTTGAGTAGAGGTCTGAGAATATTCACAGCATTGCAGAACCATAGGCCGCTTATGCAAGCTGCCGAGAAAATTCCTCATCTGATTGGAATTTCTCTATATTTAGTGTCTATTTCTTCTCTCTATTATGTACTCCATTTCTCTGTGTGTTAGGGGATGCCTGGAGGAAGTTAATGATAGTGAATGAAGTCTGTATGTTGGTACCTATTTTCACTGCATGTGAGTGTCGTACACTATCAAATGCCTTCATGACCGCCACCGGTAGCTGAGTTATGCCGGCACGGTAACTCAGCGTGTTCGGTCAGAGGGTTAGCTGTCCTCTGTAATAAAAGAACTGAGTTAATGGATCAACGACGAACTGAAACGGGTGTCTTGCGACGTCCGCCTCGAGCAGATACGACGAACAAACACGAACAAAATGAAATAAAAAAAAAAGAAAGTTGTCAGCGCAACAGAATGTCAATCCTAAGGGTCCGGGTTCGATTCCCGGCCGGGGTGAAGATTTTCTCCTCTCAGGGACTGGGTGTTGTGTTGTCCTAATCATCATCATTTCATCCTCATCGACGCGCAAGTCGCCGAAGTGGCGTCAAATCTAAAGACTTGCACCCGGCGAACCATCTACCCGACGGGAGGCCCTAGTAACACGACGTTCGATTTATTGTAAGTCAACAAAATCAACTATAACTTATTATTTCCATTTTCTTCTTCGTGTATTCTCTCTCTTCTTCAGAAAATGCATTGTCAGATGCGAAGTACTGGTCAGATTTATAATTTTTACATTTTGTTAGTAATTTGTAGTGTGTTGGAATGTATGTGGTTGGCTCACTAGATAATATTATAGTAACAAGATATATGGCACATTATGTGGGAAAATGTTGTAATTTGTCGGGGTATTAATCACTGAGATTAATACGAGGCTTGACTCGTACAGAACGAAAGTATGTGACTTTTTAAACCAGAAATTGTGTTATCTCCTCCTAAAGATTTCCAATTTTGGTTTCATCGTACGATTTCCTGTGTTGTAATGGTTCAGAAACCTTGACAGGGTGCTTTCATAAGTTCGTGGCTCGTTATCAATCCATCAGGCATCATTATTATGTATGTTGAGTTTGAACCATACAGCAGCCCAAAAAACTTCCACTGGCGCGGATTTAGGTACTGTCGGAATTTCCCCCTGAGTTTCCTTTATGGAATCTGCAAAATTTACTTAAAGTTTTTCGAAAAGTCCGTTAGGTCTTCTTGACAGTGACGTTTTATGGTCTTACTTCTTGGTCTATCGCATCATGACTTTTATTCTGATTGTCACGAACATTTTATAGTTTGATGGTCTTTTTTATATTCCCTATGTATACATTTTATATAAGTTGATCCGGTAATCTAGCGTTGGAGATAAGTGGAAACTCTTCGAGTTACTGTACGCAGATGGTCAATAGGCGAAGTTGCTATTCTGGCGTTTTGCTACTCTAATAATGTTTAACTATATCTGGTGATTTTCGTTTAGTTTCCTTTTCCCATATTTCACGATACCATGGGGAACTGCGGAATCATGTTGGTGTATACAGTTATGTGATAGCCTCAAGATTTACAACGTTACGTAGGTATGTGGAGTTGAAAATCTTGAGCAGGCAGAGAGAAGCTCACAATTCATATATTTCAGGGTGCAGCACCGACATTCTGTGTCAAGTACGGTAATTTAAGAAAAACTGGGAGCACTTTTTTGTAAGAATGATGAAATTAGTCCTAGCTCTTCATTATGTCTCTCTAGTTACACACTTTAGCGTTTCTGTAATAGTGCCCACTCCTGAAGTGTTTCATGCTTCGGCCGGCCGGAGTGGCCGAGCGGTTCTAGGCGCTACAGTCTGGAACCGAGCGACCGCTACGGTCGCAGGTTCGAATCTTGCCTCGGGAATGGATGTGTGTGATGTCCTTAGGTTAGTAAGGTTTAAGTAGTTCTAAGTTCTAGGCGACTGATGACCTCAGAAGTTAAGTCGCACAGTGCTCAGAGCCATTTGAACCATTTTTCATGCTTCACGTAATCCCAGTGCATTGCGTAAAAGGCAATAATATATTTTAGAAGTATGAGCCAGTTGGTTGGGGCCGTTTCCCGCATTTTAAAAATGTATGCTTTACACAGAATAAAGGAAGATATTTGACTGAAGGTCTTTCTGCAATGGTCGTGCACGACGTTTCTTTTTATTTTACGGGATGGACCATGCTTTGGGCTGTGGTTTCCCTTTGTTATTATTATTATTATTACCATTATTGTGAAGAGAGATAATTAATGACGGTCTGACACCAAGCACGAACTGATTCCTTCATTTCTATGATCTGTTATGCAAACTGCTACAATTCTGCGTTCTGAATGATAACGGACAGCGGAGTACTGTTTTCCATAAACTGTCATTAATTGGATCTTTAGTCACTGGGATTGCGTGAAGCAGGAAACTCTTCAGGAGTGGGCACTATTACAGAAACGCTAAATTGTGTAACTAGAGAGACATAATGAAGAGCTAGGAATAATCTCAACATTCTTACAAAAAGCGCTCCCAGTTTTCCTTAAATTACCGTACTTGGCACAGAAAGTTGTTGCTGCAGCCCGAGCCGTGCGTGGAGCGAGCGTCCCAGAGCAGGCCACCCATCTAGTCGCCTGATCGACCTCTCATCGAGCGGCGCTTTGTAGAAACGTTCGGTGCCTCAGGCAGTCGTGATAGCATCGGAATAGCCTTCGAGGGCTGCCTTTACTCCCAGTAGACAGCTGGTGGCTAACAGGTAGCTCCGAGCTGTTCACGCCGATGATATCAAAGGTCACCTCTTGCAGCCTACCATTCTACCACTTATCGTCCATCTATGGTCAGCGACTTCACTTTGGCGTATTTCACGACTGATGTGTAGTTGCTGTAGCTCTCTAACATGCGCGTGATTACATCTGGCACTGAGTTCCGCATTTACTGACAGTCCATCACCGAAGTACATCACAGACATGCACGTCAGCTACCTGACAGTACGGTCAATTTGTAGCCACGCTGCTAACAACGTTTAACTGAAAGAATATAAACACGCTGCCTGACCCAAAAGACGTTGTCGGATATTAGTGTAACTTCGTATACGTACACACCATCGTCGGATATGATAGTGATTAGAATTGCAAGTCCCTGTGGCAGGCAGCACGGCCACCTTTTCGTGGCCGTCCGATGTGGCCGAGCGGTACTAGGCGCTTCAGTCTGGAACGACGCGGCTGCTACGGTCGCAGATTCGAATCCTGCCTCGGCCATGGATGTGTGCGATGTCCTTAGGTTAGTCAGGTTCAAGTAGTTCTACGTCTAGGCCACTGATGACCCTAGATGTTAAGTCCCATAGTGCTTAGAGCCATTTGAACCATTTTGAATCTTCCCGTATACAGTGTTATTCACCAGGCTTGGTAGGGTATATACGGGGCGTTAATAGCGTTATATGTTGAATGATCACTCTAAAGGACACGAAGATGCCGAATATTTATGTGAGAGAATGTTAATAGCACTTGACAGCCGCGCGGGATTAGCTGAGTGGTCTAAGGGGTTGCAGTCATCGACTGTGCGGAGGTTCGAGTCCTCCCTCGGGCATGGGTGTGTGTGTTTGTCCTTAGGATAATTTAGGTTAAGAAGTGTGTAAGCTTAGGGACTGATGACCTTAGCAGCCTCAGGAACTCGGGTGGGAGGGTCTAGAGGAAAGGAGGCGTTCTTTTTGTGAATCGCTACTGAGGAAATTTAGAGAACCAGCATTTGAGGCTGACTGCAGTACAATTTTACTGCCGCCAATTTATATTTCGCGGAAAGACCACAAAGATAAGATAAGAGAGATTAGGGCTCGTACAGAGGCATATAGGCAGTCATTTTTCCCTCGTTCTGTTTGGGAGTGGAATAGGGAGAGAAGATGATAGTTGTGGTACGAGGTACCCTCCGCCACGCACCGTATGGTGGATTGCAGAGTATGTATGTATATGTAGATGTAGAAGTATATGTAAGTCCCATAAGATTTCACACATATTTGAACATTTTGAGCACTTGATAGTCTGAAAGAAAACTGAAAGGGGCCTCATTTTGGGTCTCCATTTGGACAGCTGGTCGAATCGTGCAATATCCAGAGTTGGGGAAGAGGGGACATTCATACACCATTTACCATATGTTTGACTGCATGGGAACGTGAGGGCAGGCATTCTCGTGGTAAAGATACCGGTCGTCTCACCACCATAAAGGATGATGGACGTATTGTGTTCCAAGCACACAGTAATCCCCTCACATCTGCGGCTGCCATCCGAGAATAAGCAATGGATTCTGTGCAACATTTTGTGTCACCCCGCACCCTTGGTAGGACACTAGCAGGAGCCGGACTAGGGAATTACCGTCCCAACCAGTATAATCTGTATTCTTTTACCTATAATTCCTTAAAAAAAAGACTGTCTGTACATAGCTGCACAATGCAATTGGAGTCATAAAAAGTTATCAAGATCGTGGTCACCCAAATATTCCAGAATGCAACACATTTGTGGTATGGTAACTGTGATCGGTTCTGAATTGCGAATGTCGTTTCTTACCGCAGTATGAAATACTCCAGCGGAACTTCCAATATTGGACCATGATACTCGCCAGATCTGTATTACATCGCTAAAACAGCCTTCGGAGACTGAACTAGGTACGTTCCGTATTGTCATATTACATACCCGAAGTCAAGAATTGCAGAAGAGAAACCAAAACACTACACAGAAGAAGAAATGCAGAGGAAATGTAATGACATATAACTTTCTCCGACGACCACATCTGAAATAAGAAAAACCATTATGACCCTGAACAGTAATAGTTTATATGAAGTTCACAGTTTCTCTAGTAAGACCCTAAACAAATGGTTCAAATGGGTCTGAGCACTATGGGACTTAATTTCTGAGGTCATCAGTCCCCTAGAACTTAGAACTACATAAACCTAACTAACCTAAGGACGTCACACACATCCATGACCGAGGCAGGATTCGAACCTGCGACCGTAGCGGTCGCGCGGTTCCACACTATAGCGCCTAGAACCACTCGGCCACCCCGGACGGCGACACTAAACATTTGTAGCCCTACAATATGTGAAGTTCTTAGCAACATGTGTAAGAACTCTTTAATTCGGGGTATATTCCCAAATAGGAAAGTCTCTGTAAATAACAGTTGGAGCGTACCTTCGATACGTTCATTAATGATAGCAACCCGCTCCTCGGTCACGGAGCCTTGCGACAACCGCTGTGTGAATGTTTTCAGCGTCGGAAAATCTGCTATTGCAGCTGGTCATTTGCCTAGATATTGTCGTCTGTGATCGATGTCGACGGCCTTCACTCCCGATAACCATGATAGGTCTGGGCGACCTTGATCAAACTGCTGACACAATTTCATTTCGACTGAACGTGGCGTTGCACTTGGTTCATCTACCGCCAAAATTTCACGATGGATCATCGTGCAATTTAGATGTTTCGTCCATAAGAATCGTACTCTTCCATGTACCTCCAGTCTGGAGTTCGATTCCAGTTGCCGTGTAATTTCACTCCCACGCCGTGACGCACCTCTTAACCGTATCGCAGGGCAACTGCGACTGCAACCCCAGAATATGTACTCCCTTCTTACAGTGCGCCACTCTTGTTGTACAATGGTCTTAGCGTGAGACAAATTTGCTTCTTAAAGTATTTTCGTAGATGACGTCTTGGCGTATGTTTTTGCATTGAATTTGTTCCTCGGGGTACCCTCTACAACCTCTTGAAGTTTATCGCTATCATCTAGTTATATTCCGTGTAGTGCTGCCTTCAGATGGTAACGCTGTAGTAATTTACTATAGCTACTACGCTTCACTCTGCTAGAAGGTAAAAATGACTTTGCTCCCACACAACCTAGGGAAAACGTCAGGAGAATTGATTTTAACAGTGGAACGAACGGAAACAGACTTACACTACTCGCCATTAAAATTGATACACCACGAAGATGACGTGCTACAGACGCGAAATTTAACCGACAGGAAGAAGATGCTGTGATATGCAACTGATTAGCTTTTCAGAGCATTCACACAAGGCTGGCACCGATGGCGATACCACAACGTGCTGACATGAGGAAAGTTTCCAACGGATTTCTCATACACAAACAGCAGTTGACCGGCGTTGCCTGGTGAAACGTTGTTGTGATGCCTCGTGTAAGGAGGAGGAATGCGTACCATCACGTTTCCGACTTTGATAAAGGTCGGATTGTAGCCTAACGCGATTGCGGTTTATCGTGTCGCGACATTGCTGCTCGCGTTGTTCGAGATCCAATGTCTGTTAGCAGAATATGGAACCGGTGGGTTTAGGAGGGTAATACGGAACGCCGTGCTGGTTCCCACCGGCCTCGAATCACTAACAGTCGAGATGACAGGCATCTTATCCACATGGCTGTAACGGATCGTGCAGCCACGTCTCGATCCCTGAGTCAATAGATGGGGACGTTTGCAAGACAACAACCATCTGCACGAACAGCTCGACGACGTTGGCAGCAACATGAATTATCAGCTCGGAGACTGCGGCTGCGGTTACCAAAATGGCTCTGAGCACTATGGGAATTAACTTCTGAGGTCATCAGTCCCCTAGAACTTAGAACTACTTAAACCTAACTAACCTAAGGACATGACACACATCCATGCCCGAGGCAGGATTCGAACTTGCGACCGTAACGGTCGCGCGGTTCCAGACTGTGGCACCTAGAACCGCTCGGCCACTCCACCGGCGGCTGCTGTTACCCTTGACGCTTTATCACAGACAGGAGCGTCTGCGATGGTGTGCTCAACGACGAACCTGGGTGCACGAATGGCAAAACGTCATTTTTTCGGATGAATCCAGGTTCCGTTTACAGCATCATGATGGTCGCATCCATGTTTGGCGACATCGCAGTGAACGCACATTGGAAGCGTATATTCGTCATCGCCATACTGGTGTATCTCCCGGCGTGATGGTATGGGGTGCCTTTGGTTACACGTATCGGTCACCTCTTGTTCGCATTGACGGCACTTTGAACAGTGGACGTTACATTTCAGATGTGTTACGACCCGAGGCTCTACCCTTCATTCGATCCCTGCGAAACCCTACATTTCAGCAGGAGAATGCACGACCGCATGTTGCAGGTCCTGTACGGGCCTTTCTGGATACAGAAAATGTTCGACTGCTGCCCTGACCAGTACATTCTCCAGATCTCTCACCAACTGAAAACGTCTGGTCAATGGTGGCCGAGCAACTGGCTCATCACAATGCGCCAGTCACTACTCTTGGTGAACTGAGGTATCGTGTTGAAGCTGCATGGGCAGCTGTACCTGTACACGACATCCAAGCTCTGTTTGACTCAATGCCCAGGCGTATCAAGGCCGTTATTACGGCTAGAGATGGTTGTTCTGGGTACTGATTGCTCAAGATCTATGCACCCAAATTGCGTGAAAATGTAATCACATATCAGTTCTAGTATAATATATTTGTCCGACGAATACCCGTTTATCATCTGCATTTCTTCTTGGTGTAGCAATTTTAATGGCCAGTAGTGTATGTGAAGTCAAAAGAGGCCTACTTTGAGGACGATCACAACTTATTCATAGTTGGTATGTAGTGGCGTATCTACCACATGGTCACTACTGCCACGTCATATCCTGGATGTGTCTACCAGCTGGTGCCTTAACTGAAGTACAGACTCCATCGCCGACGCCAGTGGGACGGCCTTGCATCACAGCCCTCATGATAAGGGTGAAGATTCTTACGAGGGCGAGGCCTACCTAGCACGACCGACCGTAGCCGTTACTAGCATTAACACTTATCGCTGGCATGGGTACTGTACGAATTACCCCTCTCCGATTTGATTCGTATTGAAAGGGTGTGCAGTGCAGGACTAAGCCTTCAACTTTTGCAAACAAAACGACACTCTCAACCGTTATTGAGAAAATAGAGTTCGAAAATTTTAGGCTTGCTTATACACTTCGTTTGGTCGCTATTAATCAAAGAGTCCGTAGTTGACCGAGTAAGCGCTTAGTTTTGTAAGCCCGAGATCTGCAGATCGAATCTCACTGACGGTAATTCCCATTTTTCAATGTCCACGTAATTCTAACAACAGATTTATTACGACTCTGCAAATTATCAATATTTAATGGCTCATTTCTTATTTTCGAAATCTTTATTCTGAAAAAACGAGAAAAAATTTTCTTCGTACGTAGATTGGACGTAGGAACAGGATACGCAAGAACTTTCAATCAAACCAGTCATTTTATTTATATTATTGTATCTGCATTTGTGAAAAGTATACTGTGTAACTAGTGGGTCACAGCACTAATCAGGATGATACTGATCATAAAAACATGAAAAACTATGTTCCCTTTTGAGTTGAGTTTCTGATCTACGCTTTGGGCTAATGTCGCGATCTTCGCCTGCCGTGCTACTGTATGTACATTATCCGTAATACTCCTGAACAAGTGCGGCTGGCCAGTGTATTTTGTATTATTTCTTTGTAGCTTTTTATTGTTAAATAAATCCTTCTCTTATGACAAAACATAGTATGCATCATTCTGGTTCATTTGTCTGACCTCGTGTATGATGTTTTCTAACAGACCGCAAGAACATATCTACTATAAATTGCTTGTCCTCTCGACTTTGATACAACTTGTGAGACAGCAAAGATGCAATTCAGTTCTGTATCGAATAACAATCATCCACTAATAAGCTTTCAAAAAAATTTCGTAGTAATGGAAAGTGTCTCTCTTGTAGAGAGGTAGTACAGGGTGGGGCATAAACAATAACTTAGAGACATTTTATTCGAATATTAAGACATAAAGCTGGCTCTGAGCACTATAGGACTTAACTTCTGAGGTCATCAGTCCCCTAGAACTTAGAACTACACTCCTGGAAATTGAAATAAGAACACCGTGAATTCATTGTCCCAGGAAGGGGAAACTTTGTTGACACATTCCTGGGGTCAGATACATCACATGATCACACTGACAGAACCACAGGCACATAGGCACAGGCAACAGAGCATGCACAATGTCGGCACTAGTACAGTGTATATCCACCTTTCGCAGCAATGCAGGCTGCTATTCTCCCATGGAGACGATCGTAGAGATGCTGGATGTAGTCCTGTGGAACGGCTTGCCATGCCATTTCCACCTGGCGCCTCAGTTGGACCAGCGTTCGTGCTGGACGTGCAGACCGCGTGAGACGACGCTTCATCCAGTCCCAAACATGCTCAATGGGGAACAGATCCGGAGATCTTGCTGGCCAGGGTAGTTGACTTACACCTTCTAGAGCACGTTGGGTGGCACGGGATACATGCAGACGTGCATTGTCCTGTTGGAACAGCAAGTTCCCTTGCCGGTCTAGGAATGGTAGAACGATGGGTTCGATGACGGTTTGGATGTACCGTGCACTATTCAGTGTCCCCTCGACGATCACCAGTGGTGTACGGCCAGTGTAGGAGATCGCTCCCCACACCATGATGCCGGGTGTTGGCCCTGTGTGCCTCGGTCGTATGCAGTCCTGATTGTGGCGCTCACCTGCACGGCGCCAAACACGCATACGACCATCATTGGCACCAAAGCAGAAGCGACTCTCATCGCTGAAGACGACACGTCTCCATTCGTCCCTCCATTCACGCCTGTCGCGACACCACTAGAGGCGGGCTGCACGATGTTGGGGCGTGAGCGGAAGACGGCCTAACGGTGTGCGGGACCGTAGCCCAGCTTCATGGAGACGGTTGCGAATGGTCCTCGCCGATACCCCAGGAGCAACAGTGTCCCTAATTTGCTGGGAAGTGGCGGTGCGGTCCCCTACGGCACTGCGTAGGATCCTACGGTCTTGGCTTGCATCCGTGCGTCGCTGCGGTCCGGTCCCAGGTCGACGGGCACGTGCACCTTCCGCCGACCACTGGCGACTACATCGATGTACTGTGGAGACCTCACGCCCCACGTGTTGAGCAATTCGGCGGTACGTCCACCCGGCCTCCCGCATGCCCACTATACGCCCTCGCTCAAAGTCCGTCAACTGCACATACGGTTCACGTCCACGCTGTCGCGGCATGCTACCAGTGTTAAAGACTGCGATGGAGCTCCGTATGCCACGGCAAACTGGCTGACACTGACGGCGGCGGTGCACAAATGCTGCGCAGCTAGCGCCATTCGACGGCCAACACCGCGGTTCCTGGTGTGTCCGCTGTGCCGTGCGTGTGATCATTGCTTGTACAGCCCTCTCGCAGTGTCCGGAGCAAGTATGGTGGGTCTCACACACCGGTGTCAATGTGTTCTTTTTTCCATTTCCAGGAGTGTATTTAAACCTGACTAACCTAAAGACACCACACACATCCATGCCCGAGGCACGATTCGAACCTGCGACCGTAGCGGTCGCGCGGGTCCAGACTGTAGCGCCTAGAACCGCTCGGCCACTACGGCCGGCACTTAAAGCTACACACCATTTGCGTGCCTTGTTCAAAAGAACCCTTCATAGCATTTTATTTGACATTTCACTATTATAAATTATGTCTTTTTAAGGGTCCACCTTTGTTGGCGGTGCAATTTTCGGCACGAGCGCGCACACTCGAAATAACTCCGCGAAGAATGTCGCTTGTCTTGACCTCGACGTCGGTGTGAATGTTGTTTTTCAGTCATCAATAGTTGTTGACCTGACGGTAGAAACTTTGGATTTCAGAAATCACCACAGAAGAAAGTCATAAGCTGATAAATCAGGCGAAAGGGATGGTCAGCTGATGTCCGAAAATGGAAGACAAGACGCTATGGAAGCATCCTGCGGAAGGTTTAGAAGTTCTGGCTGTGCAAGCAGCCTCACCGACCTGTCAGAACGACCATAACTACAAGTGTTATGACGCAGTTTCTGAATTACGAACTGTTGCAACGTAACAACATATTGATCAGTTGTTGCTGTGGTAGCGCTACCTGCATATTCTCAAAAAAAGTATGGATCAAAAACACTCTGCGCAGACTTGCCATACCACATACTAACTTTTGCGCTATGAAGTGGTCTGTCGTTCGTTTTATAGGATTAGTCGGCGCCCAGCATCTAGGGTTTTGCTTCTTCACATAGCCCGATAAACGAAAATGTACACTCCTGGAAATGGAAAAAAGAACACATTGACACCGGTGTGTCAGACCCACCATACTTTCTCCGGACACTGCGAGAGGGCTGCACAAGCAATGATCACACGCACGGCACAGCGGACACACCAGGAACCGCGGTGTTGGCCGTCGAATGGCGCTAGCTGCGCAGCATTTCTGCACCGCCACCGTCAGTGTCAGCCAGTTTGCCGTGGCATACGGAGCTCCATCGCAGTCTTTAACACTGGTAGCATGCCGCGACAGCGTGGACGTGAACCGTATGTGCAGTTGACGGACTTTGAGCGAGGGCGTATAGTGGGCATGCGGGAGGCCGGGTGGACGTACCGCCGAATTGGTCAACACGTGGGGCGTGAGGTCTCCACAGTACATCGATGTTGTCGCCAGTGGTCGGCGGAAGGTGCACGTGCCCGTCGACCTGGGACCGGACCGCAGCGACGCACGGATGCACGCCAAGACCGTAGGATCCTACGCAGTGCCGTAGGGGACCGCACCGCCACTTCCCAGCAAATTAGGGACACTGTTGCTCCTGGGGTATCGGCGAGGACCATTCGCAACCGTCTCCATGAAGCTGGGCTACGGTCCCGCACACCGTTAGGCCGTCTTCCGCTCACGCCCCAACGTCGTGCAGCCCGCCTCCAGTGGTGTCGCGACAGGCGTGAATGGAGGGACGAATGGAGACGTGTCGTCTTCAGCGATGAGAGTCGCTTCTGCCTTGGTGCCAATGATGGTCGTATGCGTGTTTGGCGCCGTGCAGGTGAGCGCCACAATCAGGACTGCATACGACTGAGGCACACAGGGCCAACACCCGGCATCATGGTGTGGGGAGCGATCTCCTACACTGGCCGTAAACCACTGGTGATCGTCGAGGGGACACTGAATAGTGCACGGTACATCCAAACCGTCATCGAACCCATCGTTCTACCATTCCTAGACCGGCAAGGGAACTTGCTGTTCCAACAGGACAATGCACGTCCGCATGTATCCCGTGCCACCCAACGTGCTCTAGAAGGTGTAAGTCAACTACCCTGGCCAGCAAGATCTCCGGATCTGTCCCCCATTGAGCATGTTTGGGACTGGATGAAGCGTCGTCTCACGCGGTCTGCACGTCCAGCACGAACGCTGGTCCAACTGAGGCGCCGGGTGGAAATGGCATGGCAAGCTGTTCCACAGGACTACATCCAGCATCTCTACGATCGTCCCCATGGGAGAATAGCAGCCTGCATTGCTGTGAAAGGTGGATATACACTGTACTAGTGCCGACATTGTGCATGCTCTGTTGCCTGTGTCTATGTGCCATTGGTTCTGTCAGTGTGATCATGTGATGTATCTGACCCCAGGAATGTGTCAATAAAGTTTCCCCTTCCTGGGACAATGAATTCACGGTGTTCTTATTTCAATTTCCATGAGTGTATATCGTCATTCACCATGTGTTGATCATCTCTAGAATCTGTGTACAGAACCTGTGAAATGCTTGCTGATCTCTGTGAAATAACTGTAACATTACTTGCAGGGATGGAAATGAATATCCAGACGTAACATTCGCCGCAAATTTTAGTCTGTCCGAGATGTTAAATACTTGCGAATGTCGACGAAGCGATCGCTCTGTTCCTGTCGCAATGTTGTCCGCGGCACGAACCCTTTGTCGTCCGCTGACTGACGAATTACTCGTTGCAGATATTGTTATTCGCAGCTGGTAAACCCACCTTGTAAATCGTCCTGTGGGACAGAACCTTATGACTGATAGCGTGAGCAGAAATTCACGGTTGTTTGCTGATGGCGCTGTCGTGTACGGTAAGGTGTCGTCATTGGGTTGTAACCTCCCCCTCACTTACCGACCTTAATGACAGTGAAAGATGAAACCGCGTGTACCTAATGGGAGTTTTGGAAAAGCAATCGTCACCGAAGTTAAGCTGTCGGTAAAGAGGGAGGAAAGGGTTACATCTAAATGAAAGGAAATGTGCTAATGAAACTGGTGGAAATTAATTTTGAAAAGGGGTAAAGTTAATAAAGAAAGTAAATGTGCAGCCGTTACGTTAACAATTAACTAGCGGTAATTAGGTATTTGAGATTTGGGGGAAATCAAGGTCGCCAGTCCTAAGGACAATTACTATAGTAACTGAAAAAGAAAGGTTATTACACATATAATTAGCACTAGAAGCGTGGCAACTGAAGGTTGACACGTGTAGTGTGAAAACTGAAAGTTTGTCAGAAGTAATAAATTTCGCTACACCCTGACTTAATTTAGCAAAGAATTAATAAAACCGGAAAATCGAAAGTTAATTTAGTGACTGAAGTTAATAGTGAGCTTTCTTTCTGAAGCACATCGAAATTCAGTAAAATACGGTTAGTCTTGGACTACCTCAACAATCATTTCAAAAAACTACTTGAATCTACGCAATTTGGAAATAAGAGATTTAACTTTGAACTTGAATTAAATGATTCTGAACAATTAACAATAGTAAAATTTAGTACGTACCAAGTTGAGCTGCAGTCACAGGTAAGCTGAAATACGATAACAAAACTCGCACTCTTAATTTGTGCTTGTGTAATCTGAATATTGTAGCCAGCCAACTGAACTTTGAAATTAAAGCAGTGAAATAGAATTAGCTATATTACTTTAGTGCTGGCGTTTAAATTTCAACGACACTCGGGTTCATTTCGTAAAAGGAAGGGACCCTGCTTGGTAATGCAATTGGGACAATGAGCAACAAAGGTTCATGCTAAGTTGCTGTTATTATAGTTACGAAAATGGTACAGTGTGAAAAGCTGAGGTCTGCCATACAGTTCTAAAACTTTACTTGCTTCCAGTCTTCCTTGATGGTTGATTGAAGGTTTGAAGCCGTCGATCGAGGAGGTGGCGACAGTCACTCATTGTCGGCCGTCGCTATTGCAGAAGCTGGATGTTGGCGCGCCTTCTTCTCGACACGGTCACCAGACGAAACGGGCTCTTGATGTGCGCTAGTTAATGTTTCCCGTCCGCGACACCATGTCAGAAACTATCATCGCAAGTCGAGCGCAATTACATGCTGCCAAACCCCGAAAGCGCGGCAACTCGCGGGAGCGTCACACAACACACCTGCTCCACTCGCTACTCCCGCCAGACTCCTTCCCTCAGCCCGCGCTCCACGCGGCAGAGTTAACACTACCAAAGATCCTACACACTTTGATTCTTAACACGACCTATCGACGTAATCGTTCGATAGCAGTTTTCCCTAGGCAAGACCCAGCGTAAAAATACAAATAATATTTACGAAACAAACCAATTATACATCGACATAAATGCATAAATATACAAATAGTAAAACAATTACAATATACAAAGAGACAGAAATGTCATATCTTGAGGTAACAAAGCAAGGAAAAAAAATAGTACAATAGATGGAAATAGGAGGATATGCATTTCCGGCGTTGCAGGGTGACTGAAGGGATATACAAGATGACTTCGACAAAATTTGTAGTTGGTGTGATGAATGGCAGCTGCCGCCAAAGTACATTTCGCGCAACGACAACGAAGATAAAATGCGAGAAATTATGATCCGTACGGATGCTTTTGGATAGTCGTTTTTCCCTCTCCCATTTTGACTTTTTACGAGTGGAACAGGAGAGGTAATGACCGGCAGTGGTGCAAGGTACAGTCCCACATGCACCGTACGATGATTTGCGGAATATGTACGTATTGGAAAAACGTATCAGCTGCAAACGTACGATGTTAGTTTGAACGAAGTCTCATACGTACTGGTAATGCTGTCAGTCTTAACTGCAGACTGGTACCAATATCAACTCTCTAGGGAGCCGAGTTCAACAATAACGAGCAATATAAATAGGTCATTGTTCCTGCCTCACCCTGTGTTTGTTGGTGAAGATACCGATTCAAGAGACGAGCTGTTTATCGACAAAGCGTTATCGTCTATCACGATAAAATCAACACCTATCGCATGACTATAGCAATAAAGAGGTAGACATCGCAGGGGTCACCATAGTAGTTGACCTGCGCAATCGGAGTTGCCCGTCGAAAGACTTGGAGGTCTGTGCGTTCACTCGTGTCTTTTGAGCATCTGGAACAGGATGCGAATCCGACATGTCTTCTTGTTTCCATGGCGGCAGAAGAAATGGAATGTCAGCTGATAAATGTTTCATTACGGATAATAAATACTGTTACTCTTAATCGCCTTGTGGTGTTGCAGTTCTTATTTCCGTGCTTGCTAAGAAAACTGGATGAGAAATACCGCCTTACGCAAGACACCTTGGGAGTTTTGTTTTATCCAGACATATTTCAGCACTTTTTGCGCTATCTTCAAATTCTACCAAGTACTAGCACAGTTCATAAAGAAAATTAACTATTGGGACTGAATTCAATAGAAACTGAAATTTTGCTGCTGGTAAGATACAAGACAGAAGCGCAATTTAGGACGTAATATATCACTTATTTGACATGAACTACACAGGAGGAATATTAATACGTTTAGGCAACAACTCGCTCTCCATGACACTTACTATCTGTACATTACAGTACGAAGTTAACGATCATTATAGGTGATTACTAATGGTGAAGCACTAATGACTGGGACAGAGGGGTCTACTGTCAGTTTAGTTATTGGAAATTACTACCACTGAAATAGCTTTCAAGTAATTGTATCTTTCGTAGTGATTTTTCTTTGTACATTCACTTCCTTATGCCGTTTAGCTCAAATGGGACATGTGGCACTTGAATCTATTACGTATTATAGTAGCTATATATTACAGTAGCTATTTGATTACTATAGTACACACAAGGCCCCATAGTCCTTGCCACAAATTTCCAAATTACCAGCAATAGTTGTGCTTCTTGAGTATTGTTATTGTAATATGAAATTTAAATCGGGCTCAACTATTACCTTGGAAGCCAGAAACTAGTCTATCATTTGAGTCGGATCTAGACTGAATATTCTAATTACAACACAATATTAGAAACTATATAACGCATGAAATAATACACACTGTTATTTCAGTAAGAAGAACCTTTAAACTGAATACTTTAAATCGTGTCTTTGTAACTGTATTTTCATCAAACTTTAACTACTCATTTGAGAAAGTTACGTTAAGTATTTCAAAACTTATGCTCACTAAATAACTATGTACTTTACAATTCCATAAAGTTTACTAACTTTTGTTAAGAAAGATAATTACTTCTCAGTTCGGTTAAATAGGATACTCGGAATTATAGTAGCACTTGGGCTAGGACCCTGTCCAGGTAAATGACTAAGGATAAAATATGGTGGAGCAACACAGAGCTCTTCTTAGCGTCGAATTTTCGTTGTGCTGAGCCAACCAAAGCATGCCATGAATAATAAGACCAATTACGTCCACATCCGAGGCTATATTATATAATCTTGTAGTTATTCTTGCCTAGTTCTGTTCACAGGATGTGCACACTTTGCCTGCTAGCCACCGACTGATTCATATCACACAGGAGCCTTGCAGTTCTACCGCCAAATCCACGTTTTCTATTCCCGTCTAGCCAGCTCCGTTGTGGACTGACTTCCCTCCAAGTTTTACGTGATAACAAAACAACTTTCCCCTTTGAGTGAATCATTATTACATGCAAAGTTTTAAAATTTAGAATCCTTTACGGTATATTATTTTTGAAATTGCAACCATAGAATAATTAGAATTATATAAATGTTAATAAATAATGAACAAACGTTTTGCACAGACGTTACATCAAAGCGCTTGGTGATACAGAAGTCACGTTAAGTAAGAACAGACAAAGAAGTTAAATATGACAATTATAGTTAATATCGATAGCAATGTTACATCTCCGCAGGCGTCGTTCACCCCTGTGGCCGGTGGTACACCAGAGTTACCTCAGTGTCGGTTTTGGATAGCGCCATTTGCATGCACTGTACACTTTACTCACGGCGGCACGCGAACAATTTACAAACCTAGCCGTTCTGCACTGTTTCCGTTTCCCCCCGACACGCTTTATATACCCTCCACTGTTAATGCAGACATCTGCCGTCTGTGAGTGGTTATTGCACATTTACGTCTAACATGGGCAGTGCTCCCATTAATGTGAGTGGATCATGTATTAGCGCAAGCCCTTTGGACAGACAAATATAAAAATCCATAGCACAAATGCATACAGGGTGGTCCATTGACAGTGACCGGGCCAAATATCTCATGAAATAAGCATCAAATGAAAAAACTACAAGGAATGAAACTTGTCTAGCTTGAAGGGTGAAACCAAATGGCGCTATGGTTGGCCAGCTAGATGGCGCTGCCATAGGTTAAACGGATATCAACTGCGGTTTTTTTAAAAATAGGAACCCCCATTTTTTATTACATATTCGTGTAGTACGTAAAGAAATATGAATATTTTAGTTGGACCACTTTTTTCGCTGCGGTTTTTTTAAAAATAGGAACCCCCATTTTTTATTACATATTCGTGTAGTACGTAAAGAAATACGAATATTTTAGTTGGACCACTTTTTTCCCTTTGTGATAGATGACGCTGTAATAGTCACAAACGTATAAGTACCTGGTATCACGCAACATTCCGCTAGTTCGGACGGTATTTGCTTCGTGGTACATTACCCATGTCAAATGGACCGTTTACCAATTGCGGAAAAGGTCGATATCGTATTGAGGTATGGCTATTGTGATCAAAATGCCCAACGGGCGTGTGCTATGTATGCTGCTCGGTATCCTGGACGACATCATCGAAGTGTCCGGACCGTCTTCAGCCACATGTGAAACGTCAACAAATGATGATGCCCAGCTAGGTGTTTTAGCTGCTGTCGCGGCTAATCCGCACATCAGTAGCAGACAAATTGCGAAAGAATCGGGAATCTCAAAAACGTCGGTGTTGAGAATGCTACATCAACATCGATTGCACCCGTAACATATTTCTATGCACCAGGAACTGCATGGCGACGACTTTGAACGTCGTGTACAGTTCTGCCACTGCGGAACGATGACAGATTTTTTGCACGCGTTCTACTTAGCGACGAAGCGGTAACGTAAATCGGCATAATATGCACTATTGGGCAACGAAAAATCCACGATGGCTGCGACAAGTGGAACATCAGCAACCTTGGCGGGTTAATGTATGGTGCGGCATTATGAGAGGAAGGATAATTGGCCCCCATTTTATCGTTGGCAATCTGAATGGTGCAATATATGCTGATTTCCTACGTAATGTTCTACCGATGTTACTACAAGATGTTTCACTACATGACAGAATGGCGATGTACCTCCAACATGATGGATGTCCGGCACATAGCTCGCGTGCGGTTGAAGCGGTATTGAATAGCATATTTCATGACAGGTGGATTAGTCATCGAAGCACCATAACATGGCCCGCACGTTCACCGGATCTGACGTCCCCGGATTTCTTTCTGTGGGGAAAGTTGAAGGATATTTGCTATCGTGATCCACCGACAACGCCTGACAACATGCGTCAGCGCGTTGTCAATGCATGTGCGAACATTACGGAAGGCGAACTACTGGCTGTTGAGAGGAATGTCGTTACACGTATTGCCAAATGCATTGAGGTCGACGGACATCATTTTGAGCACTTATTGCATTAATGTGGTATATACAGGTAATCACGCTGTAACAGCATGCGTTCTCAGAAATGATAAGTTCACAAAGGTACATGTATCAGATTGGAACAACCGAAATGAAATGTTCAAACGTACCTACGTTCTGTACTTTAATTTAAAAAACTTAGCTGTCACCAACTGTTTGTCTAAAATTATGAGCCATATGTTTGTGACAATTACAGCGCCATCTATCACAAAGCGAAAAAAGTGGTCCAATTAAAACATTCATATTTCTTTACGTACTAGACGAATATGTAATAAAATATGAGGGTTCCTATTTTTAAAAAAAACGCAGTTGATATCCGTTTGACCTATGGCAGCGCCATCTAGTGGGCCAACCATAGCGCCATCTGGTTTCCCCCTTCAAGCTAGACAAGTTTCGTTCTTTGTTGTTTTTTGGTATGACGCTTATTTCGTGAGATATTTGGCCCGATGACGATCAATGGACCACCCTGTATATGCATAAAATTATAAAGAACACAGAGGGAAAGAAAAAAAAGGAAGAATAGCGTTTTCGGATTGGGGAAGGAGAGAGGGAAATGGGCCGTGCTCTTTCAAAAAAAGCGTCTTGGCCTGCACGCTAAGCCATTTATGGATATCACGGAACACCTGAATGTGGACGACCTCATGGGGATTTGAATCGCTGTTGTCCCAGATACGAGTTCATTGTCTTACCATGGCGCCACCTTGCTCAGTTACAATAACAAAACATATTAATACCCAAATAATATTTCACTGTCCGGGATCTATTTATAAGACCATACTGGGTGAAAGTAATTTGTGCTTTGCTTAGTAGCGTCTTGTGCTACGAATTTAATATGCTGTAGAAAATTGAGCATCTCGTCTAATCGTTAGTCTAAACTAAGACAACGGCAGATTGATTCCCTACTAAAATGGACTTCTGCTAGTCGAATGATACAGATTAACGAAGATTTACGCTCCAATAGTATGCAGAGGTCTTGTTAGTCACCACAGCAGGCCACATACCCCCGCAACATCGCTGGATTCTGTCAAGGACGTTCCATCTGCAGCCCTGGAATCGAAATACAAATTTGGTAGAAAAACTGGCAGGTGACTAGCTCCCTCAGCTTGCACCTGGTCGTTATGCTGTATTTAAGTTCCACTGTTAATCCTCTGCTCCGATCCGCTCAGAATTGTCGCATTGAATTAGTTCGCGCCTACAAATAGGCAACCCAGTGAACAATTTCCAAAGCGGGTTCTGCTGTGCCTTCCCGGACAGTTCGTGTCAATGAACTGCACGCACGTATTGACGTTTTCCGTGTCACAAACAGTGCCCAAATTGGGCACTTCAAATGCAAGTTAAAAACTTGAAGAGATGCTCTATCCAGTGATGTGTGTCTGTTCTCCCTGCGTCTTTTAGTTTCTGCGTAGTCTGCTTCTGAAACCTTACAGGAACTGAAGCATGTATGTTTGAAATACTGAAACAAGCACATTTGAAATATGTGAAACATGTACGTCTGAAATATGATTGAAATTACGTGACTGACAATAGCATGAAACACAACTGTAAGAATCGGAGTGGCATGTGAACGTGTATATTATCTCCTCGCTCATGCGCTTTGCCCTGTACTGAACTTTCCTGACTGCGGGAATATAAATTTAATTTAGCTGCGAGAATGTAAACTGTGAATAACTTAAAACCAAACCAAAACTGCATGAATTTGCGTAACACGAAAACTGAATCTGATGCAACACTACTGATTTGAATTTGACATTGGCCCTGGTAATAAAACTTGATAGATTTGAAAATTATGGTCCCTGTGCTTTGAATGCTATCCCTGCAATAATAAAATTTGTTACCTTTATCTGCACAATGGTAACGCTCTTCGCATTGATCTCTGTTCATACTTTAATTTGTATAGTTAGCAAACAGCTATTCTGCAAGGCTGTTCCTTAGCATACATTCTAATTAAATGGAATATGATTTAGACAATAATTTCTTGAGATAAATAATTAGCCAAAAATGTCGTGGATCTAAGAACTGGTATTGGCTTGGGGTTGAGAACAACATGGTACTAACTACAAAAGTTGTATTTTGACTCTTTGAAAATTAATAATGCTCACAATTAACACACCCAATAAATTGATTATACATTAACAATTAGCTTTACAAAATCATTGGGTGTGAGTGCTACACATTGTCCCAATCATGAATTATAAAGACGCACATTGTATTACTAACAAGCCGGCCGCTGTGGCAGAGTGGTTCTAGGAGCCTAAGTCCGGAACCGCGCGACTGCTCCTGACGCAGGTTCGAATCCTGCCTCGGGCATGGATGTGTGTGATGTCCTTAGATTAGATAGGTTTAAGTAGTTCTAAGTTCTAGGGGACTGATGACCTCAGATGTTACGTCCCATTGTGCTCAGAGCCATTTGAACCATTGTGAGCATTAGTAACAAAAAAACTTTCCTTACGTTGATTATTTCCAACTTCTGTTGAGATTCCTTTTACAGTTAGCAAACAAAATAGCTTCTTGAAAATAAAACAATCAATACTGCCCATAGCGAGTAAGTATATATATATATTTTTTTATTTACATGTCAAGAAGCAAATCTCCAAGGTCATGGAACGTGTCAGTACATGAAATTACAACATAAAAGTAATAACAGATAAAAATAAATGTCCGTTGTTGTTGTTGATGTTGTTATCTTCAGACCTGAGACTGGTTTGATGCAGCTTTCCATGCTACTCTATCCTGTGCAAGCTTCTTCATCGTCCAGTACTTACTGCAACCTACATCCTTCTGAATCTGCTTAGTGTATTCATCTCTTGGTCTCCCTATACGACTTTTACCCTCAACGCTGCCCTCCAACGCTAAATTTGTGATCCCTTGATGCCTCAGAACATGTCCTACCAACCGGTCCCTTCTTCTTGTCAAGTTGTGCCACAAACTCCTCTTCTCCCGTATTCTATTCAATACCTCCTCATTAGTTATGTGATCTACCCACCTAATCTTCAGCATTCTTCTGTAGCACCACATTTCGAAAGCTTCTATTCTCTTCTTGTCTAAACTATTTATCGTCCATGTTTCACTTCCATACATGGCTACACTCCATACAAATACTTTCAGAAACGACTTCCCGACACTTAAATCTATACTCGATGTTAACGAGTTTCTCTTCTTCAGAAACGCTTTCCTTGCCATTGCCAGTCTACATTTTATATCCTCACTACTCCCGCGTCCGGCCATCCTGATTTATGTTTTCCGTGATTACCCAAAATCGCTTCAGGAAAATGCCGGGATGGTTCCTTAGAAAGGGCACGGCCGATTTCCTTGCCCATCCTTCCCTAATCCGAGCTTGTACTCCGTCTCTAATGACCTCGTTGTCGACGGGACGTTAAACAGTAATCTCCCCTCCTCCTCCTCCTCCTCCTCTCTGCTTCGACCATCATCAGTTATTTTGCTCCCCAAATAGCAAAACTCCTTTACTACTTTAAGTGTCTCATTTCCTACTCTAATTCCCTCAGCATCATTGACTACATTCCATGTTCCTCGTTTCGCTTTTGCTAATGTTCATCTTATACCCTCCTTTCAAGACACTGTCCATTCCGTTCAACTGCTCTTCCAAGTCCTTTGCTGACTCTGACAGAATTACAATGTCATCGGCGAACCTCAAGGTTTGTATTACTTCTCCATGGACTTTAATACCTACTCCGAATTTTTCTTTTGTTTCCTTTACTGCTTGCTCAATATACAGATTGAATAACATCGGGGACAGGCTACAACCCTGTCTCACTCCCTTCCCAACCAATGCTTCCCTTTCATGCCCCTCGACTCTTACAACTGCTATCTGGTTTCTGTACAAATTGTAAATAGCCTTTCGCTCCCTGTATTTTACCCCTGCTACCTTTAGAATTTGAAAGAGAGTATTCCAGTCAACATTGTCAAAAGCTGTCTCTAAGTCTACAAATGCTAGAAATATAGATTTGCCTTTCCTTAATCTATTTTCTAAGATAAGTCGTAGAGTCAGTATTGCCTCACGTGTTCCAACATTTCTGCGGAATCCAAACTGATCTTCGCCGAGGTCGGCTTCTACCAGTTTTTCCATTCGTCTGTAAAGAATTCGCGTTAGTATTTTGCAGCTGTGACTTATTAAACTGATAGTTCGGTAATTTTCACATCTGTCAACACCTACTGTCTTTGGGATTGGAATTATTATATTCTACTGAGGGTATTTCGCCTGTCACATACATCTTGCTCACCAGATAGTAGAGTTTTGTCAGGACTGGCTCTCCCAAGGCCGTCAGTAGTTCCAATGGAATGTTGTCTACTCCCGGAGCCTTATTTCGACTTAGGTCTTTCAGTGCTCTGTCAAACTCTTCACGCAGTATCGTATCTCCCATTTCATCTTCATCTACATCCTCTTCCATTTTCGTAATGTTGTCCTCAAGTACATCGCCCTTGTATAGACCGTCTATATACTCCTTCCACCTTTCTGCTTTCCCTTCTTTGCTTAGAACTGGGTTTCCATCTGAGCTCTTGATATTCATACAAGTGGTTCTCTTTTCTCCAAAGATCTCTTTAATTTTCCTGTAGGCAGTATCTGTCTTACCCCTCGTGAGGTAAGCCTCTACATCCTTTCATTTGTCCTCTAGCCATCCCTGCTTCGCCATTTTGCACTTCCTGTCGATCTCATTTTTGAGACGTTTGTATTCCTTTTTGCCTGCTTCAATTACTGCATTTTTATATTTTCTCCTTTCATCAATTAAATTCAATATTTCTTCTGTTACCCAAGGATTTCTACTAGCCCTCGTCTTTTTACCTACTTGATCCTCTGCTGCCTTCACTACTTCATCCCTCAGAGCTACCCATTCTTCTTCTACTGTATTTCTTTCCCCCATTCCTGTCAATTGTTCCCTTATGCTCTCCCTGAAACTCTGTACAACCTCTGGTTTAGTCAGTTTATCCAGGTCCCATCTCCTTAAATTCCCACCTTTTTGCAGTTTCTTCAGTTTTAATCTACAGTTCATAACTAATAGATTGTGGTCAGAGTCCACATGAGCCCCTGGAATGTCTTACAATTTAAAACCTGGTTCCTAAATCTCTGTCTTACCATTATATAATCTATCTGATACCTTTTAGTATCTCCAGGGTTCTTTCATGTATACAACCTTCTTTCATGAACCTGAAAAATGTCAGTCCATAAGTTTAAGTAAACGCTATCAGCAATACAATAAGAATCAGCTTATTTTTTCAAGGCACTACTCGACAGAATAGAAGGAGTGACTCATGAGCGAACTATTCAGTTTCGATTTGAAAGCGCATGGATTACTGCTAAGATTTTTGAATTCGAGTTGCAGCTTATTGAAAATGGATGCAGCAGTAAACTGCACACCTTTTTGCACAAGAGTTAAGGAAGTCTGATCCAAATGTAGGTTTGATTTCTGCCGTGTATTAACCGAGTGAAAGCTGCTTATTCTTGGAAATAAGCTAATATTGGTAACAAGAAACGACAATAAGGAATATGCATATTGAGAGGCCAATACCCAGACTCGTGAACAGAGGTCGACAAGAGGTTCGTGAAGTTACAGCACTTATTTTCCGAACCGCCAGATTCTGAGCCAAAAATTGGAGGGGTTACCCCAAAATATAATACCATGCGACATAAGCGAATGAAAATAAGCAATGTAGACAAATTTTCGTGTCGAACGATCACTCACTTCTGATACTGATCGAATAGTAAAAATGGCAGTATTAAGTCTTTGAACAAGATGCTGAACGTGGGCTTTCCACGACAGCTTACAATCTGAACACCTAGAAATTTTAACTGTTCTGTTTCACTAATCATATGTCCGTTCTGTGAAATTAAAACGTCATGATTTGTTGAATTATGTGTTAGAAACTGTAAAAACTGAGTCTTACTGTGATTTAGAGTTAGTTTATTTTATACAAGCCATGAACTTAAGTCATGTACTGCACTATTTGAAACCGAGCCAATGTTGCACACAACATCCTTTACTACCAAGCTAGTGTCATCAGCAAACAGAAATACTTTACAGTTATCCATAATACTAGAGGGCACATCATTTATATAAATAAGGAACAGGAGCGGCCCCAGCACTGATCCCTGGGGCACCCCCCATTTGACAGTACTCCACTTAAACTCCACATCACAGCCGTTATCAACACTTTGAATAATGACCTTTTGCTGCCTGTGCTAAAGTAAGAGGTGAACCAATTGTGAGCTACTCCCCGTATTCCGTAATGGTCTACGTTATTGAGCAATATTTTGTAATCAACACAATCAAATGCCTTAGTTAAATCAAAAAATATGCCAAGCGTTCGAAGCCTTTAGTTTAGCCCATCCAGTGCCTCACAGAGAAAAGAGAATATAACATTTTCAGTTGTTAAACGACTTCTAAAGTCGAACTGTTTGATAGCAAATCGTGTTACATAAAATTATCAGTTATCATTACACAGCCAGCCTTTTCAATAACTTTAGCAAACATTGGTGGCATAGAAATAGGTCTACAATTATTTACATTATCCCTTTCTCCCTTTTTATAAAGCGGCTTTACTACTGAGTACTTTCCCAGCGCACATCAGATACAACACGTCTTACAGTTTCAGAGTCCTCCATACATCCCTCGATCTACAGTTATTCTACCACATTACCCATAACTCCTTGAATCAGCGATCGTTGTTGAGCAGCGACGCTACTACGTTGTTGATACTACATTTGACAATCTCTGGTTCAATACAATAATTTCTTACAAAACTTGAATTAATTTACCCTTGCATATACCTTTCAGTAATAATAAATAACCCTATTACAGGGTGTGACGGTTATAAGCGGAGATATATTTATTGGTGATTGAGGACGGTGTACTGAACTACAGTACATCAGTATTTACTTCATTTACAGACTAAAAATTATAGCTTTTAGGAGTAGTATGTTTTTAGGTTGGTTGGTGCGTCCAAATACACAGAGGTGGTAAATGTTGTGAGATAGCGATATGCATCTTACAAATGGCGGTAGTATCGCATACACAACGTATAAAAGGATAGTGCATTGGCGGAGCTGTCGTTTGTACTTAGGTGATTGATGTGAAAAGGTTTCTGACGGGAATTAACAGACATTTAGGGCGGAATGCTAGTTGGAGCTAGGATCATGGGACATTGTATTTCCGAAATCGTTAAGGAACTCAGTATTCCGAGATCCAGAGCGTCAAGGGTGTGCCGCGGACACAAAATTTCGGCCATTACCTCTTACCAGGGACAACGCAATAGCCGACGCCCCGTCACTTAACGACCTAGAGCTGCGGTGTTTCCATAGAGTAATCAGTGCTAACAGACAAGCAATACTGTGTGAAGAAACCGCAGAAATCAATGTGTGATGTACGACTAGCGTGTCCGTTAGGATAGTGAAGGGGAATTTGGAGTTTATGGACTACGGCAATAGACGGCCGACGCGAGTGCCTTTGTTAAAAACACGACATCGCCTGCAGCGCCTCTCCTGGGCTCACGACCATATCGGTTGGACTCCAGATGAGTGAAATACCGTGGCCTGGTCAGATGAGTCCCGGTTACAGTTGGTAAGAGCTGGTAGTAGAATTCGAATGTGCCACAGATCCTACGAAGCCCTGAACCCAAACTGTCAACGTGGCACTATGCAAGCTGGTGGTGGCTCCATAATGGTGTAGGCTCTGTTTGTAAGGAAGGGACTGGATCCATACGTCCAACTGAACCGATCATTGACTGGAAATGGTTATGTTCGTCTACTTGGAGACCACTTGCAGCCTTTCATGGACTCCATGTTCCCAAACAACAATGGAATTTTTATGGGTGGAAGTGCGCCGTGTCATCGGGCCGCAACTGTTTTGAAGAGCATTCTGGACAAGTCTTGTGAATGATTTGACCACCCAGATCGCAAGACATGAACTCCACCGAAAATTTACTGGACATACACTCCTGGAAATTGAAATAAGAACACCGTGAATTCATTGTCCCAGGAAGGGGAAACTTTATTGACACATTCGTGGGGTCAGATACATCACATGATCACACTGACAGAACCACAGGCACATAGACACAGGCAACAGAGCATGCACAATGTCGGCACTAGTACAGTGTATATCCACCTTTCGCAGCAATGCAGGCTGCTATTCTCCCATGGAGACGATCGTAGAGACGCTGGATGTAGTCCTGTGGAACGTCTTGCCATGCCATTTCTACCTGGCGCCTCAGTTGGACCAGCGTTCGTGCTGGACGTGCAGACCGCGTGAGACGACGCTTCATCCAGTCCCAAACATGCTCAATGGGGGACAGATCCGGAGATCTTGCTGGCCAGGGTAGTTGACTTACACCTTCTAGAGCACGTTGGGTGGCACGGGATACATGCGGACGTGCATTGTCCTGTTGGAACAGCAAGTTCCCTTGCCGGTCTAGGAATGGTAGAACGATGGGTTCGATGACGGTTTGGATGTACCGTGCACTATTCAGTGTCCCCTCGACGATCACCAGTGGTGTACGGCCTGTGTAGGAGATCGCTCCCCACACCATGATGCCGGGTGTTGGCCCTGTGTGCCTCGGTCGTATGCAGTCCTGATTGTGGCGCTCACCTGCACGGCGCCAAACACGCATACGACCATCATTGGCACCAAGGCAGAAGCGACTCTCATCGCTGAAGACGACACGTCTCCATTCGTCCCTCCATTCACGCCTGTCGCGACACCACTGGAGGCGGGCTGCACGATGTTGGGGCGTGAGCGGAAGACGGCCTAACGGTGTGCGGGACCGTAGCCCAGCTTCATGGAGACGATTGCGAATGGTCCTCGCCGATACCCCAGGAGCAACAGTGTCCCTAATTTGCTGGGAAGCGGCGGTGCGGTCCCCTACGGCACTTCGTAGGATCCTACGGTCTTGGCGTGCATCCGTGCGTCGCTGCGGTCCGGTCCCAGGTCGACGGGCACGTGCACCTTCCGCCGACCACTGGCGACAACATCGATGTACTGTGGAGACCTCACGCCCCACGTGTTGAGCAATTCGGCGGTACGTCCACCCGGCCTCCCGCATGCCCACTATACGCCCTCGCTCAAAGTCCGTCAACTGCACATACGGTTCACGTCCACGCTGTCGCGGCATGCTACCAGTGTTAAAGACTGCGATGGAGCTCCGTATGCCACGGCAAACTGGCTGACACTGACGGCGGCGGTGCACAAATGCTGCGCAGCTAGCGCCATTCGACGGCCAACACCGCGGTGCCTGGTGTGTCCGCTGTGCCGTGCGTGTGATCATTGCTTGTACAGCCCTCTCGCAGTGTCCGGAGCAAGTATGGTGAGTCTGACACACCGGTGTGAATGTGTTCTTTTTTCCATTTCCAGGAGTGTAGTTGGAAGGTCAGTTGGTACACAAAATTCTGCACCGGCAACGCTTGACGAATATGGACGGCTATAGAGGCAGTGTGGCTCTGTATTTTTGCAGGGGACTTCCAACGTCTTGTTGAGTCCATGTCACGTCGATTTGCTGCACTAGTCGAGAAAAAGGATGTCCGGCACTATATCAGGAGGTATCCCGCGACTTTTGTCACCTTGTTGTATATGTGTCAAGAGCAAGCCATCATTTCTAATTTGCTCGTGGGCAGTTGGTCTGTCGATAAAATATCGTTATATCGATATTTATCACAGAAAAAAAAAATGGTTCAAATGGCTCTGAGCACTATGCGACTTAACACCTGAGGTCATCAGTCGCCTAGAACTTAGAACTAATTAAACCTAACCAACCTAAGGACATCACACACATCCATGCCCGAGGCAGGATTCGAACCTGCGACCGTAGCGGTCGGGCGGTTCCAGACTGAAGCGCCTAGAACTGCACGGCCACTCAGGCCGGCCTCACAGAAAATATCGATATAAATCCAAGATGTTTTCTTCCCCCATATACCGATATGTCTACATCAAAATGGCAATATCGAGTGCCAGTATTTTTTTATATTATATTTTCCCAGTTTTCGGTAAATATTTGAAATTATTCTTTTGAAATTGTTGTAGAACATAATTTTACTTTCACTACCTGAACGAGTCGTACTACTTTTTGAGATTTCATCACGTCCAGTCTTTCCCGTTGACCGTGTGAAGAAAGTTCAGGTGGCACGAAAGTTGTAGTCCGATTGCACTGGGGGGGGGGGGGGGGGGGGGGAGGGGTGGTCGGTGTGAATGGAATTTTCCATGTGAAGAAATAAAACACCAGTTACGTTAAACAACAATTTTTAACGCAACTTTGTGCTATTTCTTCAAGTCATCGTTCCTCAAAAACAGTTGCTGAAAATGATGAACAAAATTGAGACGTGTGCGGGGAAATGCGTATGTTACCTGCGCTCGGGGCTACCAACGGACGCTGCAACGTGTAGCTTCGCCACGCAGTTTTTGCTGCATGTGCGTGAAAAAAGATTTATTTCGACACACAGCCAATGATAAGTCATGAAAGTAAGGTATGAGAGGACAAATGGAATGAAATATTGTGTGGCAATTCCACACGTACACAGTTATTAACTAGCAACAGGATTGTGCGAGAAAGTGTAGTAATACAAGCTTTCGTCTCCACAAAGTCGCATTATGATATCGTAAATTTTCAATTGGTTTTTCTTTTAATTCTTGTTCTAAGTGGGGTAGGCAGGCTACGAGCTTGTCGATGTACAGAATATCTAATAACAAATCAACCTTTAACTACACAACTCTAAAACCGGCAGTATATTGACAATGTGCAGTCGATATTTTTATAGGACGATATGTCGATAGTTAGTCACTCCTTCGATATATCGTTACTGTAAGACGATATATCGAAGGCTGACAATGATATTTCTTTTAAATATTAATATATCGGATTCCCGAGATTTTAAAAATATCAACATTCCAACTGTGTAGCTAGTCACGTGTTGAAGTGTGGACAACTGGACGCAAAACGTGAAGTCTGTGCTGACAGGCATAGTCCATGCAGTTGCGGCCATGCAACAAACATCAGGTCGTGAAGTTTGTGGTGTGTTTGTGAGAAGACCATTCGACGCAGAAAAGAAAAACCAACACACTTATATGTGTACTTACTAAGGTACCATACATACAATTATCTGCAGCTATACCCGTTACACCCAGTACGTCCTGACCATCCCTCTATTGGTAAATAAACGTTATGTAGTGTCTTTCACACCAACAAAAAGAGAAAGGCCTGGTAGTTGATGGTTCGAAATACTAAGAAGTATAATGACACATTTTGCATTAAAAATGAGTAGAAATATGAAATGGAATTATCACATAAGCTTAGCTGTAGGTAAAGCAAATGACAGACAGCGGTGCAGTGGCAGGATTCTGCGGAACTGAACTTGTGTACCAAAGAGATTGCAAAAAGAATATTTGTATGGCTCATACGGGATGGTTATAATTAAAGTACAGCCACTTGCAGAGGTCCAGTGTGGTTTGTAATCATTGTATGGCAACGAAACTTGGTATATACGCTAATGTGTTAACGGGGAACCGATCTACTCCGTAAAAAAATTAGGTTCAACTTTCGCCACCAGGTGCAAATCTGGTTACGGACGGCATCTCGTCGACGACTCCGGTGCTCGTACCGAACAAATTATGTAAGCTGTGATTATTAATAAAATCAACGTTATGCATTTCTCACTTGTTTGACCTTTTCTGCTCACGTTCTGTTCCTAATCCATTACAGATCGATACATTTTTTTATGTCTTTCTTGCACTCACAGCGCCAGATTTGCACCTGGCGGCCACAGTTGATCTACTTCTCTTCAGCGTTAATCGGTTCCACATTAACGCATTAGAATATCTAACAAGTTTCCTGCCACTTTCGCTACCATACGGTAATTACAGCCTGAACGGGACCTCCTTGAATATCTGCACTTTTTCTGTAACTACTCGGTATCTGAATACTGCTCCGGTCTGACAGGAAATTCGATCGTGTACCAAGTAGGGTGGCGCAAATTGCCACAGGCCTGTTTGGATGACGGTAATTGTAACTGAAATGTTGATAAACATCATCTGGCAGAAACTGGAAGAAAGACGGTGTGCATCTCATGAAATCCTGCTTAGAAAACTTCAGGGATCGTGTTTGAGTCAGAAACTATGAATATTCTACAAACCGCTATGTATCTATAATGTAGAGATCACGCAGATAAAGTTACTCAAATAACAGCCCGTTCACAGACGCACAAGCAGTCATTCTTCACACGTTCTATCCGTGAGTGGATCTGTAAAAATCCTTAACATATGGTAATGTGCAGAGTTCCCTGTATCTCACACTCCAGTGATTCGCTAAGTACAGGCGTAGATACAACTACACAGGCGATCAATAGAGCGTAGAAACAACTACGCAGGCTATCAATAGAGCGCCCGTGTTGGCAATCACGCCAACCATTGCCTCATTCGCGTCGATAAGTGTAAGGAGGCGCTGCAAACAAACATCTCAAAAAGCAGGTTCGCATATCGACACCTGCATGCATCCTTGAGGCACTCCGAAAATGTTTGCATTTTGGCCCGGAGACATAACTACAAAATCTACTGTTGAGAAACTTTAACGTATGTAGTGAACAATGAAAGGATGAACATTATAATGTAATTACACAGCCAAAACTCAGGTATACTTAAACTGAAGTGCATTATTTTCTTAGTTAATAAGTTATGTATTAATAAATGATAAATCTCCATAACAATGTTCTATGTCTTCACGAGACGAGGGAGAGTTAAATTGCAAATTAGAAAATGTTTCTCGTAGGTGTGGAAGCATTTTTGAATGATTTTAATTTTAATGCAAAACCTCTCAGTCTATAAATAATTGTCACAAAATAGCTTTGCTAGACCGATCTCCCTGTAAGTAGATCGACGTCATGAGTACAAAGACAGCTCTTCTGTGAGCTTGTGAGCGGCTAGTAATCACCCACGTTACGGTAACTTAATAGAGCTACAGAGTCTCCTCTGAGCGTGCTTGTAAAAGTAACCAAGTCTTTTTATTGGGCGTGCTGTCGTTGTTGTTGTTGGTGGTGGTGGTGTTGTGGTCTTCAGTCCAAAGGCTGGTTTGATGCGGCTCTCCATGCTGTTCTATCCTGTGCAAACCTCTTCATCTTCGACTAACTACTGCCACTCACAGCCTTCTGAATATGCTTACTCTATTCATCTCTGGGCCTCCCTCTACGCGCCGGCCGGTGTGGCCGAGCGGTTCTAGGCGCTTCAGTCCGGAAACGCGCGACCGCTACAGTCGCAGGTTCGAATCCTGCCTCGGGCATTGATGTGTGTGATGTCCTTAGATAGGTTTAAGTAGTTCTAAGTTCTAGGGGACTGATGACCTCAGATGTTAAGTCCCATAATGCTCAGAGCCATTTTGAACCTCCCTCTACGATTTTTTACCGAAGAGGATACCATCATCAAATATTTTACCCAAGAGAATACCATCATCATTTAACCATACAGTAGCGCTGCATGCCCTCCGGGCATCCTGTAGGGAGCATTAGAAAATAATACCTATCTCGATATACTTGTGTTTTGTTGCTGGGACTGAGCCTTTAAATAGGACCTATGAACATTCCTCATCCCCACTTTTGTCAGTTTTGTGAATCGACAATTTAGTGTGTCACAATAACTGACGTCGTGCTAGGCATCATAATGGTGAAATCCTTTTGTTGAGAGTTGACGGAGTTAGAGAAGTACTGAGAACTCCTAACTAATTTAGAACGTGAGATTTACCATTCACGATAAGTAAATTACCTTCACAGTTTACATCATCGGTAGGTGAACCATCGACCCGCTGTCTGCAGCAGCTACATGGTTAGATAGCTAGTGTTGCTTACAGGTAAATGAGATACCGTCGTATTCCGCTATCGCATGTTCACTGTTATTACTGTTATTTCTCTCTCCCTCGTCTCAACCCTATAACGATTCTTAAATATCGGAAGATATTAATTTATGCAATTCTTTTTTAAGTTAATATATTTATAAGCAAATGAAAAGTTGCGGCAAATACTAGTAACCTCCTTCGATTATAGTGGAAAATATTTATTTCTTAAGTACATAATATATTTTAGTTATCGAGTTTCAATGACTTTTCTGTGACTCTTCCGGTTCACCTAGATCACCATGATAAACCTTGATCAGTAAATGTACTATTAGACTACTTGATTCATGCCTGTAAGTGGGACTGAGTACGATGCTTTCGGGGCTACATAGAATTGAATCTCCTGTTTGAATTCCACTTGACACAGAGATTAGTTGGCGCGTTACACGTACCTCTGCAATCAATTCGTCTGCTGACCTCATTGACCAAACACTGGTAATCAAAATTCCTTCCACCACTAGGACTGGCAGCGACAACCAGCTGGTCGAGCGCCATCGTAGTAGCGTAGTCAGTGCTTTTATATTACGGCAGTAGACACTGTTCGACCGCAAAAAATAAAATTCTCTAATCAACTAATGTATCTATGATATTAAAAATAATCTGTAAGCAGCAATGTTACTCGCAACATAATAGCGATTTGGTCGGTTGAAATCAGACCTTTGATTGTAATAAAGAAATAGAAAAATAAATTAAATTCGATTTCGGTTTTTCTGATTATGTATATTCCTGTAAAGTATGGTTTCAAAGATGATCTTAGATGTGGGTGTAAACAAATGCACTGGGAAAGAAACGAGCAAGCGGTGGATTAACAAAAGACGACAGAGACCTCTCCTTCCAAAGCTAGTTCGTGAATGAAGAGAGGAAGAAACAAATTTGTAGTTGCAGTTGATGCAGCTTCAAGGGAACAGCAACATAAACATTTAAACATTAGTTATTACAATATGCCTTGCAGCTTACGTGCTTAAGTAATTTGCCTTATAATCGCGTACATGTTATGGTTCCCGTAACAGTGTTTTGTAAGGATAAAGCAGTTTGAAACAGTGAAATAACGAGACTGGAATTGACTTTAATCAACACTGGAACGGAAAATACTTCAGAGCGAACCGATCAGATTGCAGCGAAGCTGCTTCTGCCTGCCATAAGGAAATCCACCACTGCATCGCGCTTTGCTTGTTTTGTGTAAATAATATCTGTGGAGCATTCGTGAAATTCTTAAGCTTTACTATTGCAAGTTTACGATTCCTATGAAACGCGCACTGTTTAACTTTAACGATGCTGTTTGAGACTCCGTAAAACGAATAACGATTCTGTAATGACGCCACATACCTTCTGCAGCAGATAAAAAAACGCGAGTAATGTTGCCATGAGCACAGCCCTACATTGTATTGAAAAATTTTCCAGTAATTTGGTAAGCAAACATGGCATCTCTATATTTCGTGAAATGTTACAGTTTTATTTTACTTACATGGTTTCTGTGATTACGATTACAGAATCAAAATGAAACTGAAGCACTTCTTTTTCTGTTTAGCAACAAATGGAAAAGTCACATGGAGGTAAATACAGTCACTTTACAATAAATCCAAAAAGCTCGAAACCATTAAATACTAAGAGCGCGACGGAACTCAGGCGAATCACAAGTCTCCTGCAATTTAATTAGCTCACCAAAGATGACAACAGGTATCAAACGCTGGCGAAAGAGTCGACGGTATATCTGATGTAACATGACGTATCCTTTCACACGACATTCACTTCGAAAAATAGTAGCAAAGGTCACAAACGCTGTGTTAAGCTGCACTAAGGATTTGGCACTGGACAAACTTTCACATACATTACACATTTTATACGAACGTACTGTTTTACTTAAGGTAGACGGAAAGGTACATGCTTCACGATGCAACGTAATTCTGCCACGCGTCGACAAGTGAAAAGTCCCCTGTTCTGAATGAAAGTGATTGTGTTTGTTGCTTGCCTAGCGCCATCGCACAACACAAAGAGAGAGAAACTGCTAATGATATTATACTGTGTACCTTTAAAGTAACTGAAATATAAATGTCACCAGTCCACGAAGACACAAGCTTCGTTTTAAGAGCATACATAAATAATTTTTCTCTAACGTGAGGATTGTGATCAAAGACTTATGCACAAGCTGCTGCTTTTTCTCAACTGTTCTTCACTGCTGCAACGTGTGTACTTCAAAACAACGTTAAGTTGATGCTATTTTGTCGCATAATGCCATTAATGGAGAACCGATGCTTTTATGTGATATTCATTTTATTTAAAACTATTGTCATTAGTTTCGAATTTACAAGTCTCTCATGAGACAGCTTGTATACTTATATCTAAACACGTTGTACGGTAACTGACATTTGAAAGGCAGTGAAATGACTGCCTTCATCGTTTGTTTTCAGAATCTTTCCCTAGCGAATAACATTCACTTTGCTCTTGATGTTTTCATATTCACTCACTGTGATTTTCATTTTATTCACCTTTGGCGGTCAACGACACAAGTTATCTGTCACTAATATTCAAAATGTGTCGCGCTGTCATTTCTTGACATTTCACTTCTAAATATATTACCGTACTTTCTCATAAAAGCTTACAAGCTGTCTGATTTCAATTGTGAACTGGTAATGGCGATTTTTAAATAAAGTAAACCAAAACGGAATGGAGGCTGTTTGCTGCTGTACATTATAAGTTATGTCGAAATGAACTTACCGTTAATTCTGAATTTCAAGAAAAAGAATTTTTGACGTAGACACGTTACATAATGTTAACTCGTAATTCTATATTTTCTTCATTCTTGGCTGTCTATTAATGTTCCAGTTCTCATTACTTGTACTCAGATGCGAACAAAGCAAAGCGGCTATAATACCAGTTCCGTTAATCCAGAACTGGAATATACAAATTTAACTTACATACAGAAATTCTCACAAAAAATAACGCATTTGAAAGTAAAATTCTTTATTTTGAAAGTGAGTTAAGAATGAAACTAGAGTATCAGATTTTAATAGCGCAAACTATTAAGAACTTCCAACTGTATTTTCAACCATTTAATTGTCTTCAGCGTAAAATTCCCTACACTTGTGGACTATGAGCAATATCCTATTGTGTGTAATATGCTTTCAAGTATGCGAAGTTTGTCACACTACTAGTATTCAGCACTCAAATTGAGACAACTTAGGAATTTCACTGGTCCATGTCACTCTACAGGACGAATGGAGGCTTGTACACTGCGTTAAGATGACAATGAACCGCACTAGATTGTGAGCTAGTGCTGTTACTGTTGTCGGTTTGCTCCGTCCCCTCCCACATTGTTATGGTTGCCTTATAATTCCTTGAGGAAGAGTAATATTCCCGATTTTATCACGCCAACCTCTTCACGATTATGGAACGGTGCGGACTCAGTAGCGAGCATCGTTATACGAGGGCTATCCACAAAGTACATTACGTTTTGGAATTAAAAATAAATAAAGTATTGGAATTTTTTTATTATATACAGATGAAAGCCACACTTCAATACTACTTTTCTACATAGTTGCCATTTAAATTAAGGCACTTATCGTAGCGATGGACGAGCTTGGAAATTCCTTCGTCGTAAAATTCGGCCGCTTGCGCCTTCAACCACGTGGTTACCTCTACTTGAAGCTGTGCGTCATCATCAAAACGCTGCATAGCCAACCACTTCTTCATTGCTGGGAATAAGTGGAAGTCACTCGGTGCCAGGTCGGGACTGTACGGCGGGTGAGGAAACAACTCCCACTTGAAAGATTCGAGAACTTCACGAGTGGCATTTGCCGGGTGGGCCCGGGCGTTGTCGTGAATCAGCAAGATCTTTGAGCCCAACTTTCCCCTGCGCTTGTTTTGTATTGCTCTTCTGGGGTTGTGCAGAGTTTGGCAATACCTTTGAGAGTTTATTGTAGTGCCTCTTTCCAGGAAATCCAAAAAAATCACACCCTTTCTGTCCCAGAAGACAGTCATTACGTGGTTGAAGGCGCAGGTGACCGAATTTTACCACGAAGGAATTTCCAAGCTCGTCCATCGCTACGATGAGTGCCTTAATTTAAATGGCAACTATGTAGAAAAGTAGTATTTAAGTGTGGCTTCCATCTGTATATAATAAAAAAAATTTCCAATTCTTTATTTATTTTTAATTCTAAAACGTAATGTACTTTGTGGATAGACCTCGTATATGCAGATCCGAGGCTATGCACCTGCCTTTTGCGTCTGCTTCACGTGATTGCACGTTCCAGACATTTGCTCTTTTGCTCGCTCTGTTCATTCGTCTATTTTGCCAGCTCTCCTAACCTAGGTGCTTTCCCTAACTGTAGATCTTTATTCTCATGCTGTACGTTCATCATTAAATTACATGTTCAATGATTTATATCTTAACAGGAACTCGAAACGATACAATATTTGTACATACTACTGATAAAATAACATTTTTGGAGACTTCATATAATTTATACAATTTTTATACCGTTCATAAACGTCAACGGTCATCAAAATGTTAAATAATAATAACACAGAAAATTTTCCACATTAAAGAAATATTTTCTGATTTTCATTGTTTACTTGATAATGTGATGTTTACGTCACAATAGTCGATAGAAATAAAGGCTTGGTATGTCTGGTTACGTTAAACCTGAATTACTGGCCGCTTATCAGTGGGGTTAGAAATTTCTAGCTCAGTTAAGCTGATGTACGTGTTACATGATTTTCATGAACGACCTCTGGGAATGCGACGATAATTCCTTTCGTAGGAACATACGACTTTTGTACCCACTCTCGGGACATATTGAAAGCTTAGGAAGCTCTAACGTTTATTATTACATACTCTTTCATTTTTAACAGGCAGGATCCGTTCTAGTACAGAGCTGAAAAGTAACAGAGAACACGGAAGTCAGAAAATAATGTGCACTATTATGCATTTAGGGACACTCAGCCGAACTGCCACACTAAGTTAATGTTATGCATACAAATAGTTCAAAGTATTGGAGAGACTCAGAATATTACGCTGATGCAATACTTTCTATGTTAGGAAGCTGGAAAGAAACATAGGTTGCTGATGTAAAAGCCACATTTTCACTATCGCCTGTCCAGTGTATCTTCTTCCTGTACTGTACACGTATTAGAACTGTCTAAAACACTTTATTCATATAAAAATTGACATATTGCCAAGTGGAAGTATGCGACCTTTCTAAATGTTTGTATAGTAATTTATTACATCACTTAAATATTGTATACCCATATAAAATATTCATGTCACCGGTTTCGGTAAATAGCTGCTGTCTTCAGATGTGAGAAAATCTACTACAAAGCTTGGTGCAGATAGATAACAGACATAGTTACATGCTTCGAACGTCATGAAGTCAACTGAAATACTTCAATGAATGCACATCCGGTAGTCACATGGTGATCATGATGTTCGAAGTGCCAAACTGATTTTGCTTTGTATCTGTACGAAGCTTTTAATGGATTTTATCACATCTGAAAATAGCAGTTATTTGCCAAAACCAGTAATGTGAATATTTTAAGCGATCATGATGTAATAAGTTACTATACATCTAAAACATACTACAATATTGCAAAGTTTGCTCCTCTTGCTGATGTTTATGAGAGTCCACAGTTAAAGAACGTAAGGAATACACTGAATATATCCTTTCACATCCACTGTTAAGATTTTTGAACTGTTTCATTAGCATGACTGTTTGGCTTGATGGCTTAGCATGTGTCAGTTACAAATCCAAAGTTCCCTCTTTCATTCCTCGATTCGTCCTAGAGTTGTTTGTAGCTTATCGATTCTTCCACCTCCGGCCACGATTTAGGAATGTGATTAATGCCAAGTTACGCCCATGTCCTCAGTCCCTGTTAAAATGTACGTCTCCTAGTAATTGCTCATAAATTTAGACAACATTGTCCTTAGGAGAACAGCGATCTGGTGCTATATTTTGGTTAAAATAATAGTTTAGATCGCAATGCTATTTATTTGTTCTGACCGGTATCTACTTTAAATTAAAGTCATCTTCAGGTGCAAGCCCCCTATGGCTGGCGTTGGCGGCTCAATCTGAAGATGACTTTAACTTAAAGTCGAAACCGGTCATAATAAATAAATATCATCGTGATCTAGACCGTTATTTTAACCAAATCCTTATAATGACTGCCTAAGTTAGTTCGAGGTTCGGAGGAAGACAAAGCCATGTAAAGGACTGTGGTGTACAGACCAACGTCCATGTTGATGACAGATTTGAGTTTTGCGTACGTGTGAAAAGTTTCTGTAATATATTTGACAGATTTGAGTTTTGCTTACATGTGAACAATTTCTTTACATCCAACCACACTGTCAACTGGTTATCTTCAGCAAATTGTGGGATCGCGTCGGCTAAAACGGTTCGGAAATGAACTTTGTCGTTGCCAATTTACTGTTCCCTATCCGTTAGCTTGAGGTCTCATCAGTCCATTCTCATTGCCACCCACACAACAAGTGTCAGCACATCACTCAAACAGGTAACCTGTTGATATTTTAGCTCAACGAACTGAGAAATATGCATATTTTAATGAACACAACAGTGAAGTATGCTTTTTGTTTAAACAGTCTTTCTGCAAATTGACAATATATAATTCGTTATGGTAAAATTGAACTGAATATTGTATCGCCTCAGTTCCACACTGAAAGCAAGCACTTTACACAGCTTCTGGCACTTTTGAGATCAGAAAGTTTACTGTAATTCCACATTTCGCCTCTAATAACTTGATTAACTCTCGGCCGGTCACTTCACCATCAGTTTATCTCGTCGAAACGTGGTAAGTTCTAGTAGAATTCCACTCCCACGCATTGTGCCATGTTGTTGTGGTCTTCAGTCCAGAGACTGGTTTGACGTAGCTCTCCACGCTACTCTATCCTGTGCAAGCTTCTTCATCTCCCAGTACTTACTGCAACCTACACCCTTCTGAATCTGCTTAGTGTATTCATCTCTTGGTCTCCCGATACAATTTTTACCCTCCACGCTGCCCTCCAAGGCTAAATTTGTGACCCCTTGATGCCTCAGAACATGTCCTACCAACCGATCCCTTCTTTTTGTCAAGTTGTGCCACAAACTCCTCTTCTCCACAATTCTATTCAATACCTCCTCATTAGTTATGTGATCTACCCATCTAATCTTCAGCATTCTTCTGTAGCACCACATTTCCAAAGCTTCTATTCTCTTCTTGTCTAAACTATTTATCGTCCATGTTTCACTTCCATACATGGCTACACTCCATACAAATACTTTCAGAAACGACTTCCTGACACTTAAATCTATACTCGATGTTAACGAATTTCTCTTCTTCAGAAACGCTTTCCTTGCCATTGCCAGTCTACATTTTATATCCTCACTACTTCGACCATCATCAGTTATTTTGCTCCCCAAATATTGCTATTTACTACTTTGTGTCTCATTTCCTAATCTATTTCCTTCTGCATCATCCGACTTAATTCGACTAAATTCCATTATCCCCGTTTTGCTTTTGTTGATGTTCATCTTAGATCCTCCTTTCAAGACACTGTTCATTCCGTTCAACTGCTCTTCCAAGTCCTTTGCTGACTCTGACAGAATTACAATGTCATCGGCGAACCTCAACGTTTTTATTTCTTCTCCATGGATTTTAATACCTACTCCGAATTTTTCTTTTGTTTCCTTTACTGCTTGCTCAATATACAGATTGAATAACATCGGGGATAGGCTACAACCCTGTCTCAGTCCCTTCCCAACCACTGCTTCCCTTTCATGTCCCTCGACTCTTATAACTGCCATCTGGTTTCTGTACAAATTGTAAATAGCCTTTCGCTTCCTGTATTTTATCCCTGCCACCTTTAGAATTTTCTTCTTAGATAAGTCGTAAGGTCAGTATTGCCTCACGTGTTCCAATATTTCTACGGAATCCAAACTGATCTTCCCCGAAGTCGGCTTCTATCAGTTTTTCCATTCGTCTGTAAAGAATTCGCGTTAGTATTTTGCAGCTGTGACTTATTAAACTGATAGTTCGGTAATTTTCACATCTGTCAACACCTGTTTTTTTTTTTGATTGGAATTATTATATTCCTCTTGAAGTCTGAGGGTATTTCGCCTGTCTCATACATCTTGCTCACCAGATAGTAGAGTTTTGTCAGGATTGGCTCTCCCAAGGCCGTCAGTAGTTCTAATGGAATGTTGTCTACACCTGGGGCCGTGTTTCGACTCAGGTCTTTCAGTGCTCTGTCGAACTTTTCACGCAGTATCGTATCTCCCATTTCATCTTCATCTACATCCTCTTCTATTTCCATAATATTGCCCTCAAGTTCATCGCCCTTGTATAGACCCTCTATATACTCCTTCCACCTTTTTGCTTTCCCTTCTTTGCTTAGAGCTGGGTTGCCATCCGAGCTCTTGATTTTCATACAAGTGGTTCTCTTTTCGCCGAAGGTCTCTCTAATTTTCCTGTAGGCAGTATCTATCTTACCCCTAGTGAGATAAGCCTCTACATCCTTACATTTGTCCTCTAGCCATCCCTGCTTAGCCATTTTGCACTTCCTGTCGATCTCATTTTTGAGACGTTTGTATTCCTTTTTGCCTGCTTCATTTACTGCATTTTTATATTTTCTCCTTTCATCAATTAAATTCAATATTTCTTCTGTTACCCAAGGATTTCTAATAGCCCTCGTCTTTTTACCTACTTGATCCTCTGTTGCCTTCACTACTTCATCCCTCAGAGCTACCCATTATTCTTCTACTGTACTTCTTTCCCCCATTCCTGTCAATCGTTCCTCTGGTTTAGTCAGTTTATCCAGGTCTCATCTCCTTAAATTCCCACCTTTTTGCAGTTTCTTCGGTTTTAATCTACAGTTCATAACCAATAGATTGTGATCAGAGTCCACATCTGTCCTTGGAAATGTCTTACAATTTAAAACCTGTTTCCTAAACCTCTGTCTTACCATTATATAATCTATCTGATACCTTCTAGTATCTCCAGGATTCTTCCATGTATACAATCTTCTTTGATGATTCTTTAACCAAGTGTTAGCTATGATTAAGTTATGCTCTGTGCAAAATTCTACCAGACGGCTTCATCTTTCATTTCTTACCCCCAATCCATATTCACCTACTATGTTTCCTTCTCTCCCTTTTCCTACTCTCGAATTCCAGTCACCCATGACTATTAAATCTTCGTCTCCCTTCACTACCTGAATAATTTCTTTTATCTCATCATACGTTTCATCAATTTCTTCATCATCTGCAGAGCTAGTTGGCATATAAACTTGTACTACTGTAGTAGGCGTGGGCTTCATGTCTATCTTGGCCACAATAATGCGTTCACTATGCTGTTTGAAGTAGCTTACCCGCACTCCTATTTTTTTATTCATTATTAAACCTACTCCTGCATTATCCCTATTTGAGTTTGTATTTATAACCCTGTAATAACCTGACCAAAAGTCTTGTTCCTCCTGCCACCGAACTTCACTAATTCCCACTATATGTAACTTTAACCTATCCATTTACCTTTATAAATTCTCTAACCTACCTGCCCGATTAAGGGATCTGACATTCCACGCTCCGATCCGTAGAACGTCAGTTTTCTTTCTCCTGATAACGACGTCGTCTTGAGTAGTCCCCTCCCGGGGATCCGAATGGGGGACTATTTTACCTCCGGAATATTTTACCCACGAGGACGCCATCATCATTTAACCATACAGTAAAGCTGCATGACCTCGGGAAAAATTACGGCTGCAGTTTCCCCTTGCTTTTAGCCGTTCGCAGTACTATCACAGCAAGGCCGTTTTGGTTAGTGTTAAAAGGTCAGATCAGTCAATCATCCAGACTGTTGCCCCTGCAAATACTGAAAAGTCTGCTGCCCCTCTTCAGGAACCATACGTTTGTCTGGTCTCTCAACAGATACCCCTCCGTTGGAGTTGCACCTACGGTACGGCCATCTGTATCGCTGAGGCACGCAAGCCTCCCCACCTACGGCAAGATCCATGGTTCAGGGGGGCGAGGTTGTGTCATGTAGAAGGCACGAAATATCTAAATATGGAGCATATTTTTATAAAAGTCACTGTAGGTCTCATTAAACCAATTCTAGAAAAGCCAACTACTGCGAACCACAAAAAATGAAAATATTATTCCATATGCGATGGAAAATTTTCCCTATGTAGCCACATGAGCCGTGCGATGTCACTTCCTGTCACGAAACGAGTGACTTCAGCGAGAGCCTCGCAAAGTCTAACTCTTAGTACGTGTTATCTCGTGTCCGGCTCTCCTGCTGGCTGGACAGACCGTAGCATATATCTCAAAATGAATATCTACGGTGAAGTTTTTATTGGAGGGCATTTACTGCTGTGTCTTGTCGGGAACGTTCTGAACAACACACCATGTGTGCGGACGGTGGAGCTCACTCACCTAGAAGCTAAGAAAACCTCCTATTCTAGTACAAAATTGTTGCGCTCTAAAAGTAAGGTTAACGATCGGATGAATTACATGGGTATGTCATTTTCCCAACTAAAAAGCGAAGCCATTGAATTTTGAAAAAGGGATTTAATTAATGTTTTATGTGTTGCCATAGTAACGTTTATTAAAAATTGTCAACAAAAACTAAACATTTTTTCTTTATATTTGAAAGAATCAAGAAAATTTTAATGGTAAATCACACTTTTACCTAAAATGATTTTAAAGGCTTTGAGTGAACTCAAAAAAATACGTATTCAGATAAATACCAATCTAATCGTTGTTTTTGATCTAGGAACGATAGAGGTAAATGAATTTATTACACGTATTACACACTTGTTTAGTGCTTCACTTCATGTTCTTCACACAGAGCTCCTATGTGTCATCCCCGAGGTTGAAGGATGGCTTACCCAGGAGGAATGGCAGAATACCTTCCATATAATTTTCATCGCTATAATTCCAATCAGGAATATCTGCCTCGTTCTTACTCTCCTACAGGAACGCTACAGTTGGAGTTCTCGCCTCTGATCCATGGTGTAACTAAAATTTAAGAAAACTACGTGATTATTTCGAATGTGTATACATTCCAAAACACTAATTAGTCAATATAATAAACATTTTCTAACACTCAAGGCGGGAAAAAGCACTAAGAAAAAGAAAGGTATAATACCTAGGTGATTCGCCGCACGGATTGCAATGGTAGATCGCCTACTTAACGGAACCCCTTCGACACAAACACGCTTTACTGGCGCTCGATCAAAACAGAGAGTATCGGCCAGCAATCCGTCTTAAAACACACATGGTGGCTACTCGTTTTTTTTTTTTTTTTTGATTTCCACAAATAGATTGTGTATGTAATAGACACGACCACGCAATGTTGAACAGTTAATGAAAGTTTCAACGATAGAGAAAGTTTTTTAGAGAGGCTGGATTAATTTAAAGCCTCTACTTAAATAAAGAGGGATACTGTAACTTTAAATGGAGCTGGTTATATACTTTCTCCTCCTAAATCATTTATTTAGAGCTTACTTTACCTCAAAGTATTACATTGACAGAGCTAAAAATTGGTAGAGCTTCACGATTTTGCTTGTTGAATATGTTACTGAAATTTCTTATTACTAAGTTAACCAAATGGATGGGTAACCCACCATTTCTTCTGTTTTTCCACGAAAATCCACACTTTACTTAATAATTTTGAAAATAATGAAGATATTTTATAATGAACTTCGGGACGAGGTTTTTGTATTAAGTGTAAAATTTGATATAATCTGAGTAATGTGTGCGTGCATGGTATTTGGCTGTTTCTTACTCAGTTTAGGCATCCATGTTCGATTCATTGTCAGACTAGACGTGCACCTCCCACAATAGTATTTGCTGTTCTAAAACCGTTTTCGTGAACGCAGTATCGTAACAATCTAACTGTGACTGACCTGAAGAAGATGGAACAGTGTAAGCATTTAAATCGCTTAATCTGTTAGATACAATGCTTCCGAAATAATGTAGGTCAAGTTTACCATTTGTGTGTACATGGTACTAAAATTGGTACTGTGCATGGACCTACTGAAATGTGTTTCTTTCGTCAGGACACACGTACGTTCTATTCAGTTACCAGCTGAGTACCTGGCATTGCGCGGGTAGGTACGTATTTATTCCAATTTTCTATTAGTCCATCACCACCTTCCTCCTTTCTCTGACCATCTTTACTCTTTCTGTCTCCTCCACACCTTCTCCCTGTCCACCTCCTCCACCCCAATTCTCTATCCTTCTCCCCCTCTCTGTTCACCTCCTCCGCTTTCCTTTATCTGTCTATTTACTTCTCCCTTCTGTCTGTTCACCTCCTTCTCCGTCTCTCTCTGCCTATCTCTCCCTCCCCCTGTCTCTGTACATCTTCTCCTCTTTCCTTTCTCTATCCATCTCCTTCTCTCCCCAATCTCCGTCCATTTTCACCTCCCTTTTCTCTGTCCATCTCTTCCTCTCCCTCCCCCTCTCTCTCCACGTTATCATGCTCACCCCAATAAGAGGCTAATGATTCTTGTGTTGTTGTTGTCGTCTTCAAATCCCAAGACGGGTATGATCCAGCTCTCCGTGCTACTCTGCCTTTTCATCTCCAAATAACTACTGCAACTTACATCCTTCTGAATCTGCTTATTGTATTCATCTCTTAGTCTCCCTCCACGTTTTGGTGATCCTTTGATGCCTCTGAATGTGTCCTATTGACTGATCCATTCTTGTAGCCATCTTATGCCACAAATTTCTTTTTCCTTTTTACTATCTTCTCATTGGCTACGTGATCTACCCATCTAATCTTCAGCATTCTTCTGTAGCACCATATTTCAAAAACTTCTATTCACTTCTTATTGAAACTATTCATCGTCCATGTTTGACTCCAATTCATGGCTACCCTCCAGACAAATACCTTCACAAAGGACTAGTTAACACTTAATCTGTATCAGATGTTAACGAATTTTTCTTCTTCAGAAATGCTTTTCTGCCAATGTCAGTCTGCATTTTACGTCCTCTCTGCTTCAGCCATCATCAGCTATTTTCCTGCCCAAATAGCAAAACTCATCTACTACTTTCACTGTCTCGTATCCTAATCTAATTCCCTCAGGATCATCTGACTTAATTCGACTACATTCCATTATCTTTGTTTTGCATTTTTTAATATTCGTCTTATATCCTCCTTTCAAGGCGTGAAATTATTTCTTAATTATTTTTACTAAACATTGAACTACAGAATTTTCCTTGACAAAGACAACTGAAACTTAACCTATTCATTTATTACCCACAATATAAAAGCCCAGCGCAATATGACTGCTATACATTGAGAACATGGCTTCCAATAATTATCACAAAAGAATGGCAATAATACGAATTCAAAAAGATATGAAATTAAAGAAATATGAAACTACCTCCAACTCTTAATTGCCTAAACTCATTTCAATCATGAATCGCAACAGTCTAAACACTCATTCTTTTTCATAAGTCACTTTCCTCACAGAAAACCTTCATAACACGAACTACAGCAATTACAGCAAGTAGCAACTACAGCCAGCTAAATAAAAATATTTTAACTGTTATAGACTCCAACTATAGGAGGCATATGGTTAGCGAAAGAAAGATTTGATCGAAGAACAAACAATATATTTAGAAAATTTTGCCTTATTCATGTAACATCCAGTTCCAAAAATTATATAGTTGTCACTGATTCCACTGCCCAAACATTATCAACCAGACATCCATCGTCACACATTTAGCCACAAATAACATATTTCAAGGTGAGGTCAATAATAATTTTCTAAAAATGAAGTATTTTCAAAATAAATGTTTTTTATTTAAATACAAATTTTTCGTGCTTCTGGCATTAAGTAAGGATTTTGGGTTGCTTTTAAAGGTTAAAAACTGCTGTTACATTATAAATTTGTGTTTAAATAAATGTTCAGTGACTTTTTCTTGAAATGTATTGAACCTTTGTCTCTTCCCGCTATTATGCACCCGTCATCGGTAATTTTCTTTCATTATATGCTGAAGTGACGGGAGCAGGAAGTACATAATAACAATTTTTAATTGTTGATGACTTAATCACCCACTTTTAAACGTATAGTACCTGCTTGTCGAAAGTATTCTTCTCTGCGAGAAATACTTCTCATCTTTCATTAATTTTCCTTGATTTCTTTAGTTAATTTAATTTCCGAATGGCTCAAATGGTTCAAATGGCTCTGAGCACTATGGGACTCAACATCTTAGGTCATAAGTCCCCTAGAACTTAGAACTACTTAAACCTAACTAACCTAAGGACATCACACACACCCATGCCCGAGGCAGGATTCGAACCTGCGACCGTAGCAGTCCCGCGGTTCTAGACTGCAGCGCCAGAATCGCTAGACCACCGCGGCCGGCTTTCCGAATGTGAATCATCTTTACAGATATGTTATACCACATTGAATTTATCCTGATGATAATTTTTTATGGAGTTATATGGTTTCTTCGACTCCCACGCCACTGAGCATTTCGGCATTTTGATCCAGATACAAAATTCACAATTAAGTAAACGCCTATTTATAAACATGGAAGAAAAACTGAACTAAAAGTTGCCTATTGGCATCGAATGAAAAGCAAATATCGGAATAACAACAGTGACGACAGACAATAACAAAGACCGAGCGAGGTGGCGCAGTGGTTAGCACACTGGACTCACACTCGGGAGGACGACGGTTCAAACCCGTCTCCGGCCATCCTGATTTCGGATTTCCGCGATTTTTCTAAATCGTTTTAGGCAAATCCCGGGGTGGTTCCTTTGAAAGGGCAGGCCGATTTCCTTCCTCATCCTTCCCTAATCCGAGCTTGTGCTCCGTCTCTAATGACCTCGTTGTCGACGGGCCGTTAAACACTAATCTCCTCCTCCTCCTCCTCCAATAACAGAGTACAGTCAACAAAAACGATCTAATATGCCCAACTATCGAATGCTACCGCTCTGAACAGAATGAGCCAGGGATCAGTTGACTGATTCCATTCGGTTGTTTCCAAAGACTGGCCTCACTCAAAAGATTGAATGAATAATTCAACAGATGCGTAGAAGTGCCGAATGAGTCTACTGTTCCCCAACAACGTACGGAATAGATTGTTTTCATTCGGTTGTTCCCAGCACTACAACATGGCATACCTGAAGAAACTTGTAGCCACTGCTTTTCGCGAATTGAGGGTACTATCACGGGTTGGTGTTGTGTTGAGCGATATTTGCATTAAGTCTCGCGGGGATGAGGGAATGACTTAATTTTTGTCCGCTGCCCATACTTTTCATTATGCTGATTACTCTTTAACATTCCGCTTACCTACTGGGAAAGCATGTGCACTCGTGGTCCCAGCGCAGCTCTATAAACACAGGTTGATAAAAAAAGTGTCATACATTCATACAGGAGGTAGTAATGGTTAAAACTAGAAGTAAAATTCCTATAGACGTATGTCCGAAAACCAATACTTGTTGTGATATGGGCCTTTCCATTGTCCAATCCTCATCGGTCTGTTATGTAGACGTTGAAACTATAGTCAGAGCTGCATGTGGTTGCCACGCATCCTGACACATCTCGTAGCGCATTTCCAATTGAATCGCGCCCTTTTTCGGATACACTTGGCTCCATTCGGATTGCGTCACACTAACTGTACACACGCCCCTGTGACGTCTGCACATTGTCGATTAGTTTGGTACACACCAATTCCTTCAAATGTACCCACAACCAAAAATCCAGAAATTCAACAGATTCACGTCTGGAAAAGGGCAGGCAATGCCACCAGACCTCTTCGACCAAACAATTACCCCGGAAACGTCGCGGTGAGGTACTCTTACGCAGTCCTTAGGAAATAGGATGGTCCCTCGTTGTGGATAAACCATAAACGTTATGTTTCAGCAAGGTAACGTTCTCAAATAGCGCTGGTAATCCATCGCGCAGCTTACTGCAACAGTGATATGGACAACGCTGTCGAATACCTACTCGTCACTAACAAAACGGCCCATATCTCAACAGGTACTCTTTTCCGAATACACTGCTATAGGAACTTTCCTTATAGTTTTGACCAATCCTGCTTCCTGTAGGAACAAGTGATACGTGTTTTTAAAGATCTCTTATAGGAGGTGACACAGACAGCAGCGTGTGTTGCGTGCCGAGCCGTGCGCGGCAGCCTACAGCTTGCAGCCTGCCTACCACCTTGCTCAGCTGCCTCGCCCCGCTCTTCCTGGCGGCGTTTCTGGCGTGCTTCGGCGTCCCTGCTTCTCACCGCCGATCAAAGCGGCCGACGTGTGTTGTGTGTTCGTCCACAACAAGCGTTTTTCCCGACCTCCTGGGAATGTGGCGCCGCGATTCTTTGACAAACGGCGCGAGCCGTCTGTTTCCACAGTTGTGTACGTGAGCGGGCACTGTTGATGCATACCCTTACGTAATGGAGGAGCTTACAACGCCAAATTTTCTTCAGTAACCTTTACAAATGCCAAACGGCACAAGTTCGAGTACAGCGTAAACGTTCGAAACGTTTGTTTCTAGCAATAAGTAGGCCCTAAAAATATACGTCAGTTTTACGAGAGGCGTTCGATAAATAACGCAACACTTTTTTTTTTCTCGGCCAGTTTCGGTTGAAAAAATGCGGAATTTGTTGTGAGACATCGTGGCATGTTATCGCTTCATCCCCTACAGTTTCATGAAGTTCCGGTTGGTGGCGGCACTATACGTAGCCTTCAGAATGGTGTCTGTTTCAGAGGTGTGTTCTAAGCAAAGAGCTTTCATTGAGTTTCTTTTGCCGAAAAGCTAGAGCATTATAGATATTTATCGGCACTTGCAGAATGTCTATAGAGATCTGGAAGTGAACAAAAGCACGGTGAGTCGCAGGGAGAGACGTCTGTCATCATCGCAGACAGTCGCGCAAAACCAGTCCGATCTTCCGCGTGCCGGCCGGCTGCAGAAAGCATTGACTCCTGCATTGCTGAAACGCGCCGCCTAACATAAGATCATAACGAGTAGCGAAGGGTCATCTGTGTAGAATTGCTTGCGGGTTACGAGGCTGATTGTGACAATTTTTGTCGAACATCGTCACAGGCGAAGAAATATGGTTAAATCATCAGGTTACCTTCCATTCGGAAAGTCGGCGCACACAGCGATTGTTATGTGGCTTATAAATTATAGAGTGCAGCAATGAGTCGTCCTTTTTTAGACTTCGTTACGCAAATCCAGATTTCGGCTAGTGGCTAGCCTTTCTCAATGCACTATTTTCTGTTCTCGATGCATGTAAGACTTACAAGCATCTACAATAGAAAACAGTGCATTGAGAAAGGATAGACACTAGCCGAAATGTGAATTTGCGTAACGAAACGAAATCTAAAAAAGGACGACTCATTGCTGCACTCTATAATTTATATGGTTTAATCACTTTGAGCCGCAAACAAAACGGCAATCTACGAAGTAACGCCACCCCACCTCTCCTCAAGTTCAAAGCCGCACTCTCAGCGGCAAAGCCATGGCGTCAGTCTTCTGGGACTCTGACTGTGAATGTCCTCCCTCAGGGTCAACGATCAGCTCTGGAGTGTGTTGTGCTACCCTCAGGAAATTGAAGAAACGACTTCGGGGTTGCGACAAAAATGCAAACGTACTTCTCCGTGACAAAGCAAGGCCTCACACATGTCTGCGCATCCGAGAACAGCTCACGAAACTTCATTGCACTGTTGTTCCTCATCCTCCCTACAGCCGGACCTCTCGCCTTCTGACGTCCATCTGTTTACCCAATGAAGACTGCACTCCGTGCAAAGCAGTACGTGGATAATGTGGAGATTATTGATGCAGCAAGACGTTAGCTCCGACGTCGACCTGTAGAGTGGTACTGTGCGGGCATTCAGGCCCTCCCGGGAAGGTGAGGTGGCGTAAGCCCGTCGCATTGAACGAAGATTTTGTTGAAAAGTAGGGTTTTGTAGCCAAAAGAGTGGGGAATAATACGATGTTTTGGAATTCTGGACAAAACCTGCTTTCAGAAAAATAGTGTTGCATTACTAATCAAATGTCCCTCGTCCTACATCTAAGACGTAGGAACTGGTACCTGCAGAATTTTGGAGCAAATGATCGACGGAATTTTGAACGAAAGTGGCATGTGTATTACCTGCTGGTAGCCGCAATTATGGTTCAAATGGCTCTAAGCACTATGGGACGTAACATCTGAGGTCATCAGTCCCCTAGAACTTAGAACTACTTAAACCTAACTAACCCAAGAACATCACACACATCCATGCCCGAGGCAGGATCCGAATCTACTGCAGCTTACATGTATACTGAAACAGGAGGACTTGTGGCTGTTCCAGCCGTCCTAGTGTAGCGGCTTAGCAGTTCCAGTTTGATTCAACCAGTTGTTGATATGGAGTGTGAAGCAAGTGTTTACTTACGGAGCGAGGAGGAAAAGTATCGGAAGAGGAGAGACGGAATTGGGCAGAAGACTTGGAAATGGTAGGTGGAGTGACGAACGAGTGCAGGTTTGAGCAGCGAGCAGCGAGCAGCCCTAAGTCCGACACAAAGGAAAAATGCTTAGGCACTCTACCATAGCGGGGGATATAGTAATGACTAACTGAACAGCAGAGTTTTCGTTTGCAGACTGGGCTGCAACGCATTTCAACGTAAATAAACTTCTTGTGTTACGATGGCGTTCGTTAGCGTGCCGAATATATATTTGGTAAGTAACCAAGAAACCCGGTAGTGGTAAAGTAAACGGTTATGTTTGTGAAACTTCCTGGCACATTAAAAGTATGTGCCAGACAGACAGTCGAATTCGAGACCGTCGTCTTTCGCGGGCGAGTGCTCTACACTGACTGAGCTACCCGTGCACGACTCATGGCCTCTCCTCACAACTTTATTTTTGCCAGTCTCCTCTCTTACCTTCGAAACTATACAGAGGTTCTCCCGCGAAACTTCCTGGACTAGCACCCCTGCAAGACAGGATGTTGCGTAAACATGGCTTAACCACAGCCTAGGGTTTGTTTCTGGTACTGTTTCTATTAAACGTGTTTCCTTCGCTGTAGTTAGTCTATTCTTTTAGTTTCCTTAAGTGTTGTTATATGTTTTATTGTGCCAGAGATTGTTCAGTCGATAGCCTCCCTGTATTCCTCGGAACGAAAGGGCGGGCCATAGATCTTAGAGAATAAAGTAGCCAGAGAGCCTTAGAAAGTCTAGTAAGTTGATAGCTCTTGCCTCACTGGATTAAGTGGTAAAGTGAGGCTGCTGAACCTACCAAGCAGTCTGAGTTATGGAGACAGCCAAACATCCGTAGGGTGTTCATGTAACTTCCGGGAATGCAGCCTTGTGACGTCGTCGACTACAGCCGATATTTCGACAGGATCACGCCCCGTAACGTCTTGAAAATGATATGGTGTCCTACCTAAAAACCGGCGGCTGTCGACGACTTCAACCGGTTGCATTCCCATAATTTATCTGAACATTGTACATGCCGGGAGAAACTCGGGTCTCACATCTGTAGAATGATTTGCTTGTTTCTGAGCCTGTCAGTGATATCTAAAAAGGAGGTGGTATTATTTGTAAAGAATTACCAGGCGACAAAGATAAGATAGTCTACAAACCGTCCGCAGTTTCCTATCGAATGGAGGGGTCACAACTCATTCAGTTTCAATATCTGTGACGGAATACACTATGTGGTTAAAAGTATCCGGACATCTGGCTGAAAATGACTTACAAGTTCGTGGCGCCCTCCATCGGTAATGCTAGAATTCAATATGTTGTTGGCCCACCCTTACCCTTGCTGACTGCTTCACTCTCGCAGGCATACGTTCAATCAGGTGCTGGAAAGTTTCTTGGGGAATGGCAGCCCATTCTTCACGGAGTGCTGTACTCAGGAGAGGTATCGATGTCGGTCGAAGAGGCTTGGCAAGACGTCGGCGATCCAAAGCATCCCAAAGGTGTTATGTAGGATTCAGATCTGTGCAGGCCAGTCCATTACAGCGATGTTATTGTCGTGTAACCACTTCGCCACAGTCCGTGCATTATGAACGGCTGCTCGATCGTGTTGAAAGATGCAATCACCATCCCCGAATTGCCCTTCAAGAGTGGGAAGCAAAGTGCTTAAAACATCAATGTAGGCCTGTGCTGTGATAGTGCCACGCAAAACAAGAAGGGGTGCAAGCCACCTCCATGAAAAACACGACCACACCGTAACACCACCGCCTCCGAATTTTACTGTTGGCACTACACACGCTGGCAGATGACGTTCACCGGTCATTCGCCATACCCACACCCTGCCAGCTGATCGCCTCATTGTGTACCGTGATTCGTCACTCCACACAGCGCTTTTCCACTGTTCAATCGTCTAATGTTTACGCTCCTTACACCAAGCGAGGCGTCGTTTGGCATTTACCGACGTCATATGTGGCTTATGAACAGCCGCTCGACCAGGAAATCAAAATTTTCTCATATGGTTCAAATGGCTCTGAGCACTATGGGAATTAACATCTGAGGTCACCAGTCCCTAGAACTTCGAACTACTTAAACCTAAGGATATCACACACATCCATGCCCGAGGCAGGATTCGAACCTGCGACCGTAGCGGTCGCGCGGTTCCAGACAAAGTTTTCTCACCTCCTGCGTAACTGTCATAGTACTTGCAGTGGATCCTGATGCCGTTTGGAATTCCTGTGTGATGGTTTTGATAGATATCTGCCTATTATACATTACGACCCTCTTCAAACGTCGGCGATCTCAGTCAGTCAACAGACGAGGTCGGCCAGCACGCTTTTGTGTTGTACGTGTCCCTTCACGTTTCCGCTACACTATCTCATCGGAAACAGTGGACCTAGAGATGTATGACGTATGACAGAAGTGACACCCAATCACCTGACCACGTTCGAAGTCCGTGAGTTCCGCAGAGCGCCCCATTCTGCTCTCTCACGATGTCTAATGGCTACTGAGGTCGCTGATATGGAGCACCTGGCAGTAGGTGGCAGCACAGTGAATATGAAAAACGTATGTTTTTGGGGGTGTCCGGATACATTTGATCACATAGTGTAGGTCTCAATCTTTGGTTGAGCTGCAATGTTACGTAGTAATGTATTGACTACGAACGGAGTAATGTTTCTGTAGGATTTGGAATTATGTAATTTAGATGCTGATTTGGCGATTGGAACTCATGTCGGAAAATTTGAATCTTGACTCAGGAGTAATGTTACCCTTGTCTTGAATGATAGTATGGTAAGAAGATGCAATTTTGGAGTAGAAGTGAAGGGCCTGCCATAGTTTGACTTCGTGAATATTCCTGATTTGCATTTGTTTGTAGTATGGAAGGGAAGAACAGGGAAGATAAAAAGCGTAAAACACCCAGTACTCCTCCACATCAAGGAGGAACTGCATAACATTGAGAAGAAGCAATTATTCTTAACAGGAAAGCATCTTGTATCCCTATAGCAAAAAAATGCAAATGAATCTGATACACCGGCCGAATTGACCGAACGGTTCTAGGCGCTACAGTCTGGAACCTCGCGACCGCTACGGTCGCAGGTCGAATCATGCCTCGGGCATGGATGTATGTGATGTCCTTAGGTTAGTTAGGTTTAAGTAGTTCTAAGTTCTAGGGGACTGATGACCTCAGAAGTTAAGTCCCACAGTGCTCAGAGCCATTTGAACCATTTGACTCTGATACAGCAGAAGCGATAATGATCAAGAAAAAAAATGAAGTCCAAATATTCCGACTACAAATAATTTTAATGCATTCCTAGACTACGAGGCCAGTAATCAAACCGAACAAGAAAACCGAAACGCAAAATTAACGACCACTCATTCCACCATTTCTGATACACTACACCAAAAATCATCTAGACATCCCGAGAGTCATCAAACAATTCTCTCAGAATGAAAAACTGTCAAACGAGACACCACCTTCCAGTTTACAGAGAAGGAAACGTTTCGTTACCTGGGTAACCTACTTCATTGAAAAGACAAAAAAACTCAGATCTGGGTGAAGATAACAGGACTCTGCTGTGAGTCAAGGCTGTTGCAACTGATTGTTCAGATTTACCGGAAATGTTTTTGAAGACCTGTTGCTTGGTTGTAGTGAAAATCAGTGGTGATGTTTGGTGCAACAACTGCAGTGTTTCTGGAAGCTTCAGTGGAGAAGTGAGGAATTTTTACATTTTTATTTGTTGTTCAGTAGTGGCAGGAGATGTGTTTGGAATTTAGAGCACCACCTTTGACAACGTTTCTTACTATACAGCCAGGTGCCTCCAAGCATTGTTTTAGGAGTCGTGGCCATCTGGATGGGTGTATACAACAGCAAGAATAAGTTCTCTACTGTTAATGCTCATCTCATCTGCTGGTTTTCTCCTCTGGTGAGGTCCTTGTTGTTACGCCAGTTCTTTACTGTAATGATTGTACCTCTACGAGGTCGATTTATTCTAACCTCCCTGTGGTCATTCTATTTTCTACGACTCCTCCTCCAGTTGTGTCTATAGCTCTTGGTAATGAAGTAGCAAATACTGCAGCCAGGAAAGCTTATTAGCTACCCATTCTCAATCAGTGTGCTGTTTTTATGCAAACATTTTTGAGGAAGTCTCTCATCCATCTGTAGAATTAAAATTATGAGGGGTAAGGAGCTGTGATTGATAAAGTATTTGAATATGTCTATGGCTAATAGATGCGCCCGCAACGTATTAACCGTATTTTATACTATAAACGCAGTACTGGAGGCCGGATAGCCATTGCCGCAGCCGTTCTCGTCTTGGTCGTCGCCGTCTGCTAGCAAGAACTGAGACAACGAATATAAAACAGGCCCGTTTACAAATCTCTCCAAGTCAGTGGTGTGCGTATCATCAGGAAGGATAAGTAGGCGATATTGACAGAGTAGAGGAGAAAAATTCTTAAGTCAAACCTCTGTTGATGAAGATCTGTTGGCCAGCAGTGAAGAAGAAATGTTTAGGGTTATGGAGACTATTTACCACGGACAGTGGGAGCATTATGATGACCCTCTAAACAGCATGGTTTCCATCTAAGTTCCTCATGGAACGTCACATTATCACTATCTAATGGTGATTGCCTCCTGTTGACATAGGGAGAAAGATTTGGCGATGTTGCTGGGATTCGATGCTCCGACGTCTGCTATCAAATCCCTGTCGGGAATATCGTTCGTTCGCTTTAGTCTCTGCTTGGATAGGAAAGGATATTGCCCAGTATCTAGAAAAAAACAATTTCCTCACGACTATGTGCTCTTCCCCTGAAGATGATGAACAATAAATTTGGCACTGTAATGTAGCTTCAAGAAAATGCAGTTTATTGAACTGTTAACCAGAGAAAAATTCGTTAGTGAAATTCACTGAGGGAGCCCTATATGCTTTCGTTCACCATCATCTTCGTATTACCATGCTTCGTGAACCTGATTATGGGAAGCTAGCAATAATAAATGTACTGCCTACTGAAAAATAATGTAGAAACACTGTGACAGTGAGAAAGACACAAGCACAACACAGGCATTTTCATTGATATATTATTTCCCACGGCATTCGTGATGAGGCGTCATGCGAAGTCTCATGCACGTGTGTGACAGGTAGCCACACAATCCTAGCGACCTGCAGCTCTCGAGACAAATTGTGTGACGAGCTGGAGCATTAACTGGGTCAGGAAACTTTTATCATCCGACCCGATTAATTCTCGAAATCACTGTAAAGTTAGGGGAAGTTTACGAGGGACTTCTGCAACCGATGTTAACGTATAGCTTGGCATGGAAGAGGGAAGAAGGCTGTTAAATATGCCTCGTGGCGGCAGTGTGCAGGAGGTCGAGCGTTCAGAATTTGATAGTGGGCATGCAGGGCTGCCGTTTAATGACAAAACAGGAAATTAAGTACATTAAACGGAATATATTTCAATATACGGAGTACAAAGGGCGCGCCTAGGGTCGGAAGTTAGCAGGTTTAGGCCAGTCTAGGATGTCGAATAATTAATTAAAATGGGCAACGGAAGGGGAAGTGGTTCATGTTAGCTTACGTTGGTGGCCGGTCGCGAAAGGCAGAGCCGGAGGCGTGAATTCGCTAGCAGTTGCAGCAGAGGGCTGAGAGCGTCTCCTGTAAGCAGCTTTAACTGGACAGAACCGCCTCGATTTTGAAAGGCAAGCGACTTGTGTCACGTAGACACGGCGTGAATCACTCTGGGAGAAAACTTGTAAAGATTCCACTGGGACTTTGAAATAAATTTCTTAAACCAATTCCCTAAAATATTCCTTGACTGGCTGCCATCCTGTACATTACTATACTTGTAGAACAGTCTTACTAAGACTAGCCAGTTTCTCTTTGACTCCGGTGAAAGGGTTAAGATAATTGCTGTTCCAACATTCGGTAAATGCCATGTTAACAACATTTTTTTTCATTTGCGGGGCGGGGGGTGGGGGTGGGGGTGGCGGTGTAATGGGGTTGGAGGTAGGTGTCTCATCAGTCTTTTAACTGATCTGATGCAGCCAGCCACCAGTTCCTCTACTGTGTCAACCCCTTCAGTTCTCAATTATTTGTTGGGTATATTCCAGTACCTGCATTTTTTCCCTTCTTCTGCTCCTTCCTGTATCTTGGGACTTATTCCTTGATGCCTTAACACGTGTCCTATCATCCTTTCTCTTCTTTTTGTTAGTGTCTTCCACATATTTCTATTCTCACAGATTTTTTGACGAACCTCCTTATTTCTCATTTTATTGGTCCACCTAATTTTCAACATCCTTCTACAACACTACATTTGAAACGCTTTGATTCCTTCTTTTCCGGTTTCCTTACAGTCAGAGATTCACTGCCATACAATGCTGTCTTCTGACTTTCATTCTCAGAAATTTCTTCCTCATCTCGGAATGTCTAAATAATTTTTGATGTTGTGGATCACACTTTTATACCAGTAGACGTCTTTTGGTCAGGAATACCCTCGTTTGCCTACGCTAGTCTTTACTTCGTCTGTCACAAGTTTCTTCTTGATTTCAAGGCAGCCTAATTCGTTCACTACATCTACTCTTTGTTCTCCATCTGAGATTATGACTTTCTTATTAATCTCAATTCAGGTACTCCTCACTACCTTCAGGTTCTTTCAGTTTGCGTATATTCTGTGCATAGTAGAGTGTTCATGCTATTTAGTGTGTCCTGTGATACTTCTTTTCCTTGACTGAGCATAACATCATCAGTGACTCTTGTCATAGACAACAACTTAACTATAAAGTGCACACAAAATAACTTGGCCCGTGCCTGCGAAGACAACGTGGTATGGAAGAGGGCAACGTTAGTGCTCGGGGATTCCATTGCAGGCGGCCGCTGTGCTGTGCAGGAGCTGCAGTTCGACATCTGAAGGCTGGTCCCGACAAAGAGAACTTGAAAGCTACAGCTAGCGAGTCTGTAAACAATCATATTAACAGGTTACGCCACTACAACAAATAATTTGACAAGTCAACTGTTATTAAAAGCTCACGGGAGTAGAGAATTGTGCTGAAATTGTAACAGAACCAGCGATTTATTTTCTCCTGAATTGTCAATCTCTTTTCTTTCAGAGAACAGTCGTCAGTGGTGAGTTTTGCTCGTCTTGTCGTCGTATTAAACTTTCCTTCTTTTGCCAAAGCGCAAAAGGATTTACACTACTTTAGCTCACGAACGTGCAGTTGTGACAGTTTGCTGAAACATTATATTATTAAATAGACAACTGTGGACTAGTAATGTTACAGCTTATGAAAAACTCATCCTTAGCTTACAAATAAACATATAATTTCTCATTTCACCAGGTGTCAATGATCCTTTAAAATTAAATTATTTTATGAGAATTACGCATGTGAATGATTAGCAAAAGAATCTTTATCTGCTGTCATTTGGCAAAACTCATTTTGATATCTTTAACCGTTTGTGAGATACGAAGGATGATATAAATATTGCACTCTCATATTATCTTTTCCACGTGCGATTGGAAGCGAGAGCACTACATACAGTCCATCTGCTCCAGACTGGAGATAGGAGGAGATCTATATCTAAGTTAAAAAATGAATTCAATATGTTAGCTGCATTTTCTACACCACAATTAATGACCTAACATGAGCAAAACGTAAACTCGTAGAGACTCCTATTTTTCATTACAATCTTTTCTTACTTCGTGTCATGGTTCAAATGGTTCAAATGGCTCTGAGCACTATGCGACTTAACTTCTGAGGTCATCAGTCGCCTAGAACTTAGAACTAATTAAACCTAACTAACCTAAGGACATCACACACATCCATGCCCGAGGCAGGATTCGAACCTGCGACGTAGCGGTCACGCGGTTCCAGACTGAAGCACCTTTAACCGCACGGCCACACCGGCCGGCTCGTGTCATGAGTTTCGCAATACCACATTAACGATGACCATCAACGAAATGATAGCCAGTTCGCCATAAAGCTGACGAATGAGGCTATAAAATGTGCAGCAATAAAACTTTCCTTGCGAATAGTTTCTTTAACAACGTGTGAGGAAGATTATAGAGCATCCTGCGTGCACACAGAGGCAGGAAAAATGTTCATTCTTAACGGACGAACCACACAGCTCAGGTGAAAGGGGAGGGAGGGTGTCAGCAAACGAAGCCCTCAGCCTCTTCGGAACGGAGGGTGGACTCTCCAGCACTAATAAGGCGGATGCGTTTCTGCGCATGCACTAAGTTATTTTGTGCGAACTCTGCTGAAAAATATTCCGACATCCGACGACTGAAATGGAAAACGTACAGGGCGACCCAAGAGTTCGTTCACGTTTGAAAACCTACTGTTTCACGGAATAATGTAGGTGGAGAGGTAAAACTTGACATACTTGCCTGAATGACATGAGGTTTTACTAAAACAAAAAAAAATCGGCCAACAGATGGCGCTGGGCAGCAACATGTCAGCGACGCCACATGAGAATCTAGTATTAAATGAATTGTTATGCGAGAGGGGGTCAGATGCGCCAGAAATCGCGGAATGTTGATTTTAGCAGAAAAGGCACAGTTAGTGAAGCTTTTCTATTAGAATGGAGAATCCATTACTGCAGCTTTATGATCGTACCGCCATAAGAGGAAATCAACACCCACAACTGCAGAATTTGGGCTACGAAAATCGTGGAAACGCCACTGCATGACGAGAAAATCACAGTTTGGTGAGGATTTACCATATCAATCGTGACTGGACCTTTTCCTTCGGGGAAATGTGGTGTGCTGCTTTTCACGCTGTCGGCGTGACGGGTGCAAGGTACGCCGATGTGCTACAGAATCGTACCATCCCTAGCCTGGCTGACAAACACCCGCTGGAAGCTACGAGTTTTATGTATGATTGTGCCCCACCCCATATTGTTACAGGTGGAAAGATATCTAGCGCACATCGTTTGGTGTGGATCACGTGCTGAGCTGCCACTTCCGTCACGCTCGGCCTCTTAGGGCCACAGACCTCAATCCGTGCGATTATTGATTGTGAGATCACCTGAAGCCGTAAGTCTACCGCAATCGTCTAACCTCATTAGCAGCGCGGGATTAGCCGAGCGGTCTCAGACGGTGCAGTCATGGACTGTGCGGCTGGTCCCGGCAGAGGTTCGAGTCCTCCCTCAGGCATGGGTGTGTGTGTTTGTCCTTAGGATAATTCAGGTTAAGTAACGTGTAAGCTTAGGGACTGATGACCTTAGCAGTAGTGTCCCCTAAGATTTCACACATTTTTTGACCTCATTAGGGACGCTAACTAGTTGTATGCTGTACGGTGCTGCTCACAACACTGTCCTCGGCTACAGGTATTGATGATGAATGACGGCCGACATGTTGAGCATTTGTTATAAACAACATCGTCTTTGCTAAAAATTAGTTGTTATGCTAATTATAGGTTTTGTATCAAATGAAGCGCCATATGATGGTCATTTGGTGCACTTTTTTGGTTTCAATAAAACTCCATGTCATTTGAAACAAGTGCGTCAATTTTCGCCTCTCTACCTACATTATTTCGTGAAGTATTAGCTTTTCAAATGTTAATGGTCTTTTGGATCACCCTGTACATTACTAACACAACAAAGTACTTGCAACCCGTTACTTGCAACTTTCGCAAAAATCCTCAAAAAGACAAAAGAAAGTGCATCAGTTCAAAGTAGCATAGGTCAAGAATTAAATCAAAATTAACACACTTCAGGTTTCCGCGAAAACAAGTCTTGTGGTTGAAGCTCATTTTTCGTCCACGTTTGTTTCCTAATATATGATTATGTTAATACAGTTCTGCCTTGAGCAAACGCAAATTCTTCTTGTTTAAGACAAAACATGTTTCGCTGAAGTTTCACCATGGACAGTGGGCACATTTCTTTTTTTTAGCATCAGAATATTATGTGGCTGCAAATACCAGACAGCCTCATGAACTCCAGTGTGTGATATTAAGAAAATAAATTAACCCATTGACGATGGTAAAACTTTACAAAAACATGTTTCGATCTTGAACGAGAAGAATTTGTATTCCTACATCTACATATATACTCTGCTAGCCACCAAGCGGTGTCTGGCGGAGAGCACAATTCGCGCCAGTCATACTCCCCCCCCCCCCCCCCCCCCCTCCCTCTGCTCCACTCGCGGATCGCGCGAGGGAAAAACAACTTTCTGAACGCCTCAGTAAGAGCTCTAATTTCCCTTATCTTTGAATGGTGAGCATTGCGCGATTTGAAAGTTGGTGGTAATAATATATACTCTACATCCTCGGTGAGGATCGGATTTAGGAATTTAGTGAGCAGCCCCTTCCGTTTAGCGCGCCGTTTATCTGCAAGTGTGTCCCACTTCAAACTTTCAATGAGATTTGTAACGCTCTCGCGATGGCTAAATGTACCAGTCACGAGTCTTGCCGCTTTTCTTTGGACCTTCTCAATATCTTGAATCAGACCCAACTGGGATAAGGGTCCCATACAGACGAACAATACTCTAAGACTGGACGATCTAACGTACTGTAAGATCCTTTGTTGAAGAACTCCATCGCTTCAGGTTTCTACCAATAAACCGCAATCTAAAGTTTGCCTTGCCCATAACTTGTGTAATCTGATCATTCCATGTGAGATCATTTCGAATAGTCACACCCAGATACTTGACGGACGTTACCGCTTCCAAAGACTGGGCATTTATTTTGTACTCGTACATTAATGAGGAGTTTCGCCTTGTTATACGCAGTAGGTTACACTTACTAATGTTGAGAGATAACTGTTAGTCATTGCACCACGCATTTATTTTCTGCAAACCCTCATTGATCTGTTCACAACTTTCGTGTGATATCAGTCAAATGCCGCTGTCAGTACCATCAAGACCGAACCGTATTTCCAGAACTATACAATTCATTAATTTCAATTAAATCTTACCAAGTCAATATCGTCTATCACTATCACCTGCAGGAAGCTATTAATCCTACGAGTTATAATAAGGTCTCCATTCTATGCACGTGGTCGTTCAATAAAAAGGAACCCTTGTTACGAATTTCATAGCAATTTGCAGATTGAAGTTGTAGATATAGAAGTTGCTGGCTTTTTCTCAGCCACTCCCGGTCATTGCATCGTACGCCACATAGAGCAATGCAGATCAACTTCCTTCTCTTTAAAAACGAAAAATTGCCACTGAGCACGAATACGCGATGCTGTTACCAGACGAAAGTAATGTCTTCTTCAAGATAGTTGTTTCTATCGCTTTGATCACCAGTACCCTTCTTTGTACTATTTCGATGTCATCCGTCAGTCCCACCTGATGCTGATCCCACACCGCACAGCAATACTCCAGACTAGGGCGGACAAGCGTGGTGTAAGCAGTCCCTTTAGTAGACCCGTTGCACCTTCTAAGTGTTCTGCTCTACCCACAATATTATCTATGTGATCGTTCCAATTTAGGTGATTTGTAATTGTAATCCCTAAGTATTTAGCTGTAATTGCAATCCCTCAGTATTTAATCCCTAAGTATTTACACTCCTGGAAATGGAAAAAAGAACACATTGACACCGGTGTGTCAGACCCACCATACTTGCTCCGGACACTGCGAGAGGGCTGTACAAGCAATGATCACACGCACGGCACAGCGGACACACCAGGAACCGCGGTGTTGGCCGTCGAATGGCGCTAGCTGCGCAGCATTTGTGCACCGCCGCCGTCAGTGTCAGCCAGTTTGCCGTGGCATACGGAGCTCCATCGCAGTCTTTAACACTGGTAGCATGCCGCGACAGCGTGGACGTGAACCGTATGTGCAGTTGACGGACTTTGAGCGAGGGCGTATAGTGGGCATGCGGGAGGCCGGGTGGACGTACCGCCGAATTGCTCAACACGTGGGGCGTGAGGTCTCCACAGTACATCGATGTTGTCGCCAGTGGTCGGCGGAAGGTGCACGTGCCCGTCGACCTGGGACCGGACCGCAGCGACGCACGGATGCACGCCAAGACCGTAGGATCCTACGCAGTGCCGTAGGGGACCGCACCTCCACTTCCCAGCAAATTAGGGACACTGTTGCTCCTGGGGTATCGGCGAGGACCATTCGCAACCGTCTCCATGAAGCTGGGCTACGGTCCCGCACACCGTTAGGCCGTCTTCCGCTCACGCCCCAACACCGTGCAGCCCGCCTCCAGTGGTGTCGCGACAGGCGTGAATGGAGGGACGAATGGAGACGTGTCGTCTTCAGCGATGAGAGTCGCTTCTGCCTTGGTGCCAATGATGGTCGTATGCGTGTTTGGCGCCGTGCAGGTGAGCGCCACAATCAGGACTGCATACGACCGAGGCACACAGGGCCAACACCCGGCATCATGGTGTGGGGAGCGATCTCCTACACTGGCCGTACACCACTGGTGATCGTCGAGGGGACACTGAATAGTGCACGGTACATCCAAACCGTCATCGAACCCATCGTTCTACCATTCCTAGACCGGCAAGGGAACTTGCTGTTCCAACAGGACAATGCACGTCCGCATGAATCCCGTGCCACCCAACGTGCTCTAGAAGGTGTAAGTCAACTACCCTGGCCAGCAAGATCTCCGGATCTGTCCCCCATTGAGCATGTTTGGGACTGGATGAAGCGTCGTCTCACGCGGTCTGCACGTCCAGCACGAACGCTGGTCCAACTGAGGCGCCAGGTGGAAATGGCATGGCAAGCCGTTCCACAGGACTACATCCAGCATCTCTACGATCGTCTCCATGGGAGAATAGCAGCCTGCATTGCTGCGAAAGGTGGATATACACTGTACTAGTGCCGACATTGTGCATGCTCTGTTGCCTGTGTCTATGTGCCTGTGGTTCTGTCAGTGTGATCATGTGATGTATCTGACCCCAGAAATGTGTCAATAAAGTTTCCCCTTCCTGGGACAATGAATTCACGGTGTTCTTATTTCAATTTCCAGGAGTGTATTTTGTAATTGTAATTCCTAAGTATTTTTAATTGTAATCCCTAAGTATTACAGCCTTCAGATTTGTGTGACTTATTGCGTAATTTAGCAGATTTCTTTTAGTACTCATGTGAATAACTTCACACTTTTCGTTATTTAGGGTCAATTGCCACTTTTCGCACCATACAGATATCTTATCTAAATCATTTTGCAAGTCGTTTTGATCATCTAATGACTTTACAAGACGGTACATGACACCATCATCCGCAAACAATCTAAGACGGCTACTGAGATTGTCTCCTAAGTCGGTAATATAGATCAGGAACAATAGAAGGCCTATAACAGTTCCTTGGGGAACGCCGGATGTTACCTCTGTTTTATTCGATGACTTTCCGTCTGTTACTACGAACTGTGACCTTTCTGACAGGAAATCACGAATCCAGTCGCACAAATGAGGCGATACTCCGTAATCACACAGTTTGGTTGGAAGACGCTTGTGAGGAACGGTGATGAAAGCCTTCTGGAAATCTAAAAATATGGAATCAATTTGACATCCCCTGTCGATATCACTTATTACTTCATGAGTATAATGAGCTAGTTGTGTTCCACAACAACGATATTTTTTGAATCCGTGCTGACTATGTGTCAATAAATCGTTTTCTTCGAGGTACTTCATAATGCTCGAATACAAAACCCTACTGCAGATCGACGTTACTGATATGGGCCTGTAATTAAACGAATTACTCCTACTTCCCTTTTTGGGTATTGGTGTGACTTGAGCAATTTTCCAGTCTTTAGGTACGGATCTTTCTGTGAGCGAGTGGTTGTGTATAATTGCTAAATATGGAGCTATTTTATCAGCATACTCTGAGAGGAACCTGACTAGTATACAATCTGGACCGGAGGCCTTGCCTTTATTAAATGATTTAAGCTGCTTTGTTACACCGAGGATATCTGCTTCTATGTTTCTCATCTTGGCAGTTGTTCTTGATTGGAATTCAGGAATATTTACTTCGTCTTCTTTGGTGAAGGAGTTTCGGAAAACCGTGTTCAATAACTCTGCTTTGGTGGCACTGTCATCAGTGACTTCACCGTTGTTATCGCGCAGTGAAGGTATTGATCGCGTCTTGCCACTGGTGTGCTGAATGTATGACCAGAATTTCTTTGGGTTTTCTGCCAGATTTCGAGACAGTATTTCGTTGTGGAAATTATTAAAAGCATCTCGCATTGAAGTACGCGCTATATTTCGAACTTCTGTAAAACTTTACCAACCTTCGGGATTTTGCGTTCTTTTAAATTTGGCATGCTTTTTTTAGTTGCTTCTGCAACAACGGCCTGACCCGTTTTGTGTACTACGGGGAATCAGTACCATCACCTATTAATTTATGTGGTATACATCTCTCAATTGCTGTCGATAATATCTCATTCCACAACTTTTCTACACTTGCATGATCAGATCGGAAGAAGGGAAGACTGTATCTTAAAAAGGCGTTAAGAGCACTTTTATCAGATTTTCTAAATAGATATACTTCGCATTTCTTTTTGATGGTTGTAGGTGTTACGGTATTGAGCTTAGCAGCAACTACCTTGTGTTCGTAAACCCTGTATTCGTCATAATACTCACTATTTGTCCAGGATGTGCTATGATGTAATGTTGCCGCGCATGACAACCAAAGAGGTCCTGCTACGCAAAGAAACGGCACCCTAGACCATCACTCCTGTCTGTCGGGGCTTATGGTGGGCAACAGTGAACGCTGGTATCCCACTGCATTTCCAGGCACGTCTTTGGTTTGGAATCTCGTTGATCGCTGAAGAATTGTCTTCACTGTTGAGTATCGCTTCGAACTGAGCCACAATGACCAGCGAAGACGTATTTGGAGACGCCCTGGACAGCAATGGGATACCAACCTGAGTGTCACCCACCGCGGTAGCGTTCTCGCTTCCCACGCCCGGGTTCCCGGGTTCGATTCCCGACGGGGTCAGGGATTTTCTCTGCCTCGTGATGACTGGGTGTTGTGTGATGTCCTTAGGTTAGTTAGGTTTAAGTAGTTCTAAGTTCTAGGGGACTGATGACCATAGATGTTAAGTCCCATAGTGCTCAGAGCCATTTTTTTGTCACCCACCATTCGGCCCAACAACCAGAACTGTTGGTCTGGGGTGCCATTTCATTTCACAGCAGAACTCTTTGGTTGTGATCCGTGGCACCTTACAGCACAGCGACGGGTCGACGATATCCTACGCCTCGTTTTGTGGCTCATCATGGCAAGCCATACTGGGCTTACATTTCAGCAAGATAATGCCCGCCCACACATGGCGAGAGTTTCTACTGTTTGTCTTCATCCTTGCCAAACCATACCTTGACGAGCAAAATCGTCAGGTCTGGCTCAAATGGTTCAAATGGCTCTATGGGACTTAACATCTATGGTCATCAGTCCCCTAGAACTTAGAACTACTTAAACCTAACTAACCTAAGGACATCACACAACACCCAGTCATCACGAGGCAGAGAAAATCCCTGACCCAGCCCGGAATCGAACAAAATCGTCAGATCTCTCCCCGTTTGGAGCATTACGGGCAGGGACCTCCGTACAGCTCGGGATTTTGACAATCTAACGTTCCATTTGGAATTTTTCCAGATACCTCTCAGGAGGACATCCAGTAACTCTACCAATCAGTGCCAAGGTGAATAACTGTTCAGAGGTGGACCAAAGCGTTATTGACTTGCTCAATCTGTGAGCTCTTTCTCTTGAATAAATCATCCAATTGTAAATATTTGTTTGTCTGTACATGTTGACCACATCAAGCGATTTCCATCCCATTCGGATAATTCCTCGGTGGTTTGTCGCTTTTTTTCTTAGAGCGTATTTGAACAGTAAACATTGATGATTTGAGTTCTGTCAAAATTAACTTCACTCAATATATTTCCGCATGTCATTTACACCTCTCGTCTCTGGAACAAACAAAAAAGTGTTACAGAAATTATATCACTTATTGATTTCTTACTTATTAGTTAAACACAATAATACAGTTAAATTTAATTTAGTGCCTTTGAATTTGGGCCATCTAATGACATGAAAAACCTTCACCTATTAGTATCTCGCGCTACAGATGCAGCTGACAGGTATACGCTAGAGGAATACAGTTTGCAGTACATGTGGGCAACGGGAAAGAAAGGTCACGCCATGAAATGCAGGCCGTTGGAAGGAAGGTGTAGACCATGTCCCGTGGAAACTGAATAGGCACTTAGAATGATATACCTCGGCATCTTTCATTGTTACAGGAGTATATCGTGGTGCCGTGGGCATCTCGCGGGGATGGCTGGCAGGGTTAGCAGAGCCTGCAGGCGGCGGTCACTTGCCGGCTGAAAGTGCCGTCGTTAAGGCGGCGAACGAAGGCGTAACTCACTCTGAGAACCCGCTGCCTCCCGCCAAGTGAGCTATTGCCGGTGACACCTGTTATGGCCTTTCCTTGTCGACAAATAAACTTCAATTCCCGTTGTCCGCTCTTCAGTTTCACTGCCAGGAATTCTCTTGCTTCGTACTTGATTGCACTTACTGATTGTGCGTTTGACGCAGGATATCACCTCACCACAACAGTTTCGATTTTCTGACAATGTTTAACAAACTATTTTGATTCGCTTTATTGTTGTATCCCGCAAGCCACGGAACAGTGGACGGCGGAGGTTCCGCGATGCAACATAATCAGTATCATTGTGCCTTCCTCCAATTAAATTCGCGTTTAGTGGGCGAGGAAAACACCACCATGCACAATTATGTTACAGATATGTCCCATTATTTTGATTTTACTGTCATAATCATTAAGTGAGATGAAATAATGTTTATTTATTCGTCTCTGAATTTAGTATCTCCGAATTTTAGCAGCAAGTCTTCATATAACGTGCAATATCATCCGTGTAGCCCCTTTCACTGGGCGTTACTATATATTCAAGTTACCCTCTTGTGCTGGTATAACCGTACGTACGTCTCTTCTTTGAATTTTTTTCTCTCTTTCGATAATCCCACTTAGTGAAGGTCCCAGACTGCCCACAATACTCAAGAATCAGTCAGACGATACTTACAGGAAGAACATATTTCATTCATAAATTACTCTTCCCACGCACTCTTCCTTCCCAGTTAAATGATTAACGTGGTCAGAGCACCTCGGATCACTTCGGTCGGATACGCCTTGATGTTCGGGGTTGTGTCTGTAGTAGGTGCCTGCGAGGACAACCGTATGTTTTGGAAACAGACTAAATGCATTATCTCCAGGGCTTCTACTAGCCCTACTCATTTTTTCCTTTGGAGTGAAGAATAATATGGCTTGCAAAATGTTGTCTCTAGCGTTCCTTTTTTCATTTTCGCTACCTAAGCAAACTGGTTTCTCAAAATAACAAATCACATTAGTGCTCTCAAAAATGGCTCTAAGCACTTTGGGATTTAACATCTGAGGTCATTAGTCCCATAGACTTAGAACTACTTAAACCTAAGGACATCACACACATCCATGCCCGAGGCAGGATTCGAACCTGCGACTGTAGCAGCAGCGCGGTTCTGGACTGAAACGCCTAGAACCGCTCGGCCACAGCGGCCGGCATTAGTGCTCTCATCGACAAAAAAAAATGCTTAGATTGTTCAGACTATACCAGAATTACGCTGTCTGTCTATGTTCAAATGTAAATTTGGACTTCACAAATCACCGTACAGTATGTGGCTTACGGTACACAGTTTGCTAGTCTCATTTCACTTACCCGTTCCTCTTCCCCTCCTTCCCATTCGCAGATAGTAAGTTGAAAGAAAATTTTTTCGTTCCCTTCTGTATGAGCACAAATTTCTCTAAAGTTCACGGCGCGGTCATTACGTGGGTTGTGTGTCGGAAGAAGTAGTATATTGCTTGACTCATTTTGGAATGTGTTTTCTTGGAATCTTCAGAGCAAATCTCTCCGCGATACTTAATATCTCTCTACTAAAGTGTCGGAAGAAGTAGTATATTGCTTGACTCATTTTGGAACGTGTTTTCTTGGTATCTTCAGTGCAAATCTCTCCGCGATACTTAACTTCTCTCTACTAAAGTCTCCCACTACAATCCATTGAACCTTTCTGGGACAGTCTTACGACGGTTTTAACAGACTCGTGATGATTATGGCAGCCTTTTCTATCTCATCTATTTACCCAATCTGTTAAAGGATTCAGACCGGAAAACAATACTCAAGAATTGGATCTGTAAAACCTGACCTGTTTGAGGGGACGCCCTTGCTGAAACTGGTATTTGTGACTATGGGGCTGTTGTAGCAACAATGGTTACCAAATTACAAAGGACACCTAAAACAAGCAGAAAAAGACACGTGAAGTAAACTAGGTACAGAGGCAGTATCAATAAAAGTGTGTGCTGGACTGGAACTCGAACCTAGTGTCACTGCCTTTAGCTGGCAGGTGCTCTACCGAAGTATTTTCCTCAGGACCCTCCCGCCCCCCCCCCCCTTTACTTCCGCCAGTGCATCTCTCCTACCCTCAACTACACAGAAGTTCTTTTGCATACCTCGTGGGACTAGCACTCCGAGAAGAAATGAGCCCTTACCCATGAAAGGCAAAGATTCTGGGTTCGAGGTCTGGGCTATAATACTACCATGAAGTTTCAGATCAGCATACACACCATTGCAGAGTGAAAATTCATTCATTCATTCATTCTCTAAACTACCGACTGTGCTGTGTTCCCCGTGGCACTCCATAGTATCACGCCATGTGATAGGCCCTATGATGTCGTTGGTGCACAATTGTCGGAGCTCCTCCCTCTGCTGCTACGTCAAGGGAAGTCCCAACAATGGTCAACATGCTGACAGGTCATGGTGCTCCATACGTCCAAGAACTGTGTGTGGATACTTGTGTTGCGACCAACAAGCCCATATTCTTACGTGACATACCTGTACAATAGTGTTCAATCGAGCGAATGTCGGTGCTGTCGGGCGACAGTCACGTGGGGCCGTTGAGCTCCTGCATGACGTTGAATATGGCCCTCTAAACTCATCGATTCCACATTCGCATAACAGTCATGCGAATTCCGGCACGTGCTCTATCTTCTCAGGGACATCAACATTCATGTGGGATTTCTGAGTGGGAAACGGGCTGGCTAACTTCTTTTATATACACTATACACCGTAATAATGTAGGCGGCATTACTCTCTTCTGCTTTATGCGGTAGTGCTGAATTGTTTATCATTTCCAGACCCGTGCATGTAGTGCCCTCCACGCCAATTTGACGTTTGTGGCATGCCACCTTCATGGTGTCACAATTTCATTGGCCAGCAGTGTAGATTCAGACGAGTACCATAACAATGATTTCAGACACAGGACATAACAGAAGTGAGTGTGGTTCTGCTACACGTACTTAGATATTGTGGTGGTACATGGCTGGCGTTAATGTAAATCAAGTATTAACTTAATATACACCAAATTAATTTTTCCATATGATCTTAAACGTTTCATGTTGTGTGGTTTAGCTCATATGGACAAACTGGAATGTTGTAGTGTCGTGAAATTGCATGTATTGGACGCTACATCGGCAATGGAAGTTCATCCAGAATTTAAAAATGCTTAGTTTCATATCGAGTCTGCTCCTATAATTTCATCTGTTAAGAAATAGGCGGGTGAATTCAAACTTGGCCGTAAACCCTTTGAATATGATGCACGTGAAGAACGTACCAAATTTGCAAGCACGGGTAGAAGCGACAAAAAACCACGTACGAATGTACTGGACGACTGGCGATTAAAGGCGTATAAAATTATTCATCCCACTGACACCAGAAGATTCAAAAATGGCTCTGAGTACTATGGGACTTAACATCTATGGTCATCAGTCCCCTAGAACTTAGAACTACTTAAACCTAACTAACCTAAGGACATCACACAACACCCAGCCATCACGAGGCAGAGAAAATCCCTGACCCCGCCGGGAATCGAACCCGCGAACCCGGGCGTGGGAAGCGAGAACGCTACCGCACGACCACGAGATGCGGGCTGACACCAGAACGAAGACAGTATAGTTTACATGAGCTACAAGAAAATCTTTATATACCTTGGCCGTCGGATTTGTTGAATGCTGAGCAAAAGCGAATGCTAAAAAAGATTTCACTGTAATGTTTGGACAGCTTTAAAAAGCATTCATTTGATGTGGTTTGTTACCGTGGCTGAGAAGTAGGTTCGCCAACACGTTCTAGGAAAAGCAACAGCAGCCAAAGCAGAGATTTAGCTGGCGATCCTGTACCAAACAGCGAAATCTTTTTTATCTGCCAGACAGTAAAAGTTTAAGAGTTTTATTGAATATGAAACAGATTCTTCTTAGTGATTATCTAGCAAACGGCGAAAAAATACGAGGAAAATATTAAGCAAGTTTTCTGTACAGACTGGGTGAAAAAATTTGAGATCAGGAAGGAAAAAAATAAAAAAACATCCGCAGCACTTCTTCGCAAGTGTGCTTTGACAGTGGGAAAAATGGAGAATTTTGGCAGTGAGGTTTTGGAATATCCACCCTTTTCACCGCATTAAGCACCTCCTGATCTCCACCTATAAACGTTTTGGATCGAATGAAAAACTAATGTCAACTGAAATTTTTATCTTGTCTATTTCATCACCTTGAGAGTATCCTACGCTTCCCCTTTTTCACTTCTTCCGATTCTGCCAGTCTCCTCCTTGTAGTCCTCTGGGAACCCCAGCGTCCCGGAGCTCTCTACTTTTGCTCTTCCTAGGTCGTCCACGCTTTCTTCTTTCCACTGTAATCAACTGCCACACTTTCTTTGAGCATCGGCTGCCGTCCATCCTTTCCAGATGTCCATACCATTTCAGATGTTTTGTCTCTCTGCTTTTTGGTACACTGTTCAGCTTGGAGATGCCACAACTTCATCTGCAAAGGTCCATCTCTAGTACAGACAACTTCTTTCTCTTACGCTTGTGTATTAACCACATTTCTGCTCCGAAAGCAACAATGTTTTCAACATCTGAACGGTGTTTATCACCTGTCTGCTCCTTTTTGTTATTTTGTTATTCCAAAGGACGGAGTTTAATTGCCGTACAGCCCTCCTACCCTTGTCTGTTTTATTATTTTTTACCATCTTCACTTTTTCCTTTTGATGACATAATAACCTTCAGGTTCTCTCCTGATCTTACTGGCTCCAACCGTCAGAACCTTTGCTGTACTGTTGCCAACGTTCAGATGCCCGATTTTTGTCTTGCTTATTGTGAGGCCCATTCTTCCATACTCCTTTTTAACTTCAGAAGCATGTAATCAGAATCATCCTGTTCTCCTGCTACTATGGCAAAGTCATCAACGAAGAGAAGTGTGCATAAGATTTCATCCGCCATAGGGATTCCCATGCTTCCACATTTATTCCTCCGGGCTTTAAGTGATTCTTACACACAGATTTTAAATGGCGTCGGTGCTATAGCACACGCTTGTAATAGGAAACTCAGGTGACACTGAATTTCCTACTTTGACGGCACTCCCACAGCCCGTACAGAACTGTTTAACTGTTTTAATGTAAGTAGTTGACACGCCACTTTTCTTCATACTTTTCCACATATAAAATACAATCTGTTGTCAAGTATTTTGTTTAAATGCACCTGCCAATCATAAAAACGTCTGACGCTAGTCGAAAGGCGTGTAGAAAGATTAGGCACAGTTCTGAGGCCATCTTGTTCTCTGATCTGACTTTTGGGGTCATGGGAAAAGTTTTGTGTACGAGACACGTGTAGAGGTTGAAGAGTATTCCCTGTCAATAATTCTCGGAGCCTGTGATATTTTTCAAACAATCCAGAGATTTTTCGAACGAGTATGACTGTATGCAGGAATGACATTTTTCGCAAAAGATAGAAAGCAGGGAGACGCCGCTTTGGATGTTAGATTGTTACAAAAGTATGACATGTCGGATTTGTCTGTGTCAGCAGACTGAAGTTCAATTTAAAATTTTCGTATTTTCGCTTATGACTTTCTATTTAGAAGCACGTGGACCAGTGTTTCTTAACACAAATTCATACATCTATCTTCCTGTTTCATCTGTGGAAGTCTGTGTCAACATCACGGAAATATCCTACGTATTCTCGGAGATATGAATATTTAATTTCCCGTATTCCGTACAAAAGTCGTTTTAAAGTTTCGGCAGGACTTTCTCCTTGCAGGACTTCTGGAACTATTATTTCCACTTACAGGGGAAGCATACATCCAATGGATCGCTGATTTTGCTCATTCTTCGCACTGCTGTAATACATAGTTAGATGCTGATATAGCACGATGCACTGTTCAAGCGTATCCGTGAAATCGAAGTTCAAAGTTTTACGAGGCTGTTTGGTACAATGCGAGAGCGTCAGCCATCGAACAGTGGTGTTACGCAGCCGACGAGGGCTACAGACTAGAATTTTGCTCGAACTGCGTTCAAATCTCGTCATGTAATATGTTGATTCTTGATTCACCATTGAAGCTCCTGCTAACGGTTCCATTTCACAAACGCAGTAAACGTGCCCTTATCGTGTAAAATAACGACTGAACGTCCTCAGCGTTTATAAACTGGCGACTGACAACCCGATACTGGTGCTATTGAAATGGTCTTTTTACAGAAGGTGGGAAAAAAGATAATCCTGGCACATTGCTTGAATAGCGACGCAGGTGCTTTCTACTAGTGCTCCAAATGCAGTACAATTAAACCAACTCCGTTCACAGGCCATAGTGGGGCATCCTTACCTATCCACCGCTGTGCCATCCTCCGCGAAAGGCGCCAGTGGACACGGCAACGAGGGGCGTGCGTGGGGTCAGCATACCGCTCTCCCGGCGTTGTCAGTTTTTGTGACCTGAAGCCGCTACTACCCAGTCAGGTTGTTCCTCAGATGGCATCAAAAGGCTGAGTACAACCTGATCTAGTCCCCCCACCAAGGAAAAATCCCTGGCAATACTGGAAGTGAACCCGAGTCCCCCGCATGGCTGTAAGCCACGTTGACCGCTTGAAACATCCCTTAGAAAAATTAAGAATGGCAGTGCTGGTAAACCTCGTACGTTATTTGATTTTCAAACAGCTGAGCAAAACTGAACGTACTCAGACATTTCTCTCTTTACTTGTTCTGATCAACAGTAAACTGACACACAATATTTTTTTTAGCGCAACGAAATCTGACTTTCAATAATCCCTACAAAAGGATGGCCCTGACTAACAATAACCTATACCTTTCATGAATCACTTACGTCACAGAAATCTTCATTACTCAAACTACTGCAATACAGCGTGCGCCAGTACTGCCAGCTAAATAAAAGATTCTAACTACTGAAGGCACTAACTACTGATAGGCATAGTTAGCTAATCAAAGATTTTGATAGAGGACAAACAATGTATTTACCTTAATAGTGTTCAATCAGTTCATGACATCCAGTCTTACAAATTTCCTTTTTCTGACTTACACACGTCCAGATCGTCCGCTCTCAAAACTCTGTCATCTGTCTCCCCACATAACACCATTGCTGGCGGCTCACCTGCAACTGCACAACGCTACGCGCTGTTCACATCCAACTGCCAAACACTACAATAGTGAATATTCCAACAAGGCCAACCAGCCACAAATTGCACACAGCACAGTCAGTGGTTTTCATACAGAGCGCTACGTGGGGTTACCAACATAAAAACCTAAACAGCCCGCTTACACGCTTAGCCACGGAGTCGGATGCAACAAAATTACAGAGTATATTTTTCAAAACGGGTATGCCTTACTGTGATACGGTCATGAACCTATGTGCAAACAAATGTTCAGTTCATCATGGTTACTTATTATCCATCGATTATATCGCGCCCGGAATCTACCAATAAAACTATTGTTATTACTATTGTTCCTTTGTGAAGAAGTGCGATCGTTGTAACGACACAAGCGTTTGGTGACAAATTTGGTAAAAACATGTAGAGATATGGATGCGGTACTGGCAGAACGCTAGTCTTCCGCCTTTGCCGGTTGCACTAAAGCCGCTGTTCTTGTATGGTATTCAACAGACTCGTTAAACTTTGAACATCTATTTCTGGGAAACGATCGAGAAGCTCATTGTTTAGTGTAAGTATGTACTACTATCGTACCAAATTGGAGCAAACTCGGAGATCCGTTAGGTGCGTGCTTCCCTTGTTAGCGTTACTGGGAGAATGCCTTCTCTGTTTTGTTATTTGAAGAGCGCGCCGTACCGCATACAGAGTGCCAACCCTCTCGACACATTGTGGGGCGTGATGGAGATTGAGCCAGTCAGCTAATGTTGATGTCACTAGCTTAAGCCGCCAAAGTCGGAAAATTCACTCATATATCACGGGTGAGATTCGAAATTTTCCATCATTTGGATAAAGGTATTAAGCCGACAGGAAAAATAGAAACGCACAAAATACGAGGGTGAGTCAAATGAAAACCTTAAATTTGCAATAACAAATCGAAATCTCGCGCCGTTATTCTGTAAGTTGGTAAGCGTGCGACAAACAGCGTGCAGAATGGCCTGTAGGTGGCAGGGTAGTGCAGATGCACACATACCGTCGCAGTATCAGTATGAGGATGGCCGCCGCACTTGCGGCTTGCACCAGGGAAGAACAGCGTTCTGTTATTCGGTTTTTGCGTAGTGAAGGTGTGAAACCTATTGAAATTCATCGACGAATGAACGTTCAGTACGGTGATGCATGTTTGTCACAGCAACAGTCTACGAATGGAGTAGGAAGTTCGCAAATGGTGTGACTTCAGTGGAAGATGCTCCTCGTCCAGGTCAGGCACAACGAGTTGTGACTCCGCAGAACATCGCAGCAGTCGACTCCATAGTGAGGGAAAATCGCTGAGTGACACTGAATGACACTGTAGCTTGTTTACAGATTAGTCATGGGTCAGCACACCACACTGTGCATGATGTGCTCCAGTTTCACAAAGTGTCTGCAAGATGGGTGCCAAGGCAGCTCCCTCCTGAAATGAGAGAACGACGTGTTGATAGTTGTGAAGAACTTCTTCGGCGCTTTGAACGAGAAGATGATAGCTTCCTTGCAAGAATAGTTACTGGGGAAGAAACCTGGGTTCAAATCCACCAAAACCAAAGAAGTTTCGAACAGAACCATCAGCAGGGAAGGTTATGGTGACTCTCTTTTGGGACGGAAAAGGCGTCATTTTGGAGTGTTACATGCCTAGAGGGACCACTGTCACCAGTGTATCATACACAGATCTAAAAAATCATCTGCGGCCTGCAATCAAATCAAAGCGACCTGGATTGCTGTCAGCAGGTGTCCTTTTGCAACATGACAATGCAAGGCCCCACACTGCCCGTACTACAGTTGCAACAATCACAGACCTGCATTTTGAGTGTTTTCCTCATCCACCATACTCACCAGACCTCGCCCCAAGTGATTTACATATGTTTGGACCACTCAAAGACGCAATGGGAGGCAAGAAGTTCCGTTCTGATGAAGAGGTACGGCACGCGGTGCGTGAGTGTTTGCGCGGACTACCAAGAGATTTTTTTTTCTAAAGGAATTTATGCACTTTGTAAGCGATGGAGGACTTGCATTGAACGTGGGGGAGATTATGTTGAAAAGTGATACAGCTTTGTACCACTTCTGCAGAATAGATAATATTTTAAAAAATATTTAAGGTTTTCATTTGACTCACCTTCGTAGATGGGCAGACGAGCGCGGTACGCGAGGTGTCGGTCGCAATGTGTAATCGCTACTATTACGAAGAACACTTTTCCTTTATCGCCGCAGACAAATCTCAGTTACTTACGATAGGTAACGCCGCATCTGACGGCAAATACGGCGGAGTGGATTTACGCGAGCCAGGGGCGCATAATATTGCATGAAGTGCGACCGGGATGAAATGCTGGGCCAGTGTTATCTCGGCCGCCTGCATCGGCGATGGGGTCTGAGATAGCGGCAGGAGGCGCGAGGCGTGAGCCGGCCGACACTTCCGAGGCGCGTACGTCAGCCGGCCGCTCGCATTGTCCTGTCCCACAGAGCGCGCCGCACGCCCACCTGCCGCGGCTGCCGCGCAGTCGCACCCAGCCGGGTCCAGCTCACGTGTCTCGCTTACTTGTTACGCTAATCTCCTCGCAGCTTGTTAACGATACAGAGGCAGGGACGCTAATCAGCCGCTGAATTATAAACATCTACATCTATACATGGCAAGACACCTTGCAGTGTGTGTGTGTGCCCGCATCTCGTGGTCGTGCGGTAGCGTTCTCGCTTCCCACGCCCGGGTTCGCGGGTTCGATTCCCGGCGGGTCAGGGATTTTCTTTGCCTCGTGATGGCTGGGTGTTGTGTGCTGTCCTTAGGTTAGTTAGGTTTAAGTAGTTCTAAGTTCTAGGGGACTGATGACCATAGATGTTAAGTCCCATAGTGCTCAGAGCCATTTGAACCATTTTTTTTTTTTTTTTTTGCAGTGTGTGGCTGAAAGTACCTTGCGTGCCACAATGAGCCCCATTCACATCCTCCCTGCTCCGTTGCCGAGCGGTGCGCGGGAAAATTTAACGTCTGTAAGCGCCCGCATGAGCTTATCGAAAAAAGATTAGATTTTAACGCCCCGTCAACGAACGGACTATCAGAGACTAAAGAAGCTCGGGTCGGGGATGGAAACCGCGGAAAATTTGACTCTTGTTGGCAGAAAGGGGAACTGATCACCGTCTTGATACATTACATCCCTCTTCTTAGAACGTATGCTCTCGGCGTTTTACTGGTAAACCTCACCGTGATTCGCAACGTATCTACCATCTGAGTTTGTGGGACATCTCCGTGACCATCTTACGCTAATTAAACGAACACGTGATGAAACGCTGAATGTTTATTTACATCTTTTCACGTCCCTCATTAACCCTGCCTTGTATTAGTGCTAAATCATTTTTTTCATTTTTCTTCGATTTACCCTCGGTGCATATTCTGTACTCATTGGAATGCCCATTCCATTCAACATATCCTATAATTCACTGTCAGTCGTGCCGGGCAGTCACTCACAGGTCATCTACGGTTGTTAGTGATTTAAGTAATGGATCGTCGATTGTCTACTTGAATAGTTTTGGCTCATTTCGACCATTTAGCCCGCATCTCGTGGTCGTGCGGTAGCGTTCTCGCTTCCCACGCCCGGGTTCCCGGGTTCGATTCCCGGCGGGGTCAGGGATTTTCTCTGCCTCGTGATGGCTGGGTGTTGTGTGTTGTGTGTTGTTCTTAGGTTAGTTAGGTTTAAGTAGTTCTAATTTCTAGGGGACTGATGACCATAGATGTTAAGTCCCATAGTGCTCAGAGCCATTTGACCCATTTTTTTCGACCATTTACATTGAATTCATAATTTTTTTTACTTGCATTTATTTATGTCATTCCATGCACTACCCTTAGGTAGTAGCACTGAACGTCAGACGTTTATACCGAACCAGTGTGAACCAGAACTCTACCGACATGGTTTCAGAGGTGGTAATATGAACAAAAACTAGAAAAACTTTCCAATAAACATGGGCTCTAAAATGAATACCTTAAGAGCTGTGAGTACTCGTTCATTTTCGTTGCAGTAAAATACATCTCTTGAACTGCACAAGTGCTCATAGCTCTTAACATATTCATTTTAGAGCCCATATTTACTAGCCATTATTTTTTGGTCCATACTGCCACCTCTGAAAGTTTGTTCATGGGTTTGTGGTTCATCCTGTATAGCCTTCGTGGTGAATTATTGATCCATGTGGTTCAAGTGGCTCTGAGCACTATGGGACTTAACATCTGAGGTCATCAGTCCCCTAGAACTTAGCACTGCTTAAACCTAACTAACCTAAGGACATCACACACATCCATGCCCGAGGCAGGTTTAGAACATGCGACCGTAGCGGTCGCGCGGTTCCAGACTGAAGCGCCTAGAACCGCTCGACCACACCGGACAGCTTGATCCATGTGGAGACGCCGCCTGCTGAAAGTATAAAGAATTTCCTGAAGAAAACTGGTCCACATTCTCTCGAAAACACTCGCCACACAGCGCTGCCTGCCAAGCCTGGAGAAAGTACAATGTTTCCAATGTTATGACCACCTTTCTCTTAGATTAGTGATAAATATTTCCAGGCCTTTTCAAACTCGTGTGCTTCGTTTAGGCGAAGCAGCTGCATTAAATATTAATAAAGTGATCGTTTAATATATGAAGTATTTTTATGTTCTCCCCATTTCGTGAGTTACAGAAAAATAGTGATAGCTCCATAGATATTGATTTGCGTGAAAATAGCGTACTACTTTTCGATTCCATTCAGCCATACGCCATCGATTTCTTGCTGACGTTGATTTGTTGTGGTATTTTAGGACATATTCTGAGCTCAAACATAATAAGGTATCTTGAACAGACAGAAATGTTCTACTCCAACCAGCACGGATTCCGAAAACATCGATAATGTGATAACTAACTAGCATTTTTCTCACTTGACATACTGAAAACCTGAGGTCTACGCAGTCAGGTAGTTGCAGTATTTTTTGATTTCCGAAAAGCATTTGGCTCCGTACGACATCAATGGTTATTATGAAAAGTACTATCGTATGGGGTACAGGCAAAGATTGCGACTGTACTGAGGATTTTGTGGTACGGAGGACGCAGCAGGGCGACGTGGGTAGAGAGTCGTCGACAGATGTGGAAGTAACTTCGGGTGTGCCTCGGGGAAGTGTGTTTGGACTGTTGCTATTGGTGAACATTAATGACGTAGCGGACAATATTAATAGGAACGTTAGACTTTTCGCAGATGATATTGAAACTAGCTGCGTAAACGTTCAGTAAGATTTTGATTAACACCTAACAGTGATGAAATGATTGGCAACTTGCTTTAAATGTTCAGAAATATTGATTTGTGCACTCCACAACACGAAAAAAAGTAGTACCCTATGACTATATCAGCTAGCTACGGTTGGAATTGGTTAACTCATACAAAGATCTGGTGAATACTTTAAAGGGATATCAAATGGAAAGATCACATAGATTCAGTCGCGGGTAAAGCAGGCGACAGACTTCGGTTTGATTGGTAGAATATCGGGGAAATGCAGTCCGTTTACGAAACAACAGGGGATATTGAACGTGTACAGAGAAGGGCAGCACGAATGTCACAGGTTTGTTTGCCCCGTGGGAGATAGAGATGCTGAAGAGACTGAACTGGCAGATTCTTGAAGATGGGCGTAAACTGCCCGGAGAAACCCTACTTAAAAAGTGTTCTGAGGAGCAATGTGTACTCCACAAATTATATTAGAAGTATAACAGGGCCAAACATGCAGCGAAGTGACAAATCAGAACAAGAAATGTCGGTTACGGCCTTTCTGCCGTACATTCCCTGAGAGACGGACAGAGTCGGCCGTATATTGCGCAAATCCGGCCTTAAGACTGTTTGCAAACCGACAAAGAAGATCAAAGAGTGTCTCAGATTGGCAAAGGAGAAAAGGGACCTACTTGCATCGTCGGGAATATACCGCATACCATGCACATGCGAAAAAGTTTATGTTGGAATGACTGGACGATCGATCAACACCAGGATCACAGAACATAAGCCACATTGCAGGTTGGGGCATGTGGAGAAATCGCCCGAGGCAGAGCACGCGCTGTGTGAGACCAACCACGTAATAAAATTCGTCGTCACGGAAGCTCTGGCGTAGAAAAGAATTATCACACCCGCTTGTTCAGAGAAGCTATAGAAATGCATAAACACGAGAATAGCTTGAACAAGAAAGAAGAAAACCTCAAGGTAAACGGATCCTGGCTTCCCGTGCTGCCGAGACCGACCATCGCAGGTAGCAAGAGGAGAACCGCACCGGAAATGACCGCAGAGAAGCCCACTGACGTTGGCGCGCCAGGTACATTGAGTCTGCGGTCGCGAGCTCGGCGCCAGTCCACATCCAGCAATGAGGAGTGAATCTTCTCAATGCCAGCCACTTGTGCTGTCGTAAAGTCAGAAAAATCATCAGGCCAACGTCGGCCGAAGAACCCGAGACAGAAGCCAACAGGCAGTTTGTCAACAAGTGACCACGAAAGCCTTAACTATTTTGTATTGTTTGAATTGTTCAGCACAACATTTTTCATTCTGTTTGTTAAGTATAATTCAAACCAGATGTATGCAATGCTATCAGTTTCGAGAGAGTTACATGATCCACATAATCAAACGCTTGGAAAGAAAAGAAAAATACCAATTGGCGATGTTTTATTATTTAAGGCTTGCACTGTTTGATGAGTGAATGCATAAATATCATTCTCAGTTCAGCAACCCACCTGGAATCAAAGCTGTGGTACGCTAAATAAATTGTTTCTTAATATTACCTGAACTTTTTATCGGTGCTTGGCAGAACATGATAATAATATTGAGAAGGAAAGTGTTTTCCCTTTTTAGTGTTAAATTGTTTCTGCTCAAGTGTGAGCTATTGTTGAGTAAATTACTTTCTCGTACTTTGATAAAAGATGTCAGTAAGAAAACTGGACGATAATTTTTAAGTCTTTCTTGTCACCTGTCTTATGAAGAACTTTAACATCTTTAACTTTTAACCTGTCTGGAAAAATCCCCTGTGGCAGTGGTACGTTATATATGTCACTAAGGACTTTGCTTATAAAGTTGGAAAACTTTTAAGAAATCTGTTCGGGATTCCATCAACACAACATGAGCTTTCGCATTTTAGAGTTTTTATAATCCTATTAATTTCAGTGAAAGATGTTTTGGTGCTAATTCTAGTTGTTTGACCTTTTTAGAATGACAGTGTCAATATGATCCCATTCTTCTTCAACCGAACCATTTAATCCTATGTTTTGCTGCTACGTTTAGAAAGTGATTGTTTAAAATATTCACAACTTGTGGATTATCTGTGACAACATTGTCATTTAGTTTATTGTTATATCTTGTGCACTGACTGGTTTTCCTGTCTCCTATATGAAAATATGCAATACAATTTTAATCTTATCATCTGCATTATTAATTTCTGTGAGGAGGTACATATTTTTTGACTTTTAATAACTTTCCTTAAAATATTACAGTATTTTTTGTACTATGTCAGTAATGTCGGATCTTGACTTAATTTAGCCTTTATTTAAGTTTCTTTCTTTCTCCCTCTTACATAGACTGTAATTACCTTATCTATTCACAGCTTACTTGTCTTTTTTTAGGCCGGCCGCGGTGGTCTAGCGGTTCTGGCGCTGCAGTCCGGAACCGCGGGACTGCTACGGTCGCAGGTTCGAATCCTGCCTCGGGCATGGGTGTGTGTGATGTCCTTAGGTTAGTTAGGTTTAAGTAGTTCTAAGTTCTAGGGGACTTATGACCTAAGATGTTGAGTCCCATAGTGCTCAGAGCCATTTGAGCTCTTTTTGTCTTTTTTTATGGATCTTCTGGACAATATTTTAGAAAATCAACTTTCAAATAATGACACAAACGTCCTAAGGAATATAAAGAATTTATGAACCTGCCTCAACGATCTGTGGTGCCGTGTTGTTTATTTACTTTCATTGTGCATCATGACCTGGTAGTCCACTAAGAAATGGGTACACATTAATTGTTTCAGCTTGAATACTGTCTGTAAAAATTTTATTAAGCATAGGTTAATTGATGAAAGGAGAAAATATAAAAATGCAATAAATGAAGGAATACAAACGTCTCAAAAATGAGATCGACAGGAAGTGCAAAATGGCTAAGCAGGGATGGCTAGAGGACAAATGTAAGGATGTAGAGGCTTATCTCACTAGGGGTAAGATAGATACTGCCTACAGGAAAATTTAAGAGACCTTTGGAGATAAGAGAACCACTTGTATGAACATCAAGAGCTCAGATGGAAACCCAGTTCTAAGCAAAGAAGGGAAAGCAGAAAGGTGGAAGGAGTATATAGAGGGTCTATACAAGGGCGATGTACTTGAGGACAATATTATGGAAATGGAAGAGGATGTAGATGAAGATGAAATGGGAGATACGATACTGCGTGAAGAGTTTGACAGAGCACTGAAAGACCTGAGTCGAAACAAGGCCCCCGGAGTAGACAACATTCCATTGGAACTACTGACGGCCTTGGGAGAGCCAGTCCTGACAAAACTCTACCATCTGGTGAACAAGATGTATGAAACAGGCGAAATACCCTCAGACTTCAAGAAGAATATAATAATTCCAATCCCAAAGAAAGCAGGTGTTGACAGATGTGAAAATTACCGAACAATCAGTTTAATAAGCCACAGCTGCAAAATACTAACACGAATTCTTTACAGACGAATGGAAAAACTAGTAGAAGCCGACCTCGGGGAAGATCAGTTTGGATTCCGTAGAAATACTGGAACACGTGAGGCAATACTGACCTTACGACTTATCTTAGAAGAAAGATTAAGAAAAGGCAAACCTACGTTTCTAGCATTTGTAGACTTAGAGAAAGCTTTTGACAATGTTGACTGGAATACACTCTTTCAAATTCTAAAGGTGGCAGGGGTAAAATACAGGGAGCGAAAGGCTATTTCCAATTTGTACAGAAACCTGATGGCAGTTATAAGAGACGAAGGACATGTTAGGAAAGCAGTGGTTGGGAAGGGAGTGAGACAGGGTTGTAGCCTCTCCTCGATGTTATTCAATCTGTATATTGAGCAAGCAGTGAAGGAAACAAAAGAAAAATTCGGAGTAGGTATTGAAATCCATGGAGAAGAAATAAAAACTTTGAGGTTCGCCGATGACATTGTAATTCTGTCAGAGACAGCAAAGGACTTGGAAGAGCAGTTGAATGGAATGGATGGTGTCTTGAAGGGAGGATATAAGATGAACATCAACAAAAGCAAAACGAGGATAATGGAATATAGTCGAATTAAGTCAGGTGATGCTGAGGGAATTAGATTAGGAAATGAGACACTAAAGTAGTAAAGGAGTTTTGTTATTTGGGGAGCAAAATAACTGATGATGGTCGAAGTAGAGAGGATATAAAATGTAGACTGGCAATGGCAAGGAAAGCGTTTCTGAATAAGAGAAATTTGTTAACATCGAGTATAGATTTAAGTGTCAGGAAGTCATTTCTGAAAGTATTTGTATGGAGTGTAGCCATGTATGGAAGTGAAACATGGACGATAACTAGTTTGGACAAGAAGAGAATAGAAGCTTTCGAAATGTGGTGCTACTGAAGAATGCTGAGGATTAGATGGGTAGATCACATAACTAATAAGGAAGTATTGAATAGGATGGGGGAGAAGAGAAGTTTGTGGCACAACTTGACCAGAAGAAGGGATCGGTTGGTAGGACATGTTCTGAGGCATCAAGGGATCACCAATTTAGTATTGGAGGGCAGCGTGGAGGGTAAAAACCGTAGAGGGAGACCAAGAGATGAATACACTAAGCAGATTCAGAAGGATGTAGGTTGCAGTAGGTACTGGGAGATGAAGAAGCTTGCACAGGATAGAGTAGCAGGGAGAGCTGCATCAAACCAGTCTCAGGACTGAAGACTACAACAACAACAAAGCATAGGATCTTGCTGCACACGAGTTGGAAAATTGCTCAATGGAACTGGATTGAAACATCCAATTAACGATTCTAGTTCATTTTTCCTGTCCGCATCTTTTAAGAAATCTACATTGAAAACACCACAAATTACTGACTTTTTCTTCTTGTTTTACAGATAGCTCAATAATACGTCTATATTTCTCATAAGTAGCTGAAAGTTTCCTGGAGGGGATCTGTAGACTCACAATTATCAGAGAAGTATTGTAAGGTAACAATTCACGAGTATATGCTTCTGTGTTCTGATTAATACAAAAACTATTTTTTTCGACATTTTTGTGTCCATTTTTGCATATGTTGAAACTCCTCCTTTTTCCGTGTTAACTTACACACGAAAACGCTGCTAGTCTATAACCCCCGGTATTTAACTTCTCCATCCCTGTGTTTACGTGGTTTTCAGACAGGCACAGAACATGTGTCACTTCAGAGTTTTCGTCATCTTCACCTAATAATGCTTCATTAGTTCCATTCGCAAAGAAAAAAGGAAACAGAGCGAGCGCTACACCGATTTCCTACTTTCTCACTGCGACACTTCTGGAATGACGAGGCCACCAGCCGTGACCGAAAGTCCATTTTCTTACTTGTTGTAACTTGAGACGTGTTTCTTGCAATTTTGACGAGTTCATCTTGACAAATGTTCCACACCTCTGTCGCGTTTCTCCCACAGGAACTGGAAGTTAGGCGCGTAACTCGGAGTGGAAACGGACCAAGTGCTACAGGTGTGCGGTCGCTTCCGCGGCTGTCCCTGACAAGAGATGGGACAGCGAGATCTCTCACAATCTCGCCCGTGGCACTTGCGCGCTCTTTGTCCGTACTAATGTTCTCCATCTCCGGTTCACTATCTTTGGTGTAAAAGCCATTATTATCACAATGGATATTGGGAAACTTCATTAAAGTGGTAATTACAGTCGAACGGGCCACGGACGTCCTTTGTGGTTCAGGGGACTGCCGCGAATGGGAGAGGGAGGATCTGATAAAAGTTTGAATAAGAACTTCCGCCCGGCAGAAGCGCCACTCGGGAGTTTTGCAGCAATGGCAGAGAGATTTAAAACGCCGACGCATGGGCTATGATAAAGCGCTTGTTCCTTTTGTGGGCATATTTCATGCGGGAAGGGCGTGCGTCTGAATAAATTAACGTGGCCGCTATTAGGGGTATAACAAACAACACACATGACGCAACAAGTGGGCAACTAAGTACAGAATACTAATGACATGCCCGCTGTTGCGTCATAAACGTGCAGAGGCCTTGGAGGCATCGTTCGCCTCCACATGCGGCACAAATTGACGTTTTTCTTTTTGAGTGGTCTTTGAAAACATTCGTACTGCCATCCACATAAATGAAACTGACACACGAAAAAGTATACAAATATATATGTAAATATACAAAGGAAACGAACTGATAGAACGAAATAACAATATGCAATTTTGATTCCCTGGTTCTACGAAACGACTGGCATCCTTTTGATAAAACACGCATGCTGGTGATACAAAAACAATGTGAAATAACGTGTTGGGATTAAACAAGATCCTATGATTTACAGCTATCGAGTCATACATTTGTTTTGGCTTCCATTAGGAAAAAATAAAGTCCTTTAAACACTGTTGTGGAAAACTTAGCGACAAAAGTAACTTTCACATGACGTCTCAGCCAACTGACATAGCTCGAGGAAACTTGGACCATAGGTGGAAAGAACTGCTACAGTATAATACGGAAGGTAACTGAAAGAAATATGCAATGAGACGAAGAGAAATGACACTTTTATTCAAAGACAATAATTGCAATAATTAGACTGTAGTCACTGCGATTCATAATGGTCCCTAGGACGTTAAAAATGGCGGGACATGGTTCTCAATAGGACCTGTGATCACTGTTGTGTCGGCAGATTAGCCAACACAACGTACACTAATTTATAGAGGAGGCCGAAATGCACGCTATAATCTAACGCAGAGTGGCGTGAGGTCTGGAACAGGATACGTAATGAATGCTATAAAGAAAAGTACGTAGCTGCTGGAATACTTAACTTTAATCCATCATTTGTATACAGCATTCTTGATGATACAAGTGAGACTCTCTCTAGAAATGGTTAATGGCGCCTTGCTAGGTCGTAGCCATGGACTTAGCTGAAGGCTATTCTAACTATCTCTCGGCAAATGAGAGAGAGGCTTCGTCAGTGTAGTCGCTAGCAAAGTCGTCGTACAACTGGGGCGAGTGCTAGTCAGTCTCTCTAGACCTGCCGTGTGGTGGCGCTCGGTCCGCAATTACTGACAGTGGCGACACGCGGGTCCGACATGTGCTAATGGACCGAGGCCGATTTAAAGCTACCACTTAGCAAGTGTGGTGTCTGGCGGTGACACCACAATCACCATGGACGGCACTGTATGCAGGTAATGTGGTCCCATGCTGGCCACAAAGATGGTAAGAAGTTCCTGTGGTAGGGCGTTCGCTTCTTCTACCGGCGCTGGATGGTCGCTGGTGTATGTGAACGTGCTGCAGCACATGTCCTCAACGTATCCCACACGTGCTCCATAGAATTCAAGTCGAGAGAACGGGCAGTCCATTCGCCGAATATCCTCTGGTTGCAACAGCTTGCGCAGTTCGATGTGGTCGCGCATTCTCATCCATAAAAATGAAGTCAGAGCCGTACACAGCGCTGAAAAGACGCTCCTGGGAAGCGAATAGTGTCACAATTACGTTGATCGGTGAGTGTACGATCTGGGAAGACGTAATGCGCCCAGGAAAACTGTCTAACATGATCGTTTTGGTGTTCCAGGTGTTGTGGTGTAGGGAGGCATAACGTTACATGCATGGTCTTCAAAATGGTTCAAATGGCTCTGCGAACTATGGGACTCAACATCTGAGGTCATCAGTCCCCTAGAACTTAGAGCTACTTAAACCTAACTAACCTAAGGACATCACACACATCCGTGCCCGAGGAAGGATTCGAATCTGCGACCGTAGCGGTAGCGCGGTTCCAGACTGAAGCGCTTAGAACTGCGCGGCCACACCGGCCGGCTACATGCATGGTCTTAATGACCTCAAAATATTTAAACGTTATTTTGGTACTGTACTCATTCTCCATGTGCATTGGGCTCTAATTTTTATGGATGGCAATGTGTGACCGCATCGAACATATCCCGTGGAAGAGATCTTGGAACGAGAGGATATTCGGCGAGTTGACTGGTGTGCCGTTCCCCGGTGTCAGATCCCATCCAGTGCGTGTGGGCTGCGACAGGGAGATGTTTGCAGGACGCCCACGTGCACGACCGACTATCCAGCAGTTCTCAACCGCGCTGGTGAAGGAGTGGAACGCCCTTCAAGAAGAAGTCCTTACCAACCTAGTGCTGAGCAGGAGAGCACTTTTCATAGCATACTTTGTACGGTTCCTCTAGTGCTAAATAGTAGGCAAGAATCGGTTTAGCGAGTTTTTTGCAATCCTCTTCTATCGTGAAAGAATTAAGATTCCTTACGATTCTTCCAATGTATCTCATTCTGGTATCTGATTTTGTTTGGTGTGGTCATTCCACTTTAGGTCTCCCTGGACGGTTACTTCTAGGCATTTTACAGGAAGTCCTGTACCCAATAACAGATCTTGTCCGATATTTGTTCGCTAAACCACAGTACAGAACTGTATCGAATGCCTTCGTGTAGTCAAGGAACACGACAACAACTCCTCTGTCTGAGGTACTCTGAATCTCATGGGTGCACCTGTAGAACCAAGAGCGCTTGTGATGGTTGTTTTTTTTTCTTTTAACATATATCTGTTTGTAAGATGATTACACCTCTCTTTCTAAGAGACAATCATAGACTTGCAATAAACACTTATGAGACATGTCCACCCATCGTTGATTTTCGGTCAGTATTATTTTGTACCACCGGCAATCAATTATTGGCGAAGTATTAAACTTAGTAGCAGGGGATGTGTGATAGGTTCGCCTTGAGCATCGGTCTTAGAAAGTATGTGTTTGTTTTCCGACATGTCCAAAGAAAATGACTATGTCCAATCGTAAGGAAGCAGTGGATTTGACGTGAAATACTGTGATAGCAAAGGGAAGAGTATGTCAAGTCATAAGAATGGTACAGATATTTCTATTTGCAGAGCCACAGCCGTCAGCAGGGGGTATTTCCGTACTTCGCTCATTGTCGAATGTCGTTCGATGGAGACAGTGATCTTAATATTTAATTGTAAGTACAGGGATAAAATATATATGAGGCCAGTTTTTTTCCTAGGGCGATTCTGTCTATGCGTGCTTGGCGTGCAGCGCTGGTGACCTGTGGCGGGAATGATTCACGTTTCCAGCTAACGGTAGGAGCTGTCTGAACGGAGAGGCCTGTTGGGGTGTAGGAATGTAGCTGACTTAATCATGTCGTCATCTAGACGGCCGAATAGCGAACTAATACTTAGTTCGTGTTGGAGAGCTTTCGTGATCACGTGGAAATTTGAGAAGATTCAATATGGACTTTGTGTTTGTGCTGGACCGTTATTCCGTCCCATTTCAATTGTTCGGTTGACTGCTTCTGAACATTTCTCGTCTTTATTTAGTTGAGGGAACATCGATTGTGGTGTGTGCATCTACCAGGTGAAAGACAAGTGGACGACATGTTTGTTGGTTTTCTAGACATGAGAAATACCTTAGATGACTTTGTAAATTATATGGAGGATTTGGATTCTGTTATATCACCGACATTGGTATTCACGAGTGGAAACATCAGTTTCCTCTATGTTTTTTTCGAGTTCTCACGCAAAGGTCTTCGTAGACGGGATACGTTTCTAGTTACACAGTGGTTTACAGCACGCTCCAACTTGCTAAAGTTTAGGGTTTGTAGAGAAATAATTCCCAGTCTATATCTTTGCAATTATGTTGCATGAGCAATTGGTAGGATACTTCTATGTGCTTGATATCGAGTAGTATCACGTAAATGGTATAATATTGTGGCAAACTATGTGAAAAAGTACATATGTTCTTGTTACCCCAGAGTCTGGAGATGTGTGTAGAAAAGCAAGCAAGCAAGCAGGTTGGGACCAGAAGCAGTAACGTCTTTTTGTCGAGGGAAACTGAACCATTCCAGCCTTTGTATAACAGTTCTGAGAGTGACTTCTGTCCACTGAGTGCGCTCTGGTCATACGTTGGGAGTGGATAACCACCCGACCTTGTGGGCAAAAGCAACTGGAATCACTCAACAGAGGAAAGTCCACTGGACCTGACGGGATACCAATTCGATTCTACACAGAGTACGCGAAAGAACTTGCCCCCCTTCTAACAGCCGTGTACCGCAAGTCTCTAGAGGAACGGAAGGTTCCAAATGATTGGAAAAGAGCACAGGTAGTCCCAGTCTTCAAGAAGGGTCGTCGAGCAGATGCGCAAAACTATAGACCTATATCTCTGACGTCGATCTGTTGTAGAATTTTAGAACATGTTTTTTGCTCGAATATCATGTCGTTTTTGGAAACTCAGAATCTACTATGTAGGAATCAACATGGATTCCGGAAACAGCGATCGTGTGAGACCCAACTCGCTTTATTTGTACATGAGACCCAGAAAATATTAGATACAGGCTCCCAGGTAGATGCTATTTTTCTTGACTTCCGGAAGGCGTTCGATACAGTTCCGCACTGTCGCCTGATAAACAAAGTAAGAGCCTACGGAATATCAGACCAGCTGTGTGGCTGGATTGAAGAGTTTTTAGCAAACAGAACGCAGCATGTTGTTATCAACGGAGAGACGTCTACAGACGTTAAAGTAACCTCTGGTGTGCCACAGGGGAGTGTTATGGGACCATTGCTTTTCACAATATATATAAATGACCTAGTAGATAGTGTCGGAAGTTCCATGCGGCTTTTCGCGGATGATGCTGTAGTATACAGAGAAGTTGCAGCATTAGAAAATTGTAGCGAAATGCAGGAAGATCTGCAGCGGATAGGCACTTGGTGCAGGGAGTGGCAACTGACCCTTAACATAGACAAATGTAATGTATTGCGAATACATAGAAAGAAGGATCCTTTATTGTATGATTATATGATAGCGGAACAAACACTGGTAGCAGTTACTTCTGTAAAATATCTGGGAGTATGCGTGCGGAACGATTTGAAGTGGAATGATCATATAAAATTAATTGTTGGTAAGGCGGGTACCAGGTTGAGATTCATTGGGAGAGTCCTTAGAAAATGTAGTCCATCAACAAAGGAGGTGGCTTACAAAACACTCGTTCGACCTATACTTGAGTATTGCTCATCAGTGTGGGATCCGTACCAGATCGGGTTGACGGAGGAGATAGAGAAGATTCAAAGAAGAGCGGCGCGTTTCGTCACAGGGTTATTTGGTAACCGTGATAGCGTTACGCAGATGTTTAACAAACTCAAGTGGCGGACTCTGAAAGAGAGGCGCTCTGCTTCGCGGTGTAGCTTGCTCGCCAGGTTTCGAGAGGGTGCGTTTCTGGATGAGGTATCGAATATATTGCTTCCCCCTACTTATACCTCCCGAGGAGATCACGAATGTAAAATTAGAGAGATTAGAGCGCGCACAGAGGCTTTCAGACAGTCGTTCTTCCCGCGAACCATACGCGACTGGAACAGGAAAGGGAGGTAATGACAGTGGCACGTAAAGTGCCCTCCGCCACACACCGTTGGGTGGCTTGCGGAGTATAAATGTAGATGTAGATGTAGATGTAGAAATATCTAGCGCAGTGAGGAGTATATATGATGCTGCCTGTCTTCGCTATGTACGAGTGTCTGGCAGTCGATAGCTGTACGAATGATGTAAAAGGGGTGATTTTGTGTGGCGAAGGATACGATTTGTATGTTTACTGCGTCGACACAGTACGCAGTGACATATTAAAGCTTCTGTCCTCAGTGGCAGAGCAGTGTAACTGAGTAAGAGTCTTTCCATATTTGACGATCTGTATGCCAATTCTTGCAGAGTTTAACTGTCAGTGCAATATGGCGATCTGTACAAAATACTTTTGTCGCTGAAAGTCTCGTCTGCAGAAAACAATGGTGGATGGTGCTCGCACACCAGCAGCAGCAGCAGCAGTTTGATGGGTAAATTCTATAAGGGCCAATCAGAATGCTCCATTCATTCACAAGACGGCCTTTGTGCCGTTTTTCGAATTTTGTTTGCGTAATTGTTCTGATTTCCCCCCCCCCCCCCCCCCAAACTGTCCTCTGTCAGTGCTCTATTTCCAAACAACAAGAATGCTTTTATGATTAACGTTTCTGAGACGTATGTTGACAGCAGGACGAACATTTCACAGCGATGCATCTGCCCCACTGGGCAGGTAAGCATGCATGCACGGCTAGACGCAGCTCGCATATCCCATTAGGACCACTAGGAACAATGCACCCTGTGCTTTTCTGAGAAGCATTGGAATAGATTTCTATAGCGCAGGACAAGCAGCTCTGCATCATCGCAGCAGCGACGGGGCCTACGTGAACACGTATTTTGACAGGAATTTCTCGGGTGTATGAAAGGGATGCCGCCGCCTCATTCTTGCGGGGCCTGAACTGAAACCTGTGCATGGTTCGGCAGCTGACAGCTGTGTCATCACTTTGCTGGGGTCGCTGGTGCTTCCTGACTCTTGGGAGCATGTGCGGTAGTGTCCTGTGCGGTCTGGAGGACAGGGGATGGTGGGATGTTTTTTTATTCGTGATCTTTTGTTTAAACTGTATTTCATCGATTTCACTGACAAATAGGACACTGCAAAAGAAAAAAAAAACTACCCCATACATGTGAAGAATATAGATTTAATTAATCTGCATAATTTTTTTATATCAACATGGTGTTAGCAGTACGATACTTAAGGGGAGGCTGTGCATGAATGGGTGACATGGAGCAGGACAGCAGGTTAAGTGCAGAACACTAGATTAATTTGCATAATTTTTATTTAATACACAGTACAGTAGTTTAAGGGGATGGGTAACAAAGAAGAATGTGCCTGAAATGGCGTTCAAAAGCATGTGAAATTCGAAAAGTGTACCAGAAAATGGTGGGAGGACATAACTAATTACTTAATTTGGTATCAGAGGCAGTGCAATAGTTTAAGGAAATGGGGGTGACATGTAAAACCCCTTAACAGAACAACAGGTTAAGTGCCGAAAGTTAGATTAAGATACCCAGAGTAGAGTGCTAAACATTGGGTTATGTAACATGTTTGTCCCAGGGTTGTTTACGTCTCTGCACATCAGTGTACTCCATTATTTATGAATAGTTTGCAGGTCTGTAAACTATTTACTGCGACCTCAAGCACGTCAGGGTGAGTGTTTTGTATCAGTGTAATAAATATAATATGTCAAATGCATCCCTACATAAATTGTTCTGAAATAAATAAAGCACACTCCTTCCTCTCTCCAGCAACCCAGAACAGGCTGAGTCATTTTCCCACCATTTTTTCCTTCTGCAGACCGCCATCTTGGATTAAGTCACAGGAGGGACAACAACGCCGTCTGGTGGCAGTACTGTGTACTAGGTCAGTTGGACTCCGGACCTCGTGGTGGACATACTGGATGGCAGTACTGCATCAAATGGCTTAAATAAAGACTGTCTGCAAAATAAAGACTTACACCATCCTATCCAGCACAGGCTGAGTCCTTTTCCCGCCAATTCCTAGGAAGAGGTGGCGGTCAGATGACTTAGGTTAGTGGAGGTAGCCCAAGTGACCTATTTTCCCACCATTTTCTCAGATTAGTGGAGGTACCTGTGGTGTATTGCATTGTCTTGATGGAATGTGAACTTCCCACCATTTTCTGGAGGATAGGAGGGTAGGGTGGGGTGGGGAGTGGGTTAGGTTAATCAATTTATCAATTTAATTAAGTAGTCAATCAAATTGATAAGAGTGAGAGGGGCTATTCCAATAACTCAGACCGGAATGTGTACCTGTAGCAGCGAGGCGGGAGATTTCTTGATGGGTGGGTGGGTGGTGGGGGCAGTGGAGGGGGCTGGGAAACAATAGGCTAAGTGCTTGTCAATCAAAAGGAAGAATCTTTTTAGCAGAACAATAGGTTAAGGGCCAGTCAATCAAAGGAGAATGATAGGTTTGCCCTGAGTGCATACCTGCCCATGATGTAGGCAGCCCGCACTAACGAAATGGACTGGCACCCACTTTGTCCCTCTACTCATGTAAGTTGTCCCCTCATTTATTGAATGATTTGCAACATAATCATTATTGGCAGGTACAGAGGGATAATAAACCCTTGACTAATTTCACAGAACATGTGCAAACATCACCCCGAGCTCTGGAGCTACAGGTATCGGAAACACAAGTGGTCGAAACCATTTTGGGGTGAGTTAGACCTGAAGATAGGTCACGAATGACGTTTGCCAAGAAGCTGTCATAAGCTGAGAGTCAGCAGGTGATCTCTCAAATTAGGGGTCGACAACCGAATTGTTTACTCCAGGGCAAGGTGGCGCGACCGATAATTTCCAAACAAAAAGTATGATTTCGTTGTTGCCAGGAAGGTCACCTTGTGCATGACTGCTCGTATGCTAAGACGAAGGAAAATATAAGTTGACGATGTTGGAAGGAGGGTACAAATACGCCAGTTAGGATTCCCAAGCGTTTTTGCGGAATAGTGGGAGCTACAGGCACCCAGTTGCCTTTTGTGTGCGTCCAGCTGAATCACGAACCTGTCTGTGCTCTCCTGGATTCGGGTAGTGCCATATCAGCAGTGGATTATTAGTGGTTTTTGGAATTTCGCACATTATGTCGTTTGGGTCCCCTGTGTAAGTCATCCTGGGTTTGTCACTCAGTCAACGGGCAAAAGTTGAAAATAGTTGGGGAGTGTGTGGCTAGTGTGGCCATAGGAAATTTTCTTTGGCCGTTTCGATTCTTGGTGGTCAAGAAGTTGGCTGTGGATTTACTTTTGGGCTGTGAGTTTATGGCTAAGGCCGGGCTAGTGTTGGATGGCGAAGAACGTGTTCTATTTTTTAAATTTCGGCCTGAGGAGCGCTTCGTTCTTTGTTCATGTTGGGTGGCGGTTTCAGTTTGTTCCACAAGCGGTAGCACAGATAACTATGATATGAGTCATCTTGACAATCAGCAGAGGGAGTCCCTCTTGCAGGTTTTAGAGCGTTTTCCAGAAGTGCTGGCCGGCAAGTTAGGAAAGACAAGCCAAATAGAGTATAGGATTAGGCTGAAGGATGACGTACCGGTTCGAAAACCTCCTTATTGGTTGTCACCCCCGAAGATAAATAGTTTGCGTGGGTTAATAGAGGGCATGCTAAGGGAGGGCATAATAAGACCTTCGACCTCTCCGTACGCATCTCCCATGTTCTTGTTCCCTAAGCCTAATAACAGAGAATTCTGGCATGTTGTGGGTTACCGCCTGGTCAACGAAAAGGTAATTTTGCAGTCGGTTCCCCTGCCAAACATCCACAATTGTTTTACGTGGTTTTCTGAGGCAAGGTATTTTACCGTTATGGACCTCAATCAGGCGTATTACCAAATCTCAGCCGGCCGCGGTGGCCGTGCGGTTCTGGCGCTGCAGTCCGGAACCGCGGGACTGCTACGGTCGCAGGTTCGAATTCTGCCTCGGCATGGGTGTGTGTGCTGTCTTTAGGTTAGTTAGGTTTAAGTAGTTCTAAGTTCTAGGGGACTTATGACCTAAGATGTTGAGTCCCCTAGTGCTCAGAGCCATTTGAGCCATTTTGAACCAAATCTCATTTGCTGAAGATACCAAGCACATAACCGCCTTCTGCACCGATTGGAATCTTTTTGAATTCAATCGGGTGCCATTTGTATTATCGACCGGAGCAGCGTTTTTGTCCCGTTTGTTGGACAATGTGCTTGGAGATCTGAAACTTAAGTGCGTCTATAGGTACCTGGATGATGTTGTGGTTTATAGGCGTACTTTCCACGAAAACTTGGAACATTTGGAGATGATATTGCGTCGATTGATGGGTGCGAGGCTTACTGATAAGCCGTCCAAGGTCACTTTGGCTCGTAGTCAGATCTCCTTCTTGGGGCACGTGGTCTCTGGGGATGGTGTTCGCACTGACCAAGAGCGAGCTTAAGATCTGCAAAAGTTTCCTGCACCAGTTAATAAGAAGGGAGTGACACGATTGGTGGGGATTCGTAAGTTCGTGCCGAATTTTGCTCAGTTGGCTGCTCCTTTGAACGAAGTACGTAAGAAGGGGGGAAAAACTTATTTGGGATGAGTCATCAGGCTTCGTTCGAGGCTATTAAGCGGACCTTCAGTAACCCTCCCATGTTAGCCATCCCAAATTTCGATCTGCCGTTCGTTGTGCAGACCGACGCCTCTACTTGTCGGGTAGCGGCGGTGCTGCTACAAGATCAAGAGAGAGAGCGGAAACTGGTAGCTCACGCCTCCAGGAGGTTGTCCTCTGCAGCCGGCCGGGGTGGCCGAGCTGTTCTAGGCGCTATATTCTGGAACCGCGCGACAGCTACGGTCGCAGGTTCGAATCCTGCCTCGGGCATGGATGTGTGTGATGTCCTTAGGTTAGTTAGGTTTAAGTAGTTCTAAGTTCTAGGGGACTGATGACCTCGTAAGTTAAGTCCCGTAGTGCTCAGAGCCATTTGAGCCACTTTTGTCCCCTGCAGAGCCCAATTACTCTGTGTACGAGTGGGAGGCCTTGGCAGTGCTTTTCGCACTGAAAAAGTTTAATTTTTATTTGGAACACCGCGAGGTTGTTCGAAACGTATAATCAGGCCCTTAGCTGGGTGCTGGCCCGCCCGCGTAAGACTGGTCGGATAGCCAGGTGGGCCATTAGGATATCTGCCTTCTTAACTTTAAAGCATATAAGGGGAACCAATAACCAGTTGGCAGATACCTTAAGTCGTATGTTCGAGAATGAGGGCAAGCCTGAGGAGGCTGGACCAGATGGGGAGGCTGGAGTAAACGCTATTTCATAGTAGGTCCCTAAATTTTTTGGGGACTTAGGTCAGAGACAGGAAGATGATCCATGTATTAGAAAAATTAAAGATAGATTAGCCGCGGACGAGAAGGTAACCAGATACGCCCTATGTAAGGGGTTTGTCTGCTGTTGGGGCCCGGGTGCCGACGGTTTAGGCGTATATTTGCCTAATGAAATTGTGGCAAGCGAAACCAGACGCGGGTCCTCCCAGGAGGCTCCTCCAATCCACTAGAGAAAGTTATCCTATGACCAAGTGGTTTGGTTCATTGATCATATTGGACCCCTACCTCGTACTCGCCAGGGAACCGGTAAGTTCTGGGGTAGTCGACGCGTTTTCGCCATTTCCATGGCTTATTACAACCAGTAGCGTCACAGCTACGACTATCATCCGTCACGTATCGGAAATTATTTCGATATGACCACCGAAGACCCCCTAGTTCTGGCTCACCGAAGAACTGCGCCCGGCGGACGCGGCCGCGGCCGCGCTCTGCAGGCTCAAGGCAGTGTAGTTCAGCGCCCCGTACGCGACCGTGTGTCGCTAGCGTCGGCATAGGAGCCGTATCTGAGGCCATATCTGAGGCCATATCTTCGACTCGGCGAGCAACAGTTTGAGGCGAAAGAGCTATTTTTTCAAATTTTTCCGTGAGATCTGCTGGACAAATAGAAGCCGCCGAGTCGACCAGGCAATTCTTGATGAGATTCCCAGCCACAAAGGGTTTCCCTGCTTTCGCAACTTGCATTTGTAACTTACACGCAAACTTTTCCCACCTCTTTCCTGTACCTACCACGGCAAAAAAAACCTTACAATTAATTTTGTACAATCCTGTTTCTAGAACAATTTTATCATTTTAACAATTAAGTGTTTCATTCATTGAAACCCCCCCCCAAAAAAAAAACCTCGGAAAAAGAAGACTGGTTTTAAGTGCGTTTTCCGCCAGTTCCTCTGAAAAGCGCCCATAGAAGCTAGTAAGGACAGCAAAATGTGTTCGCAAAATAAATTTTTATCTTTTGGAACATTTGCGTTTTAATTAATTGAAAATATTGATCAAACTATAGCAAATGTTTCTCCATCCATCAAAACATAAATACACAAAAAAAGAATGACTCTTAATGATACTTTGCTGTGCGAGAGAGCGTTTGTGACGGATTTTCAGAAAGTGGCAAAAAGTAATGCATCTGAAACTTTTTTTATGTCTGTGCGACGAGATTTAATGCAACCCAAATACAAAAATTAACAGAAAGAACTGTTCCTTGTTGCTGACAATCTGATATTCGATAACTGACTCATGTGTGACATATCTGATTGTAAAATATAGTTTTACTTATGATCTTTATATATAATAAAGAGTCATACTATAGGAAACACCTACTTCACCGTAATGCTGCTTGAAATTTTCTCAGTTCTTCAAGCTTTGACTGGCGTTCCTCTTGCGACAAGTTTTCCAACTGATCTTTGTGACAGCTATTAAAGTGTCATTCAATCGAGTACTTTTTTAAATACATGAGGTTCCGATGACATACTAAACATTTGAAATTATTTTCGACAGCAGTACAAAAGAAATTAAATTCCCACTCCGGCTTAAATAGTGCAAACGCGACGCTCCTATTTTTCTTGTCTGCTGCTGTTGACTGTCCATCTCGATCCACTGTAGCCTTACGTCTGTTGACTGTCGGCTTTATGTCGTATCAATACTTTTGACCTCTGCTGGCGCGGCGGTCTGTCTTCCGTACGAAGCGCGCGATAGCGGCACGGTGAGGCACGGCGGGCTGACTGCACGGTCGGCTGAGCGACACGGCTCGGCCTCTGCAACAACACACGAATTCGCCCGGGGCGCTGGCCTCGGGCGATCGCGGGCGCTAGCGCCTCAGGGGCACAGTGTGGACGAGCCTGCCCTAGTTAGTGATAACGCTCCAACCTTTGTTTTCAAGCAGTTCAGGAGGTTTTGTTTCGAACAGGCCATTTGGCATATCACCACAACTCCTTACTATCCCCAGCCTTCGTTTGCGGAACGTGTAAACAGGAATTTAAAAGTCGCCCTAATCGCGTTTCACAGCAGTTCTCGCACCAAGTCAGATCATTCACTTGGCTGGCCCAACTGTGCGTTTAACACGGCTCAGCATGAGTCGGTAAAGGAATGTCCGGCTTCCTTGGTCTTAAGGTACCAGGTGAACTCACCGCTGTCCAATTTGTAGTTGATTAACAATCTGCTCCCAGAGCGCACCCTCAGAAGGGTGGTGCGGATTATACCGGCAAGTTGGCACCCCGTTTTTGGGGCCTTACGAGGTTCTACGGGTGGTTAGTGCGGTGAATTAACTGGTCAAGCACTTACTCCGGGCGGGTGTTGCTGGTTCTGCATTCTAGCCAGATTAGCCGGAGTTCTTCGCGCTGCGAGTTTGTTCTACTGGGGGAGGTTGAGCCACTACGGCTCGCTATTTAATTCTTTTTCAAACCACCCGCCTTCTCACAAGGGAACCTCCCCATCGGACCCCCCTCAGATTTAGTTATAAGTTGACACAGAGGATAGGACTTGAAAAACTGAACACAGATCAATCGATAAAACAGGAAGAACTTCTGTGCAACTATGAAAAAATAAGCAAAATATACAAACTGAGTAGTCCATGTGCAAGATATGCAACATCAAGGGCAATCTGAGCTCAGGAGTGCCGTGGTCCCGTGGTTAGCGTGAGTAGCTGCGGAACGACAGGTCCTTGGTTCAAGTCTTCCCTCGAGTGAAAGGTTTAATTTTTTATTTTCAGACAATTATTATCTGTCCGTCCGATGCGAGGTAAGTGCGCCGTAGTATGGGGACGCTACAGCTAAACAAACATCGAAACACACGACGTCAGTCGACTACAGCGCACGGAAGAGAGAGTATTCCTGCTAACGAGGCTCCCTGGCTGGCGGTTGACTGTTCGCTGCTTTGGACGAGAGTGCATTAAATACGTGAGATGTATTCCGTGGGCAATATGAATCCAGCAAATATAGCTCACGAGTTCAATAAAAATCGCACGGTTTTGCGGTGCGGTCACAAAACACAGACACTAAACTTATTACAGTGAACAGAGGCGTCAATCAACGAACGGACAGATCATAACTTTGCGAAAATAAAGAAAGTAAACTTTTCGCTCGAGGGAGGAATTGAACCTAGGACCTCTCGGTCCACAGCTTCTCACGATAACCACGGGACCACGGCGCTCCTGCGCTCACAGTCCACATGATGTTGCCTATCGTGCGCATGGACTACTCCGTTTGTATATTTTGCTTATTTTTTTCATCGTTCCACACAACTTCTTCCTGTTTTCTCGATTGATCTGTGTTCAGTTTTTCGAGGCCTATCCACTGTGCCAACTTATAACTAAATCTGAGGGGGGTGCGATGGGGAGGTTCCCTTGCCAATACTCGCCGCTGTGTCGATATCGAGATCGGATTGGAGTCTCTGGTCGCCGCATATCTTTGGCGAGTTGGCTTTCCGCGCGCCGCGAAGCGGACAGAACGAGGAAGAAGGGGCTTGCTGGGAGTTAGCTCTGAACTTTGCGTGAGGAGCGGCGTCGGTGTCGGAGGGCAAGGCCGCTTGGTCGGTGGGGCCCGCAGAAGCAGTCGGTTGGGAACGGAACGCCATGGGCTCGAAGATCCTAGAGTGGAGGGCGGGTGTTGTCGCGATGGCGATCATCGTGTGGTCATTCCAGGGCTTAAAGTGATTTCTTGGTTCTACCCTTGGATTCCGACGAAGAATTACGGCAAGTTTGGAGTATGAGGAGAACAAAAGAATTCTAAAAAGGTGCACGGTGGTTGCGCGTATATCTGACTTGTGAGTGGTGTAAGCTTTGCTTCGATACTGCAGTATCCAGTTAGAGCGCTGCGTGGGAGGAGAGCGTTGATATCGGCATTGTCATATATTTAGCTGCTTTAAAGTACATGACTGTTTTGGATCGAAGGTGTATCCAAGTGAGGGACCGAATCATTATTTGTCTTATTAAGAAACCTAAGTTGGCCTCCAGCGTGTTAAACTCTGTTATCTACAATTATAACGAGTAATTGACATTCTGGTAGTGTCCACGAGTGTGCTTTGGAGGTACTGTTAAGTGTTTGTAGTAACGTAAAGACTGACTGTGGAACTTTTCAGTCGGACACTTATGAATCGTCCTAATTGTAGTTCACTTCTTATAGTATTTTACGGTTCTACTTGTCGTGGTGAAATCGCCGATATTATTTTCATAATTTAGCTTGGGACGTCATTCTTTGGTATGGTGTGGCCCTCCCAAGAGTTTAAAGCCCCAAATATTTTCTTACTGCCTTGCTGAGGTTGCCTTGCAACAGTTGTTGATTTGTCTCTTGTCTACCCCACCGTAGTGCTGTTTGGTGCGGTGTGGTATAGTCGAAGTGTTCAGTAGTACCGCATCTACTCCCTCGCCCGTTTTAAGATTTGCTGACGTATAATCACAGTATGCAATTTGTGTAAGTTGGTTGCGCCCTGTTACCGTTCTGTATACCGTGCAAAATCTTGCCCGTGCCGCATGTGATCCTGAAGGAGAGCACGGTGCACAACAGCGCATGACCACGACTAAATCAAAAGATATGTATTGTATATTTTTTGACGGATGTAACCACTGAGATTAAGAGTTGATTTGTGTGTTTTTTTATTTATTTTGAAAGGAAAAGATTATATACATGGTTTACTATAACATCTATGCTTAATTATTTGTCATAATTCGTTGGGTGTAGTATGCATCACATGTGGGGACGTTTACGGTGTAAAGTGTTAAAAAGGAAGGAAAATATTTTGTGATACGGTGCGCATCGTAGAGGCTACGATGTTTGAGTGTACGTTGATTGTAATCAGATTTTATTTGCATTTAAGTTGCTTTAATTAAAAATTTTGTGATCAATATGTTACTGCCTTTAGATATCACAGGTCACACCTACGAAAATTTTGGTATTGACATGTGGCGTTAGAATCTTTTACTTAACCTTGCATTATGCAATTTGTATTTTTTTCCTTTGCCTGAAAAAGGATTATGAGTTTTAAGCGTTTTAAATTGATACTGAGAGCTGTTCTTTGATCTGTTAAAATACTTTAGGAACTTTCATTAACAATCTGTATGGCGGATCCTGTGCTCATGATAACGAATGTTCGCTTACTATTTTAAAATCAAGTTAATAAAGTTGTAAAATTTTAAAGGTAAAAAAAGGCTTTTACTAGAGAAACGGTAGCTGCCCGTGCTCCCCACGACTTCCACGTATGCAAAGCATTGGACTTCGGCGTTGTCTGATGTTTTCCCCGGTATCTATCCCAGCTAACGCCTGCGGGGCCATGTCAGAAACCTTTTCTTGCTGATTTAATAGCAACAACTTGGTGGCTCCCCTAGGCGGAAATTCTTTTCAAGTTTCTCGACTAAACAGTTCTTAGAACAGTTTCATCAACACAGCACATTCTAAGTGCAGGGTGGAAGTGTTTCTTTCGTACTTATTCGAAAACGATGAAAGACATTTGCACTGGCCATTAAAATGTATTCTGGTTTTCCAGTGGCAAACTTTTCACCCCATTCTTGCCTGCCAGCTATTTCTCTTCGTTGAATGTATGTGGCAGATTATTCCACCCAGAAAGCTGAAATATCAAGTGCCGTAAATCAGTTAATGATTTCCCATAGTATTTTCGTTCCATCTCAAAAATTTGGTTAAGGTTTTCTTCCTCTTGCTCTTGAATACACATCTGAATCTTCTTCTCTTCAGTATCATAATATTTTTTTTAAGAACTCCTCAATTAAGTGTGTTTCTTGTGGCACTGAACAGTTTGATTTCTGCAGCAAATGGCATTTTTTTCTTACAGAATTCAATGCCTTGCCTCTTGCACAGCTTAGGAATCCCATGAGTGTTCAAGTGATTTTCTTATATAATGTGATGGAATCTTAGCATATACGTGTGACTAGAAAACATAGCTTTCCACCATGTTCTTAGTATAATAACTGCCTTATCACTGCTATTTTGATAAAATGAAATTTTATTGAAACTTCCTGGCAGATTAATCTGCCAGGAAGTTTCATATCAGCGCACACTCCCCTGCAGAGTGAAAATCTCATTCTGAAATTTTATTATTAGGTCAGTAGTCTTGAAATATGCAAATACACCCTAAAACAGAACAAGGGTACACAACAAAGGAATTATCCGATTGCGACGGGAATCGGTAGATGTGATGTACATGTACAGACAAACAAATGATTACAATTTCAGAAAATTTAAATGATTTATTCAAGAGAAAGAGCTTCACAAACTGAGCAAGTCAGTAGTGCGCTGGTCAACCTCTGGTTCTTACGCTAGCAGTTGTTGGGCTTGGCAATGACTGATAGTTATCTTACATCAGACGTATGAAAAATACAAAGTATTTCACTGAAGACGAGTGCTCGCAGCTATTGCCACAAAACACTCTGACAAAGCGAGATAAGTCCAAAAATGGTTCAAATGGCTCTGAGCACTATGGGAATTAACATCTAAGGCCATCAGTCCCCTAGAACTACTTAAACCTAACTAACCTACGGACATCACACACATCCATGCCCGAGGCAGGATTCGAACCTGCGACCGTAGCAGTCGTGCGGTTCCGGACTGAAGCGCCTAGAACCGCTCGGCCACCACGGCCGGAGCGAGATAAGTCCCTCCGGATACATGAAATGTATTCTCAGTTGAAAATACCAACAACTATCATCTGTTTGAGGTAATTACGACAATGAAAGGTTGTGCCGGACCGGAATTCGAACCCAGATTTACCACTTTAACACAGCGGTCAGCTTAACCGCTTTTGCTATCCGTGCACGACTCAACGGCCACAACCAAACATCCACAACTCGTCTTTCCTGCGTCATTCCCTGTACTCGTACACACATTATGTAATTCCTGTACAGGGAAGGACATTTTAATTGAAATTCGCTGCCTGTTTTCGGAGGATAAATACGGTATTGCAGTGCGCGTGTTGTTAAGGAAAACGATGCAATCCTCTTTCGGACATGGAAGCATCGTTCTTCTTAATAACACAGGCATTGTAATACCGTATCTCTTCGAATAGTTTAAGTTTTGGCAATGGGCTGCAGCATTCTTCAAGATAATAAAAGGATGTAGCCACTTTAGCTGACGTGCCTGCTCTAACTATCCGTACCCGACGTATCTGTCTTTGAATGTACGTATGTATATATGTGTGTCTACGTATGTATATATACACTCCTGGAAATTGAAATAAGAACACCGTGAATTCATTGTCCCAGGAAGGGGAAACTTTATTGACACATTCCTGGGGTCAGATACATCACATGATCACACTGACAGAACCACAGGCACATAGACACAGGCGACAGAGCATGCACAATGTCGGCACTAGTACAGTGTATATCCACCTTTCGCAGCAATGCAGGCTGCTATTCTCCCATGGAACGATCGTAGAGATGCTGGATGTAGTCCTGTGGAACAGCTTGCCATGCCATTTCCACCTGGCGCCTCAGTTGGACCAGCGTTCGTGCTGGACGTGCAGACCGCGTGAGACGACGCTTCATCCAGTCCCAAACATGCTCAATGGGGGACAGATCCGGAGATCTTGCTGGCCAGGGTAGTTGACTTACACCTTCTAGAGCACGTTGGGTGGCACGGGATACATGCGCACGTGCATTGTCCTGTTGGAACAGCAAGTTCCCTTGCCGGTCTAGGAATGGTAGAACGATGGGTTCGATGACGGTTTGGATGTACCGTGCACTATTCAGTGTCCCCTCGACGATCACCAGTGGTGTACGGCCAGTGTAGGAGATCGCTCCCCACACCATGATGCCGGGTGTTGGCCCTGTGTGCCTCGGTCGTATGCAGTCCTGATTGTGGCGCTCACCTGCACGGCGCCAAACACGCATACGACCATCATTGGCACCAAGGCAGAAGCGACTCTCATCGCTGAAGACGACACGTCTCCATTCGTCCCTCCATTCACGCCTGTCGCGACACCACTGGAGGCGGGCTGCACGATGTTGGGGCGTGAGCGGAAGACGGCCTAACGGTGTGCGGGACCGTAGCCCAGCTTCAAGAAGACGGTTGCGAATGGTCCTCGCCGATACCCCAGGAGCAACAGTGTCCCTAATTTGCTGGGAAGTGGCGGTGCGGTCCCCTACGGCACTGCGTAGGATCCTACGGTCTTGGCGCGCATCCGTGCGTCGCTGCGGTCCGGTCCCAGGTCGACGGGCACGTGCACCTTCCGCCGACCACTGGCGACAACATCGATGTACTGTGGAGACCTCACGCCCCACGTGTTGAGCAATTCGGCGGTACGTCCACCCGGCCTCCCGCATGCCCACTATACGCCCTCGCTCAAAGTCCGTCAACTGCACACACGGTTCACGTCCACGCTGTCGCGGCATGCTATCAGTGTTAAAGACTGCGATGGAGCTCCGTATGCCACGGCAAACTGGCTGACACTGACGGCGGCGGTGCACAAATGCTGCGCAGCTAGCGCCATTCGACGGCCAACACCGCGGTTCCTGGTGTGTCCGCTGTGCCGTGCGTGTGATCATTGCTTGTACAGCCCTCTCGCAGTGTCCGGAGCAAGTATGGTGGGTCTGACACACCGGTGTCAATGTGTTCTTTTTTCCATTTCCAGGAGTGTATAAAACTGTTTTGAAGGCTGCTGTAAATTTAATATTTAATCTCTATTTAGAGAGTGTATAACAATTACGTTGGCATACACACACTTTCGACACCACACATGGATGATTCGCACTCTCTAAATGGTGTATACTTATTAAAAGAAATTTAGAGAAGTCTTCGATAAAATTACAGAAATGAATGATAAGCTACATAACTCGGTATTAGCCCATAAACGCAAGCTGCCATGACGAAACGAACACAAAAATAGCGCGCTCTTTGGTCGCCGTGATACAAGAGTGACGTTGTTCTGTGCCCTCTCTTCTTTTGACGGAGCACATGTCTTATGGTGGAGGCAGAATGAACAAGAATACCACCATTTTCTTTGCATTGTGAGAACGTTGCATGTTTTTCATCATAAGCGTGGATTACAGCATCGAACTTTTTCCAGACATCACCCTTCCTCTTACACAGCATATTTGCATTTATATACACTGCATCACTTGATTTTCGTCTTATGCCCTCCACGTTCACATAAGACAGCTTCGTTATGGGCCATCCGATCCCAACAGTCGCCCGTTTTCGCCCTGTCAGTGCTAGTTACCAACAGCAAGATCGTGACCTCAACTTCCGTACCAAGTCACGACTAGCCTCACACTCCTGCAGGCTTCAGCAGGAGGGAACGAGTCGACGAACAGGAAGCAGCTGCAGCGCCGTCGCTCTCAGCCTCGCCATCTTCACAGAACTGTAAAGGGAAGGAAGGAAGGGAACCAATACTTGACTGCTCTGACGTAAAAATGGCGCCTTGGCTTGTATGCAACCATCAACATCAGATTAGTATTCACTCCGTTTCCGATATCCAGACAGGCAATTAAGGGAGAGAGAGGGAGAGAGAGAGAGAGAGAGAGAGAGAGAGAGAGAGAGAGAGAGAGATCGTGGCTTAGATTCACAGCTGGTTTGTTACTGACTGAACCGAGTAGTTGTTGCAGCCTGCATCTGCGCGGAAGTGTGAGGTCACCAGTTTTCGAAGTTGTTCGGTTATGTCTCCATTACCGCTGTCGTTCCGTGGCAGAAGACCGGAGCATTTCCTCTTCAACATCGGAAATCAGATACCACTGAGCTTACACTTCAGTATTTCCGTTTAAAGTTACTTGCGGCTTTATCAGTGTCTGTCACCTATCCTTAGGGTCTACTATATTGTATTTCATGCTCGCAGCTATCGGTACATTGCTCTTACCCAACAGTATTTTGTGGTTACCTACCTGGAAACTGTGTTTACATATTTTGCTTTTGTTCTGCATCATTCTCCTCATAGTACCCAATTACAATTCCCCATTTGTCCCCGATGTCGTATACTGTATATTTCTGATTTTTTAAACTGCCAACGAACATCCTTGGCCCACCGAAGATATTCATCTATCTTCCTTGGTTGTTCTTATGTACAGTCGTGCTCAAAAGTATCCGAACGACCTGAATTGCATTTCGCCTGATTCGAATGCAACCCACATAGCGCAGCTGTCCAGCAGGTCCTCTAATCGCCCCTCGGTACAGTCGTTTGACTATTGAAAATGGTTGCAACAGTCACCACTAGAAAACACTGCTCTGTATCGCAATAACTCAAGATGTAAAGTAAAACCAAGGTACTACAAATATCAGGGAACATCTTATCACAGATAAGACGGTTCTTCAGGCTTGTATGTTCACATTTATTACAATAAATGACATACACGAAATATTACCACACTCATTATTACGTCAGATAGGTAATTCACGTAGTACGTTCGTCGTATTCATAATTTCCTCTTCAAAATAACATACCGTACTTATTATTTAACACGAAATGACAATAAAAATTTAAGTTATTCACGAGCAGCTAGTTGAGAATATGTATGAACTTCAAATGACACGACGAACCGTCTCGTTCTGCATATGGATTCAAACCCAGGTCACGCAGACTAAGCAAAGACTTCGTGACTGACGGAAACTAACAGTCATTCCTGACTAGGCATACAGAGAGTGATATACCTCGATTTTAGACAGTATCAGTTAGCAAATATCAACTTTAAATTACATAACGTAAACATCGTTAACGGACCCAGCATCTATTGTCCTTGTTAACGAACTGCGAGAGATGTTAAATATTGCTTCTTCACAAGTAACTTACTTGTAATGCCGTGAGGTAAAGCTTTGTGTTGGACAGGGATTCGAACCCAGAACCTAATAAGATAGATATCGAAGCACAATCAACTGTGACATATCGGATTTTCTCGGCAGTAGTAACTGAAATGACGAGACGTAACATTAATTTTTTCTTTCCCAGGACTCCAACCTGGCACCTATCGCTGTTATATTCTAGAGAAAACTAACGTTAAAAATGGGTTTGTTACACCAGCAGCGACATGTGAGCATGTTTGAACTAGAAATAATATGACGAAGAGTTCAGTGCTGACTGGGAATCGAGCCCCACACATATCGCCGTTGACTGCACACAAAGAGACGTCAGCTACCGAATTTTTCTCCACCAGCAGCTCGGAATAACATCCTTGAATTTACAATGATTTCGCGAACAGTTCTGTGTGTCACTGTGACTCAAAAACGTCAGATACCGTTAGTGTTGACAACGAATGAAAATACATTAAAAACCACAATTAATACCCACCAGCAGATAGGTGTTCTCATGCTAGAGCTTGATAATACATAATAAAAGCTTTAGTGCCGGGCAAGGATTCGAACCCTTTCTCGCCCAATATGTGGAGATGTTGAGGAATCTGCAGTTTTGAACAAACAACAAATTGCAGTCGAGCTGTATTGTCACTAAGGGATCAAATTCCGCGTTAAGGACGGTCTGAGTTGCATTCCCAGATCAGAACCAATTTTATCGACATACGGAAGCTGGCATAAAATATGGAATAAGTGTCCTGTGACCCTACATTGCGTTTGTTTCGTCACTAGAAATAAATAACTAGTATAAGAAAGGTTACTGCTGATAGAGTTTCTACGTGACGCGACTCCTGACTTGATTGTGATTCAGCCTAACGTCTACTTGGTAGAGAAGGAATATCATGTTTAACGTGAATTTCAGACCACAATGCTATTATACAGGGTGTTTCAAGAATGACCGGTATATTTGAAACGGCAATAAAAACGAAACGAGCAGCGATAGAAATACACCGTTTGTTGCAATATGCTTGGGACAACAGTACATTTTCAGGCAGACAAACTTTCGAAATTACAGTAGTTACAATTTTCAACAACAGATGGCGCTGCGGTCTGGGAAACTCTATACTACGATATTTTCCACATATCCACCATGCGTAGCAATAATATGGCGTAGTCTCTGAATGAAATTACCCGAAACCTTTGACAACGTGTCTGGCGGAATGGCTTCACATGCAGATGAGATGTACTGCTTCAGCTGTTCAATTGTTTCTGGATTCTGGCGGTACACCTGGTCTTTCAAGTGTCCCCACAGAAAGAAGTCACAGTTGTTCATGTCTGGCGAATAGGGAGGCCAATCCACGCCGCATCCTGTATGTTTCGGATAGCCCAAAGCAATCACACGATCATCGAAATATTCATTCAGGAAATTAAAGACGTCGGCCGTGCGATGTGGCCGGGCACCATCTTGCATAAACCACGAGGTGTTCGCAGTGTCGTCTAAGGCAGTTTGTACCGCTACAAATTCACGAAGAATGTCCAGATAGCGTGATGCAGTAATCGTTTCGGATCTGAGAAATGGGCCAATGATTCAAAAATTGTTCAAATGGCTCTGAGCACAATGGGACTTAACAGCTATGGTCATCAGTCCCCTAGAACTTAGAACTACTTAAACCTAACTAACCTAAGGACAGCACACAACACCCAGCCATAACGAGGCAGAGAAAATCCCTGACCCCGCCGGGAATCGAACCCGGGAACCCGGGCGTGGGAAGCGAGAACGCTACCGCACGACCACGAGATGCGGGCCACCAATGATTCCTTTGGAAGAAATGGCGGCCCAGACCAGTACTTTTTGAGGATGCAGGGACGATGGTACTGCAACATGAGGCTTTTCGGTTCCCCATATGCGCCAGTTCTGTTTATTGACGAAGCCGTCCAGGTAAAAATAAGCTTCGTCAGTAAACCAAATGCTGCCCACATGCATATCGCCGTCATCAATCCTGTGCACTATATCGTTAGCGAATGTCTCTCGTGCAGCAATGGTAGCGGCGCTGAGGGGTTGCCGCGTTTGAATTTTGTATGGATAGAGGTGTAAACTCTGGCGCATGAGACGATACGTGGACGTTGGCGTCATTTGGACCGCAGCTGCAACACGGCGAACGGAAACCCGAGGCCGCTGTCGGATCACCTGCTGCACTAGCTGCGCGTTGCCCTCTGTGGTTGCCGTACGCGGTCGCCCTACCTTTCCAGCACGTTCATCCGTCACGTTCCCAGTCCATTGAAATTTTTCAAACAGATCCTTTATTGTATCGCTTTTCGGTCCTTTGGTTACATTAAACCTCCGTTGAAAACTTCGTCTTGTTGCAACAACACTGTGTTATAGGCGGTGGAATTCCAACACCAGAAAAATCCTCTGTTCTAAGGAATAAACCATGTTGTCTACAGCACACTTGCACGTTGTGAACAGCACACGCTTACAGCAGAAAGACGACGTACAGAATGGCGCACCCACAGACTGCGTTGTCTTCTATATCTTTCACATCACTTGCAGCGCCATCTGTTGTTGAAAATTGTAACTACTGTAATTTCGAAAGTTTGTCCGCCTGAAAATGTACTGTTGTCCCTATCGCTGCTCGTTTAGTTTTTATTGCCGTTTCAAATATACCGGTCATTTTTGAAACACCCTGTACCTTCTTCACTTGGCGTAGCCAGAAGACAGAATCTGTCTCTCCTTATCAAAAATCATCAGCAGAAGTTGGAATCGAACCCAGACCATAAGTATATGAACCTAGCATTAATCCAAGAGACCACCAAATTCTCTTCTCCATCACTCATTATTCTATCATAACAATGTTGCGCCACACTGGATGAGAATTCTTACACACAGACTCCCCGTAGTGGTTTGCAGCATGTTCAATTCATTCATTTACTTGGTTGACCGAATCACCATGAACTAGCTGCCTCGGCTACCCGGTGCATACATTCGACTCCTTTGTAATCACCGAAATAAAATCACGTAACTGACAAAAATGGTTCAAATGGCTCTGAGCACTATGGGACTCAACATCTTAGGTCATAAGTCCCCTAGAACTTAGAACTACTTAAACCTAACTAACCTAGAACCATCCGGTCACAGCGGCCGGCTGTCAGAATAGTAAAAACAATTTCAGTCTCCCAGGCAACAGATCACGAAACTCTGAACATGGAATGTCGTGTTTGTCACTCTATTGCGTCACGTAGCTTAACTAACTTTCGCCAGTGTTATAGTACTGCAAGCAGATTCATAACCAGATCTTTGGCCTATGGCAGGTATTTTGCCCTCCGTTTTGTGCTCCAATATGGAATGTCAGTGCAGCTTTTTTTGTTATTATTAACTAGTAGTCATAAGAGATGCAATATACACTGATGAGCCAAAGCATCACGACCACGTTCTTAATAGCTTGTTTGTCCGCCTTTCTGCGTATCAGGGATCCGACAGTTTGTTAGTTGGCTTGTGGAGGTATGTGGCATTAGATGTCACAGCCCATGTATTTCGCGTAAATAAGTAAAACCAAACTCCGCCCGAACACACCATGAATGCACAATGGTACCGGCCGGCCGCCATGTCACCCTCAGCCCAAAGGTGTCTCTGGATGCGGATATGGAGGGGCATGTAGTCAGCACACCGCTCCCCCGGCCGTATGTCAGTTTACGAGACCGGAGCCGCTACTGCTCGATCAAGTAGCTCCTCAGTTTGCCTCACAAGGGCTGAGTGCACCCCGCTTGCCAACAGCGCTCTACAGGCCGGATGGTCACCCATCAAATTGCTAGCCCAGTCCGACAGTGCTTAACTTCGGTGATCCGACGGGAACCGGTCGCGCAAATGACGGGTCACTGATTTGCGCACTCGGTGATGGCACCCGATAGCGACTCTGATGTGTTCCACAGGGTTTATATTAGGCGAATTTGGTCGCCGAGTCATCAAAGTGAGTTCACTATAGTGCTCCTGAAACCACTGTAGCACGGTTCTGCTCTGAGACACGGACAATTATACTGCTGCAGCGTGCATCGCCATTGGGAAAGACATCACGCAGGAAGGGATGCAGGTGGTTCGCCGCTATCAGCTTGTCTTCAATTACTACCACAGTCCCCACGCCAGCCGTTGTGGCCGAGCGGTTCTAGGCGCTTCAGTCTGGAAGTCATGGACGTCTATCCTTTTTGCGCCTAGTGGTAACTTCATTATCCCTCTGGCTCTTTCCTTGGACGCTTACGACAGTAGCACATGAACATTCGACCAGTTTCGCCGTTTTCGAGCTACTCGTTCACACGCTCTGAGTAATAATAGTCTCCCCTTCGTCAGAGTCGTTTATCTCATTCGATTTCCCCATTTGCAAACTATATCTTCGCCAGGGTGCTCCCCGTCTGTGTCTGCGCCACTGACATACTTTTGCTACCGCGTCACGTGCCTGCAACGCCACCAGGCGGCATTCAACGTCGCGGTGGGCAGTGGTCATAATGTTTTGGCTAACCATTGTATATGGCGGATATCAATGAGAAGAGCATTTTTGTTTTGTTTTAGTTGTACTACGTTCGTTCTCGTTAACAAGCAGTTTATTTCTGCTATATCTTCAACCTTACTCCATTCTGCTCTCAACAAACACAACAATTTAGTAGACTATAGCTGATTTCAGTCCTTAATTTTTAAACTTCAAAAATTGCCATTTTTCTTAGCGTTAGAATATTTCAACGTTTAGAGAAAACGCAGATTTGAGCACTCGCTGGAGGTTTGTCTTCTGATCGTGCATCGAAATCACCAGTGATGAAATAAGTCTTGCATCGAAATCACCAGTGATAAAATAAGTCTTTCATCCCCACGAACAATTTCCATTTGTGCGTAACAACGTTTGGTCACTTCTGTTACTTTTCTGAGATCTCTGCGTTAGACAGTAAGATTTCCTCTGGACTGATTTCAGCGTCAAAAATTTATTCGCCTTCTTGTAGGAAGCCTGCATTTTTACATCAGCCCGAATTCATTGATTCAGCTCTGCACGCTAGTAAACATCGTCTAGGTTTCTTCACTTTTGCATGTTTCCTGCTTTTCTCGAGCAGTAGCCTGGCGATTAGTTAGCTTATCGGAGAAAGTCTACAGGAGTGACTCTCACTTTTCATTGTCACTGAAGTTTTCTTATGTTACGCTAAATTCTTGCATAGCACTTCTTCAATACTTTTAGGCTGTGCTTACATGAAAATGGGGCCGAAATAAAGATATGGAGCTGTTCGCGGACGATACAATCGTTAGAAAATTTAATTGTTGTGAAATTCAGGAAAATAAGCAGATTACTTGATGTTGAGGCGATGACACCAAATGTCCTAAAAAGCACTAAAGCACCAAAGAAACTGGTACACCTGCCTAATATGGTGTAGAGCCCCCGCGAGCGCGCAGGACTGCCGCAACACGACGTTACATGGTCTAGACTAATGTCTGAAGTAGTGCTAGAGGGGACTGACACCGTGAATCCTGCAGGGCTGTCCATAAATCCGTAGGAGTACGACGGGATGGAGATATCTTCTGAACAGCACGTTGCAAAGCATCCCAGATATGCTCAATAATGTGCATGTCTGGGGAGTTTGCTGGCCAGCGGAAGTGTTTAAACTCAGACGAGTGTTCATGGAACGACTCTGTATAAATTATGGATGTGTGATGTGTCGCATTGTCCTGATGGAATTGCACAAGTCCGTCCGAATGCACAGTTGACATGAATGAATGCAGATGATCAGACAGGATGCTTACGTACATGTCACCTGTCAGAGTCGTATCTAGACGTGTCGGAGGACCCATATCATTCCAACTGTACACGCCCCACATCATTAAAGAGCCTCCACCAGCTTCAACATTCCCCTGCTGACATTCAGTGTCCATGGATTCATGAGGTTGTCCCCATACCAGTACAGGTCCATCCGCTCGATAAAATTTTAAGCGAGACTCGTCCGACGAGGTAACATGTTTCCAGTCATCAACAGCCCAATGTCAGTGTTGACGGGCCCAAGCGAGGCGTGAAGCTTTGTGTCGTGCAGTCATCAAGGGTACACGAGTGGAGCTTCGGTTTCGAAAGCCCATATCTATGATGTTTCGTTGAATGGTTTGCACGCTGGCACACATTGAAATCTGCAGCAATTTGCAGAACGGTCGCATTTTTGTGACGTTGAATGATTCTCTTCAGTCGTCGTTGGTCCCGTTCTTGCAGGATCTTTTTCCCGCCGCAGCGATGTCGGAGATTTTATGGTTTACCGGATTCCTGATATTTACGGTACACTAGCGAAATGGTCATACGGGAAAATCCCCACTTCATCGCTACCTCGGAGATGCTGTGCCTTCGCTCGTGCGTCGACTGTAACACCACGCCCAAACTCACTTAAATCTTGGTAACCTGTCATTGTAGCAGCAGTAACCGACCTAACAACTGCGCCAGACTCTTTTTGTTTCATATAGGTGATGCCGTTCTCCGCGCCATATTCTGTCTGTTTACATCTCTCTGTGTTTGAATACGCATGCATATACCAGTCTTTTTTTTTTTTTTTTTTTTTTTTTTTTTTTTTTTTTTTTTTTTTTTGCGCTTCAGTGTATAATAGCATTGCGAGTATATAGCCGACAGTACGTGGTATTATTTGTCTCAGTCACTGAACTCAATCACAGAGCTTACCACTGACCAGTACTAAAGAAATAGCTAGAGGACACGAATTTATTTAGTCAGCACGAGTATCAAGGGAATGGTTCGACATTCCATTGTAGGAGACGCTACCGAAATTATATTAAGCATCACATTAAGGCTTACTCTTAAAATTCATAGTGTGTGCGTTCCAGTTTACTTATTCTGACATTCAAATTTACTTGTTCGAACATTCAGATTCTCTTGTTCCTACTTTCAGATTTGCTTGTTCATACATTGAAATTTACTTGTTCTTAGATTCATACGGATGACGACCACGGAAGTGAAATTAGAAAGAAATCGGGTTCACTGGAAAGCAAACTGATAATTGTTCCTGTGCACTCCATCAGCAAAAGGAGCAGGAAGAGGCAATGCTGCTGTATTTAAATCGTGAAGTCGTGAGTACCTCGACTGAGGTCCGGTCGGGCTAACAGCTTCGTCCGAGGGCAACATTGTGTCGAGTTTTCTGCGCGTCTTCTTCTGGCCAAGTGAACATTCTCATGTGGTGGAGCTGGCTTAACAGAGGCCGCATTCACTGGGTGTCATTAGCACCGGGAACAGAGCAGCGCCGTAATTCATTAAGCCGAACAGAGGAACTGCCTCTTTTCGCTGCTAACGGCCGCTGGCAGCGCTTGCTACAGCTGCAAGCCGAGCTCACTTAAAAAATTCATCCCACCTTTTATGCATCGACACATATCTACCGCAAGCCACTGTACTGTTAATGGTGGAGGGTAGTTTGTACTGTAATTTGTGTAGTATCTTTTCTTGCTTCCTCCTTGAAACCTTGCATTGTGTCATGGACGTCTTGCTTCATACTTCATATTTCTCTCACTGTCTTTTCATCGTTATAAAGCACTTACTTATGTTAGTTAAAGTTGTTGATGGACGAAATCCAGCGCATTTAGCTAACTGCCCCCTATGCCGCCCTGCCAAAAGTTTTATTTGCAAACAAATATTGCCTGACATTACCTCAGAAGAAAAAAATGGCTCTAAGCACTATGGGACTTAACATCTGAGATCATCAGTCCCCTAGACTTAGAACTACTTACACCTAACTAACCTAAGGACATCACATCGTCTTATAGCACTGCATATGTATTTTGTCTAAGAAGTATCACAAGTAGTGTTCCTGTAGCTGTGGGAATCATTGGTTGAAAACGCGTTTAACACCAAAATGATTATCAACCTGACATGAGAATAGCATAATCTCCACGTAAGAAGATTACTTCTACTTAATCATTTAATAGACGCATTTTTTCCACCGTGACCAATTTTGTAAGCTAAGCACTGCATCCGTTACAGCACACTCCTAGGGCTGGGAAATGTGGAACGAACTATCATAGGTGCAAAGCGTGGGTTCAGGCATTTACTTTTAAGAGGCACAAACGGATTTACTTTACTTCTGGTAACCTCAAGAGAAACACGTTATAACCCAGAATCCGCATTAAACATCACGTTCCTTCATTACCAATTGGGCAGAGCCGGTTTACGTTGGGAAATGACATAGGCGGAAGTCATGGTAAACAGAAATACTGTCTCCAGAAAACTTACTTACATTAGAAAATTTTATTTTATTTGATTTAAAGGGCTCTTATTTTTCTTGTACTTGATTGAACTAGAGATGTTGAAAAATTTGGTGCTAGACTGTGATTCGAATTCGTATCTCAACTTTCGAGGATCTGAATCTCTCGGAACAGTATAGTTCAATCATTTCGTTCCTTTTCCCAAGACTGCAATCTTCTCTAGGTCTCCTCCAAAGGTAAGTATGTGGGTCCGAATCCTGATCCAGTACAGAAATATTCATTATTTCTTTTCAAGCACTATCACGTGCATACCAATCTGCTAGTGAAAATTAATGTGCATTTTTAATATCTGTTCATGTGTTCCCAACAATCGCAATAGGTGTCGTTATTTCTGCCGCATCTTACTGTTGGCGAGTAAGCAAGTGTTACTTAAGCTATGTTCGTGGATGATAAAGAAGGACGGTAGGTGTGCGGTTCGATTGTCGCTCAGGCACAAAAATTTGTATCCTTATTTTAGATTCAAATTTCTAGCATCTGGTAAGAAAAACCGATGCGTAACATTTGATTTTACTTAGTTAACAATCCGATTGCGTGCTGGGTTCGTATATCCGTCACAGAACTTCACATCATGTGCTTCATCTTTAAATGCATGAAAACTTTGTTCCTTGTGAATGGAGGTATATCACACATCTTTCGTGGTTAGTTAACAGGGACGAAAGGGTCTTTAAAGGAGTCCCGGTTTATTACAAAAACTGTCGTCCTTTTTTTTTCAAGTTTAGATTTGGTTACTGATATTGACGAAAATTTCTATAATTCGTGCCTCTTCATGACTAGTCAGCAATATGATATAATTAGATTAGATTAGATTAATACTTCTTCCACAGATCATGAATACGATATTTCGTAATGATGTAGAACGTGTCATTTTAATGAAAGATTTCTTTACATACCGTGATTCAGTTTCTTTGCAACAATTTTTTACTCTCTCTCATTCTTTTTTATTTTAATCTCTCTCCCTCACACTCTCCCTCACACACTCTCTCACTCTCTCTCTCTCTCTCTCTCTCTCTCTCTCTCTCTCTCTCTCTCTCTCTCGCTCTCTCTTTCACACACACACACACACACACACACACACACACACACACACACACACACACACACAATCTTTTTTTATTTTTATTTGTTTGTTGTGCTCGACTATCGGCGAGGCACGAAAACCTTCGTCAATGATTTTCTTAGTTTTGAGTACACTTACGAAAGATATATAAAAACAACTATGAGAGTTACTGATTATTAAGCTTAGTTTGCAGTCAGTTCTGAGTATTATTAGTAACTACGCTCCAGTCCCTAAACCCAGTTACAGACATGTAAATCAGACGGATTACGTATTCCAGGCCGTAGCAGCCGCGTCTTTGAGACGCCAGCTATGGTCACTTCCCAGCCCGCTGTAGGATCACATCGGTTCGTCTTCTTCCTGCTGGTAACGTAACTGAGATTTGGCAACAAGGCAAGGTATATTTGGCAACTCTGTGATCGGCGAGTTACTTCCTGGTGTGCACGGAATTAAGCCTCAAAGTTCACTTGATTTTTTGTCATTTTCATTGAATAATCTGAGTTATTATTAACGCTTGAGCTGTAACAAAAGATTGTAAATTTACGGTTTTCAGCCCAGGAAAGTCTTTGCACGTGAAAATCGCATCTAATCTCGTCCTTTAAATAGCGGTTTACGAGTTCTAGCCCTACTGGTCTCGTAAGAGGAGACGTAATCGCATGCCTCTTCCCTAGCTCTGTGGAAACGTGCTAACCTGTGAGAAAGCGTCTGTTATGGTTTGCAAGACTAGTCTTGCTGACTGTAACGTTTTTATCCCTTCTGTGAAAGAGCTACAAACAGGCAGATCACACATCGATAAAGAAATCGCAAGACAATACTTTCGGCTCATGGTGCAATGGTGAAAAACTTAGAATGCTGCACAACAGGTAACGCCTCTTTCCGCTGCTGACAAACAAATTTTGCGTTTCTACGAATACATAACTTTATTTATAAAATGCCACATTTGCATACCACTTGAGTATGACACAGCATACCAATCAAACACAGACCCAATCGAAATCTATGTGATTAGTATTCTACTAATTCGTGCCGATAGAGGCACGCTTGTGTACAGATACTCAGTTTTATTGAAACAGACTTTCGTCGTAAGGTTATAGTGGGTAGTTTTATTTTATTTCTTATAATACAGTGCACACTTTTCGTACGGTTTCTTGTAGTGTTGTTAAAACATTAGTTAACGTGAGAGAAAAATTAATCATCAACGATATATGCGAATTCTCTGATGTTATCTATAACAGTCTAACAATGCACATGCAGTTTATTGATTACATGCATGTAGAAAACTTGTTCTGAGTTAAAGCTGTCAAATAAGGTTTTATGAAGAATAAAATGCCACTGCCACACGACAGCTAATGTAGAAAATACTTTTCTGACATATTTTGGCACGATGCGCTCTCCCCATACATAATACAAAAGTTTCGAGATGCATCAACCTGAAAAGAACAAAATGTCGCAGAAGTTAGCCCTTTTTCCACATGCGACTATTTTGGGTTGAGAAGTGAAGGGAATTATGTTCAAAGTTCCATTAGATTGATAACTTCAGCAGACAGCAGTATGGCGTTTTAAAAAATGTAACAGTGAATGTTCCCAAACTCGCTACGTCTTATCAACAGTGCGCGACCCTTACCGTTACGCTACTAACTGACACATAGTTACAACACTTCCAGAACTCAACAACAATGCCTCCAGAACTTGCGCATTGCACAGTGCTGTGAGATAATGCATATGGCCGGATCTAGACTTCTGAGAGACAGACAGTTACAGCTTTTCTTTTGCACTGCACGACCTTTTTAACAAACAGATAGCGCAATAGAGTAGCTCAAGTGGAAAGGAACACTTCCTGTTTAAATTTCTGCATCCTACACTGTTGGCAGTTCTGTGTAGGTGTCAGTTACGGCCGGCCGCGGTGGCCGTGCGGTTCTGGCGCTGCAGTCCGGAACCACTACGGTCGCAGGTTCGAATCCTGCCTCGGGCATGGATGTGCTTGATGTCCTTAGGTTAGTTAGGTTTAAGTAGTTCTAAGTCTAGGGGGCTGATGACCTCAGATGTTGAGTCCCATAGTTCTTAGAGCCATTTGAACTATTCTGACAAACTTTCGGAGACATGTTCTATGAAGTGCGCTTAATATACTGTTGCCGGTTTCTGTCTTGACTCAGCGCTGTAAATATCTTATTTCCTCTACGGAAACTAGAAAACTGTAAAATTCTTAAAACACACGTAAAATCATGGCCGGAGTTAACGAATGTCGTGTATTTATCTATTAATGCGCTAAATGACGCTTGCACGTTGGCGCTAAGCTCAGACGAAAAGTACTTCGACTCGTGGTGGTGGAAAAAAAAGTTCGTCGCCAACAGTATTTATCCGGCTCTGTGAGTGGAGGGGTCTGCGTGCAGCTCCTGACCAGCACACTTCGCGCCATCGACTTCACTTAAATTCAGTCCAGCCCGCTCCGCCTCACTCCAGTGGAGGCATGTGACACTGGCTTCGATAAGATGGGAACGTTTACCTAGGCGGCGTCCTAACTCGTGTAAGAGAGGAGTAGGCTGCGCACCAGCACCTGGATTCAATCTATCGATATCGTCTCTTAATTAAAAACAACATAATTTTGAGGATACATTCATTATTCACTTTCACCACTGTTACACTATGCCAATCCACCTGGCTTCAATGACATCTTCTTCGACGGTAGGTTAAACCCCTATTATCTTTCTTTCTTCCTTCCTCTCTTCCTTACTTTCTGTATCGGGCTTGGGTGATATGAAATCAACATATCTAATGTATGTCGCCACACATATCACTATAATGTAATGGACGTTAATATTACTTTAAAGCTTCATTTTATTAAAATGACGTAATAAATTTGATATAATGTATCAAACCTGTGGCAACGGCCTTGCCGCAGTGGATATACCGGTTCCGTGAAGTCACCGAAGTTAAGCGCTGTCGGGCGTGGCCGGCACTTGAACGGGTGACCATCCAGGCCGCCATCTGCTGTTGTAATTTTTCGGGGTGCTCTCAGCCTCGTGATGCCCACTGAGGAGTTACTCGACCGAATAGTAGCGGCTCCGGTCAAAGAAAACCATCAAAACGACCGGGAGAGCGGTGTGCTGACCACACGCCCCTCCTATCCGCGTTCTCACCTGAGGATGACACGGCGGTCGGATGGTCCCAATGGGCCACTTGTGGCCTGAAGACGGAGTGCTTATCAAACCTGTAAAGAGCTATCAAAAGTTTCCGTATTTGCGCGCTGCTGCAGGTATATGCAACATAGTGCGATGCCGATGCGGGTATATAAGCACCGACATATACGCAAGAGAGTGATATGGCATTTGTGTCTTCCCGACATGTGTGGGGCAAATGCGGAAACGTGAACTATGCCGACGTTAGTACCAAATGTGTCCAAACAGGACATACGTGCTGTTACACTTGGCTGTCGAAGGACAAACAGCGGTAGGTATCCATTGGAAAATGAAGGATACGACTTGCAGTTACGGCGAATCGTGCGGAAAAACAGCGACAAAGGGTGCTGCTGCTTCGTAATAACGCACGTCCCCATACCGCATATGTCATAGAGCAGAAGATACGTCAGCTCAAGTGCGAGACACTCGAGTATCCGCCCTGTAGACCCGATCTCTCTCCACGCGATTATCACGCCTTCGCTAGAATCGGTATGCCAAACAGGCAAAATAGCCGTGAGCATTGAGGCAATCGCCGGTCGGGGTGACCGAGCGGTTCTAGGCGCTACAGTCTGGAACCGCGCGACCGCTACGGTTGCAGGTTACAATCCTGCCTCGGGTATGGGTGTGTGTGATGTCCTTAGGTTAGTTATGTTTAAGTAGTTCTAAGTTATAGGGGACTGATGACCTCAGAAGTTAAGTCCCATAGTGCTCAGAGCCATTTGAACCATTTGAGGCAATCATCCCACCGACGTAAACTACTTAAACATAACTAACCTAAGGACATCACACACACCCATATCCGAGGCAGGATTGGAACCTGCGACCGTAGCGGTCGCGCGGTTCCAGACTGTAGCGCCTAGAACCGCTCGGTCACCCCGACCGGCGATTGCCTCAATGCTCACGGCTATTTTGTCTGTTTGGCATACCGATTCTGGACTGTACGGCCTTATATTTACAGACATAAAGAATGCTTTACTGCGACCTCAGGGCCCTTACCGGGAATACCTGAATAGAAAATAGGTAGCTGAATAGAAAATAGACTGGAGACAGAGGAAACGTTTTGCTCGCTTGAACTCTGGTAAAGGTTGATTTGTGTATCAGTCATTTGTAAGTGGAAGTTTCAAAGAATTGTTCAGTATGCTGAAGTTAAGCCTTTGTGTAAGAAAGGAGATAAAAAATACCGTGTATGTCCGCTCAGTTTCACTTTTCCCAGCATTCTCGAAAATTGTAGAAAAGTTGATAAATGGTCAAAGTCACATTTAGTCTAAGGGTTCCGTTGCTGAGAAGGCTGACATATACAACAATAAATTACAATCTACTACTATATTTCCCGATCTGACAAAGAAATTTGTGTAAATAACTGTATTGCTTTAAGTAAATTAGAATATTAAGGTGTAACAGAAATAAATGCTGCAAAACCGATCAGATAGTATCCCTCTGACGGGAAGTAAAAAGTGTCGCTAGGAAAGAGTCGCGTCTTATGCTATCGAGCGTTAATTCCATATGATGGTCCACAAGGTGTCATGTTAGAACTTTCACTCAGTAACATTATGAGATGCCAAGTTTGTTTCGTTTGCAGATGATTGAGACACTGCAATAAACTGTAAATCAAATATTCATTTAGAAAGATCGCTTAATGAAATTTCCGTAGACAGTAGTAAACAGTTCGTAACCAATTCTTTGTCATTAAAAATAAACGATATATAGTTCAGAACTTGTAACGGTATGTGGCTGAAGTATGCCGAGAAGCAGATAGAAGAATTTGACAGCTCTGAATTATTGAAATTACAGTTTGATAATATATTTAACTGGGAAGAGCATACTAACTGCTCGAGCCACTAATCAAATCTTTATTTGCAATGCGGGTGTTGTCAGACATAGGTGATATAAAAATTAAAAAAAGTAGCTAGCATATTTTACTTTCCTTCGTAATGTCGTATGGAATCTTCTTTCTTAATTTCTTAACTCATTTAGCCAAGCTAAATATTTCAGAGTAAAAAAAAAGTAATACCCATTTATTCCTTAATGAAATTTGTCATAAATAATAGATGTCTTTTTCAAACCAACAATTCATTTCATGGAATCAGTATTAGAAATAAGTATAATCTTCACAAAGATTTGAAGACCCTTAATCCAGAAAGGTGCCCATTATTCAGGAACATACGTTTTCAGTAACAGGCCAACAACCATAAAAATTTTTACTGGTAGAAAGTAGTCGGCTAAAAAGAGCTTAAAGACTACCCAATTCCTTCTACTTCGTTGATTAATTCCTCAGCATAGTCGACTGAAGTATGTTAATTATTAATGATATCAGCTCACGTTTTACGTAAAATCTGACTTTTGTTCGTTTTCAGTGAATTAATGTGATCAGTATCTATAACTGTTGCAGACGAATTTTTCTCTTTGATCATTCATGGTCAAAATAGGCTTAAAATTATCATATGCATCACACTGTATCATACATTTAGAAGTTGTACGAGAAGTTTGTTATTATCATTTAAGTAGAAACAGGTTTAAAAATTTGAGTTATTCCACATCCATGAGGACCATTTCACTTGGACTCTGAGGAGGTTACATAAGCATTTTTTTTCTTTGTGAAGATATATTGCGTATTCTTGTTTTCGGACAAGTTCTACATCCTTGAGTATCTCCTCCCTTTTCGTCTATCGAAATACAGTTAACCTAATGTTATCTTAATCGTCACGTGCAATTATAACAAAATTCAATCAACCGATGCGATTTTCTATGTTAAGATGCATTCCAGAAAAAAAGTGGAACAATCAATTGAAACTGTCGTACCAGTTAAAAGGCTCTGTAACGTAGATACGACGGCAAGAAGATCCGGAGATTCATAGTGACATGTATCAGCCTGTGATTTAACACAGGAACTTCGCCAAGCGATTCTGCAGCCTTCGTTGGGAAGTTGTGAAATTAATTTGTGCCTCCGCAAAAGTGTCAAGACTTTGCTTGAAGAAATGACATTGTTGTACGTAGTATTTTATACGAACTTTTAACAGAAATTCGTAAATGTTTGCAGTAGGCTTTTACATCTTAAGATTTGATTTTAGATCTAGATTGTTCTTTTATTAATTGTCTGCTGATCCTATTGTAACTTAACAAAGGTACATGTATGTATTTGTCTATTCTGAGTGAAGAAAAATTTGTGCATTCGGACTTAACAGCGCAATTCCTTCCTTACTATCTGCACTTAAATATATGGAACAATATTCTGTCTTGAGGATATTTTAGGTGGAAAATATATGTCAAACCGTCGCATTTTGGCAACACGGTAATCACACATAAGACAAGAATTTTCGTTCAGTGTGTTCCAAGGTTTACGCAGTTGGTGCCGTGGGTAGTGTGGTAGGTTACAATACTCCAGGTGGAGGAATCGATCCAGTTATTGGCGCATTAGTTTTCATGTGCTAATTATAGCATCATGAACTTAGTTTTCCTCCTGTCCCGTTGGCAGGAGAGCAAGTGGTCACCTTGTTAAATCGCTAGAATTCTGCAATGTGCGACCCCGTGACAAGACTGGATTCCCCTCCACGTCTGCCAACCCGAGGGGAATACGATTAACTTCAATTTTGTACGCCAGGGATTCCAATCAGTCTACTAAAGTGACTGTTTACACCACGCTTGTCCTCCATATTCTGGAGTATTGGTGTGCGGTGTGGAATCCGCATCAGGTGGGACTGACGGATGACATCGAAAAAGTACAAAGAAGGGCAGCTCGTTTTGTATTATCGCGAAATAGGGGAGATAGTGTCACAGACATGATACGTGAATTGGAGTGGCAATCATTAAAACAAAGGCGATTTTCGTTGCGACGGGATCTTCTTGTGAAATTTCAATCACCAGTTTTCTCTTCCAATTGCGAAAACATTCTGTTGGCACCCACCTACATAGGGAGAAATGATCATAACGATAAAATAAGAGAAATCAGAAAAATTTAAGTGCTCGTTTTTCCCGCGTGCCGTTTGAGAGTGGAACGGTAGAGAGACAGCTCGAAGGTGGTTCATTGAACCGTCTGCCAGGCACTTTATTGTGAATAGCAGAGTAATCACGTAGATGTAGAAGTAGATGAAAATGTATTCCATAAAATATAAAATCAGGAACCCTGCAAATTATGCCTTAATAGATGGAAGTTTTAACTATGGAGTTGTTCACGTTTCTGCTGATGTGCTCATAGCACTCGAGGCGTGTTGCTCTTACTTCAGTAGCCTCTGCTGTCATCTCCATCCAGTCCCTTGTGTGTTCGGCTTTCATATGGTCAAGCCTTGTGGCACCCATCGACCAGCGCTACATTTTCATTTTCTTTTCTGTTCCGTACTATGACTGCTCATGTTTTGCTGTTTCAGCTCCAACCGTCTAAGTCGTATGGGCGGATGACGAATTTGTAAATTTTTCTCTTAACATGGCTGCTTACTTTTTTTATCGTATATGATTCAAGCGACTTAGCGCCATTCATTCATTAACTTACGCAAAGCGTCTGGCATCAGTGTCCTACTACAACATTCGCAACGTCCACGTGTGTCCCATTTTTGCACTTACTTTTTGTAAAGGCAGTTTTATTATTCGTGTTACAGAGTGGTGGCTAGTGACTAATACAACTGGAGTTTAGAAGTGAATTCGGAGCGTTGAGGCATCTAAAGATAATTTCAAAGTTCATATAAGACACATTCAATTTTACTGCAGAATGTAATTACAGATGAATTAAATTAGTATCAGCCTTACATGAAAGATACCTAAGTGCAATTCTTGTAGAAGCAAACAAATCAATAACCGTATCATGGAAATTAAGTATTTTCGAAATACGTCCATTTCTATTGGTAGCATTGCTAATGAAATCCTAGTCTTGGCAATTGTGTATCTTAAAAATAACTTGATCCTCTTCAGAGTCGAGAAGCATCTCTTAGCCTCAGCGATAGTCATTGATATCGTGCAGGGAGTCGTGAAAACTTTGCGTAATTTTGATAAAGCTGTATCCAGATCGTTGTCAATTATGAACCTAAGAAATTTAGAGGCACCACTTGTGATCTGGAAGTCTTGCCCTCCGTAGACAAATCAAAGATAATTTTTTGGACATTCCTTGTTTAAACATGCATCTGCTTCTAATATCTGCGCAATCAAATGAACAGGGAATCGATTTTCATATTTCGCAAATATCTCAAGGTCAGAAGAGGGTATTGCAGAGTCGAAATTTACAAATGAAATCTTTCCCTTCTTTGATATAATAACGTCGGATATTTCTCAGTCTATTCAGTTCCAAAGGCGGTAATCCAGCTTCAGAGACTGTACATAAGAACACTATTTTTAAATACCAAATAAATCAGGAGGAAGTGTTCATGCTCTAAAGGCTAATAGTATTAGTGATTCTGAACAAAAAACGTCATATGAACATATGTCTTGTTCTTAAGCGTTTGCGAGAAAGCTAATGAAAACAGAGGGAAACAAGACAAATGTAGGCTATATTGAATGAAACATTGTGATCTAATGTTTTGTTTAATTGAGTACGTTTCGTTCGAAACGATGTTCAAAAAGTCCACCGTAAACTGCAGTGCATTTTGGAGCTCTTTTAGAGAGCTCCTGTGTTGCTGATCCGACTTCATCCGTACAGTCTTTTATTTGAGAACACACAAGTAAAATATGAGCGAGAAGTTCCATGTACGAGTAGTAAGGAATGCCTTGGTTGTTGTTTCGATGGAAATCGGCGTAATTGGAATACCATCATTCCAACTGTTGCACAAGTCAGTTGCCGTGAAGACATATCGGAACCGAATTGCTGGAAGCACGGACCAGCTAAGTCAACGTGTATGTGGGAAAGAAAAAAAAAAAAAAAAACCATGCGGCTTCAGAAAAATGACCTATGTTCAGTAAAGACAACACTACTTTCTCCTAATGTCGCTTTGGTAGTGTTCGCATGTGACTGATGGTGATGAAAATCGAACGGATAAGATTAAGAGTCACCAAATTATCGCTCTCAAAAGCATGTGCCTTCTGACTCACTTTGCATAGCAGTTAATATACAGGGTGTTTCAAAAATGACCGGTATATTTGAAACGGCAATAAAAACTAAACGAGCAGCGATAGAAATACACCGTTTGTTGCAATATGCTTGGGACAACAGTACATTTTCAGGCGGACAAACTTTCGAAATTACAGTAGTTACAATTTTCAACAACAGATGGCGCTGCGGTCTGGGAAACTCTATAGTACGATATTTTCCACATATCCACCATGCGTAGCAATAATATGGCGTAGTCTCTGAATGAAATTACCCGAAACCTTTGACAACGTGTCTGGCGGAATGGCTTCACATGCAGATGAGATGTACTGCTTCAGCTGTTCAATTGTTTCTGCATTCTGGCGGTACACCTGGTCTTTCAAGTGTCCCCACAGAAAGAAGTCACAGGGGTTCATGTCTGGCGAATAGGGAGGCCAATCCACGCCGCCTCCTGTATGTTTCGGATAGCCCAAAGCAATCACACGATCATCGAAATATTCATTCAGGAAATTAAAGACGTCGGCCGTGCGATGTGGCCGGGCACCATCTTGCATAAACCACGAGGTGTTCGCAGTGTCGTCTAAGGCAGTTTGTACCGCCACAAATTCACGAAGAATGTCCAGATAGCGTGATGCAGTAATCGTTTCGGATCTGAAAAATGGGCCAATGATTCCTTTGGAAGAAATGGCGGCCCAGACCAGTACTTTTTGAGGAAGCAGAGACGATGGGACTGCAACATGGGGCTTTTCGGTTCCCCATATGCGCCAGTTCTGTTTATTGACGAAGCCGTCCAGGTAAAAATAAGCTTCGTCAGTAAACCAAATGCTGCCCACATGCATATCGCCGTCATCAATCCTGTGCACTATATCGTTAGCGAATGTCTCTCGTGCAGCAATGGTAGCGGCACTGAGGGGTTGCCGCGTCTGAATTTTGTATGGATATAGGTGTAAGCTCTGGCGCATGAGACGATACGTGGACGTTGGCGTCATTTGGACCGCAGCTGCAACACGGCGAACGGAAACCCGAGGCCGCTGTTGGATCACCTGCTGCACTAGCTGCGCGTTGCCCTCTGTGGTTGCCGTACGCGGTCGCCCTACCTATCCAGCACGTTCATCCGTCACGTTCCCAGTCCGTTGAAATTTTTCAAACAGATCCTTTATTGTATCGCTTTTCGGTCCTTTAGTTACATTAAACCTCCGTTGAAAACTTCGTCTTGTTGCAACAACACTGTGTTGTAGGCGGTGGAATTCCAACGCCAGAAAAATCCTCTGTTCTAAGGAATAAACCATGTTGTCTACAGCACACTTGCACGTTGTGAACAGCACATGCTTACAGCAGAAAGACGACGTACAGAATGGCGCACCCACAGACTGCGTTGTCTTCTATATCTTTCACATCACTTGCAGAGCCATCTGTTGTTGAAAATTGTAACTACTGTAATTTCGAAAGTTTGTCCGCCTGAAAATGTACTGTTGTCCCAAGCATATTGCAACAAACGGTGTATTTCTATCGCTGCTCGTTTAGTTTTTATTGCCGTTTCAAATATACCGGTCATTTTTGAAACACCCTGTATGTTACACACTTAAAACGGTAGAAAACGTGAAAACGCCGAAGACGTGTACGCTGTTAATACAGCTCTAACTCGGTTCAGTCACTCCATTACAGAGGAACAGATGAGGTGTGCGATTGTAGCTTGCTTTTATGGCCCTCCATACAAGGAACGACTCAGAAGCAAGTCGTTGCCGACGTGAGTCCGTAACGGGTTGGCAGCGAAGCACTTCCTGTGCAGCTAAATAGGACTCTGCAGAAAGCGCGATTGCAGAATGACTCTCAAATCAGCCGGCCGGGGTGGCCGAGCGGTTCTAGGCAGAACAGTCTGGAACCGCGCGACCGCTACGGTCGCAGGTTCGAATCCTGCCTCGGGCATGGATGTGTTTGATGTCCTTAGGTTAGTTAGGTTTAAGTAGTTCTAAGTTCTAGGGGACTGATGACCTTAGAAGTTAAGTCCCATAGTCCTCAGAGCCATTTGAACCATTTTGAACTCTCAAATCAGACGCTTGCAGCTCGTTGCCAACCAGTTGCCAGCGACTCGGCGCCTGCGCTGCCAAGCGACCTGCGTTGCGTCGTGTCCTCCAACGCAGCTCTGTGTTGATTTAGTGTGGAAACGAACGAACAGTCTGTGAACATTAACTTTCCACGGAAAATCCAAAACCATCCCATTTTATGCAACTACAAACTCCCAGGCTATTGCAGGACAGATTTGTCAGAAAAAGTGGAGTGTGGAGTGTGAAGAGGAAAAAGAATTTCATCTGACACGCGTAGTGTACTGTACACATATCATTTAAAATAAAATTACGGGTACTTCAGTGGAAGAAAATGTACAAAAAAATTGTAAATTATTTCAATATGAGAAGAGCAGTCTTCGCCTTTCCGTAAAAATACATTGTCAAGCGAGAACAGTGAAATCCACAAATCTCCGGTACACATAAATACAATGGTGTTCACGTTCAAATGATTTAACGAGCACATACGATTTTCATCACATTTCCGTGTACATAGATCTCAAGATATTTGGGTTTTCAAAATAAAAGTAGCGATGTGTTATGGCGGAAGAAATCCACTGGACGCGGCTGGAAGCCCGAGAAAATTTTATCAGTATCTATCGCAGTGAAACTATGCATTCGTATACTGTCGGTTATAGATCCTTGGGAGCTACATACAGCTTGCAAGTTTATATTTTTTTGGATGTACGAATGAATCCAGAATTTTCTTACTTTCTTATTCGTGTGTAGTAATAACAAAAAAAAAAGGTTCAAATGGCTCTGAGCACTATGGAACTTAACATCTATGGTCATCAGTCCCCGAGAACTTAGAACTACTTAAACCTAACTAACCTAAGGACATCACACAACACCCAGTCATCACGAGGCAGAGAAGATCCCTGACTCCGCCGGGAATCGAACCCGGGAACCCGGGCGTGGGAAGCGAGAACGCTACCGCACGACCACGAGCTGCGGACTAGTAATAACAGAGAACAACATCTTCCTCTGAGCTCGAATCTGTGCTCGACACGCCGAGTGCAACCAAAAGATATTCGAGTGCCACAAATAGTACACGGCATGAACAGTTTCTCATTTCTCTGTTGCTCCGTGTGCAGAACAGCTTTGCCACCTAGTCGGAAACCAGTTGCCGATGTAGATCGCCTGCCCGTTGCGTTCGTTTCCAGTCGCTCCGTCTGCGGACGGCCCGTGAAGTTTAAGCACCACCGCCCCAGCCGGACTGATCCCAAAAATGGTTCAGATGGCTCTAAGCGCTATGGGACTTTACATCTGAGGTCATCAGTCCCCTAGACTTAGAACTACTTAAACCTAACTAACCTAAGGACATCACACACATCCATGCCCGAGGCAGGATTCGAAGCTGCGACCGTAGCGGTTCCGGACTGAAGCGCGTAGAACCGCTCGGCCACCGCGACCGGCTGGACTCATACAAAATGAGTTCATAAGTACTAGGCAAGATACATATTTTTAACTATTTCGTAGAACATTAATAGTTTTCCGTAACCGACTACAGTGTGCTCCTGTATTAAAGCTATTTTGTAATAATTATAAGAAAAACACATTTGAATGTTCTCCAAGGCTAGTACCACGCGCTTGTGGCTGTGCGTGTGTGTGCGTTGTTGCGGGAGACTGACTGGCTGCCGTTCTTTCCGTAGGTTGCTGGAGCGTCGAGTCATCGCCAGGCTGGCCGCTGCCGGCTGCCGGCCGCCTGAGTAAACACGCCTGCCTGCCTGCCGCCAGCTCAGGACAATCGCGCGGACTTCCTCAGTAGTAACAAGCAGCGCGCCGAGGGAGCCGCGACGGGACTCTTCTGCGGAGGCGCCGGACCCAGCGACTGGGCGGTACACCAGTAGAAAGAAGCCACATACAGCGCTTTCCCTGTCTGCCGTTCCACGATATGAAGAGCGCCACGATAGCGGTGAAAAACTTGCGAATCTATCAGTTGAGGAAATTCTAGTAACGAGGGCACTGTTCTTTTAGATTTGAGAGTACCTCTGGAAAAATTCCAAGTAGTTGGTACCCAAAGAGAAAAAAAGCGCAAATCTGACGAAGTAACACAAAATTTCAAACAATCAAGAAGCGTAACCGAGGTGCCACGTAGGAAACTTCTACGTAGCAATGCGTCTGAAGCAGTCAAGATGCTTTTGTTTAGTATTCCGTCGAGGGTAGAGATTTTTCACACGAAATGTGGTGATACATTAAGCAGAACGGTTATTTGCGAACACTGCACCGGAAAAAAGTGTGATTTTCGTTGCCAAAGAGACATCGCAGTGGTCCTCGGTGCCAGATACCGATCGACGTAGAACTTGCCCTGAATTGTAGCGTTTGAGTTTCAGTGAAAGTAATACAGTGTGTTAGTGGAGTTGTAGCGACTTCGCAAGTGGACCAATAGCTACCTTCTCTTACTGACGATACGATGAAAGTCAAGGTACTAGCGGAGTAGTTTGAGAGAGTGAACTCCTATGATCACCCGATTTCGAGACGATCGACTGCAAGACTCGTATCTGACACTGAAAAAGCTTCACAAACGCAGACGTTACGTTTGGAAGTACTCTTGAAAAAGTCCGAGCAATCCGATTAGAAAAGAAATACTTGGAAAGTATCATAATGCTGTAAATCTGCTCAGGGAAGAAGGATACGGACACCTAGTGATGGGACATCTGCATCTCAGGTGCCGATAAGAAAAACTAAACTCGAACTTTATTTGTGTGGTACAAAAGAGGAGCAGGAGCTGTGTTTGTCGTATTTTTAGGCCATAGATGGTGCTGCAGATCGGTGTGTTCCATGCTTCCTCCTAGTTGTGTGTTAACTGGAGGCTTCGTTCAAAGTTGCCTTGCAGGTAGTGCGGTGTTGTATTGGGATCTCGAGTGGTTACGAAAGTGAAACAACGGCTAAAGGGTGCGTTGTGAATCGTGAAACAGAATAGTGGATTCCAGAAGTGTGAGTGCTAGAGTCGGGATGGGAGAAGGTCAGTGATTTCATGTGCAGTGCAGTGCAGTGCGGTGCGGCGGTGATGGTGGCGCAGTGAGCGGCCGCAGCCAGCATGACGGTGTCGGCGATGCTGCTGCGGCCGGACGAGACGTACGAGCAGGCGGCGCGCCAGCTGCTGTGGGTGCTGTCGCGCTACGACGACTTCCTCGAGCGGCACCGCATCAGGCCGGACTTCTTCTGCCGCCACCGCGAGAAGCAGGCGCTGCAGCGCTGCCTGGGCGCCGCCATCGCGCAGCCCCGCCACCGCCGCCAGCGCCCCAGGGGGCACTCCGCCACCGACCACTCAGGTAGGGGACGCGTCTCCACTCTTAAGGCCCGTCCACATGCAACATGAGCTTAAAACCTGCGAAGATCACGTGCCCTTAGCGCTAGGATTTCACCCGGAACAAGTCCCGCCCATTCACCCCCTCCACGGCTATCGATAGTGTAAGGCCCTCCCCTAAACGGCCGCCAGTTCCACACAGCGGAAGCTACATCAGAGTTGTTATCGTCACAGTCCAACACATGTTACACTGTGATGAAATTCAGTAATGATAAGAAATTTAAGTTTTTGTGGATAGTAATATAACATGAATTTGCATTATTAAAGAAATAAAAATGTTTGTAGAGAATTGAAAGCATCGCCAGCAATAAAAAACAAAAACAAAAAATAACGTGATATTATTTAAGGGCAATAAGGACAAATTTTCATTAACTAATCCCTTATTATAATACGTTTATTTGAGGGTAACAGCAGAGCAAATATATAATGCGAAGACAATGGTCTTGAATCTGTCATGTCAGTAGTAAAACCACGGATGCAGTCGACTAACTCTGTTGTCTAAAATCAACGTTATATAGAAATAAGTGAAAGTCGTTTTGTTTATGTACGCCCTCATCGTAACTCACGAAAATTAAAGAATATAAGAATGCCATAAAGTAGAAATGCCTAATGAAAGCAGTAAGATATTTGTTTATATGACATATTTCGTTAGTATTTGCATGGGTAATGGGTGAATTTTAACTCGTAAATTCTTCCACTGCCATACCTGCGCATTATAAACGAGATTATAAAGAATTGTGGCTGTTTCTGTGTGATCAATGTACTATATGCTGTTGCAAACGTCTCAGGAAAATAATCTGTCGTTATTCTTTGTCCTGTCTATTTTTAACCAAAAGATTTATTAATTTCATAAATGTTATTCAAACCACTTTTTAAAAATAATAATGATGATGTGTGTGTTTGTCACAGAGCAGTTATGGAGGAAATAAATGCTGCAGTGTTTCACGGCTGTAAAACGTCCTTCATGCTGTGCTAGCTCTTCTTCCACCCCTAAAACTTTTCAGCAAAACTATTCAGTGAATAACGCGCAAAAACAGCCTGGATCGATCTAGCAACAACAACGTTATTTTGATGCTCTCTTGAATTATAGTAAACACTGGTGCCTGTTTCGCGTATACTGTCTGAGTTCTGAAACTCGAGTGTCAAGTATATCGTGGTTCCTATTTCTCCGAGCAAATTATTCTTTGAGGGTACGTTTTTATTGTTTTAGCTATGGGCGCTTTTTCTCACACAGAAGTATGTTTCTTCATAGTCTATTGATCTGAATACTGAGCTCTCGTATTTAAAGAATTCAGTGCTAAATTGTTTTCTCTCATGTTTGCTGTGGAAGTACCTGGCACAGCTGAGGCCAATTGTGCACGTTTATTGTAACGTGTCTTTTAACTATGTGGCAAAATTTAAGACCTGGCAAGATATTAATTTAACATTCACTCCGAGCGAGTGCAGCCGAACGCGGTAAACCACGTGGGTCAACTGAAACGATGCCCAGGCGCCGAACAAAGACCGGGAAGACCGGGGGTGAGTGGGCGGGACTTGTTCCAGGTGAAATCCTGGCACTAACGATTCCTGCGAAGATCCCGACACATAGTCCCCTGCCCACCCCACTTAAGCTCCACCCCTGATCAGCAAGCTGCTCCGCCCAACCGGAGCAAAATGATACTCATCGTCGCGGATATGTTACTCCTACAACGAGAACTAGAAAATGAACAATTTCCAACGTATAATGCACAGAGTTTAGGTTTCAGGTATTAATGTAAACGTTTACACACACGACTACGATTATAACTGTATGTTATTGATGAAGTAGAAGTGTCTATAACTGAAAATGGATTTCCGGTACCTAATGGTATTTACAACAAGCGGAACAAAAAATCACGAATGATTTAAAATAATAAATGAAAGCGAAGTACAAACGTGCTGTCTGTTAATTATAATGTGAGCCAATTATCATCAAATTAATCGCTTAATATGACGTGATCTTTCGGGAAAACTACACTTCGCAAATAATGTGGTTGGAAATGTTACGTATGTCGGTAATAAAAGCTTACGATGCCGCAGATGGCAACAGAGTTTACTTCTTTTATTCATCCAAAAAAATCTTTCCAGATTATAAGACACAGAACAAACACTAACCAAAACAGCACAGTAAAAATACTGTGTTACGTCAGTAGAGAGATAAATGTAAGCTTTATCCACCAAACAGCTTGCACTATTTGCATTAGCTTCACTATCCTGTTTCTAGTCTCTGTTCATAAAATGTACCTTAACTCATTAGACCTAAAGAAATGAAGAATATAAAAATCATACTGATAACAAAAACGTTATGAAGACAGTCGTATTTACCACACGCAAATGCAGGTACTGTTTCCGGTCTTCCGTTGTGAGGGAACTATAGGGGGTGGGGTGAGGTCCCGTTCGTGAGCGAGGTATGGGGGTGGGGTGAGGACCCGTCGTGGGCGAGCTGACTGCACGTGCCCGACTGCGGGGTGAGTGCCGCAGGGAGGTAGAGTGGGGAGGATCCTCGCTGGGATCTTCGCAGGTTTTAACGTTCGCTCCACATGCAATGATGTGTCTGCGCAAATGTCTGCGCACATCACGTCTGCGCAGACAGATCGTTGCGTGTGGACAGAAGATTTGCACCAACCTGAGGTGTGTGCAAACCTGGAAGTTGGAGTTGGAGGTTTGAGCGAAACCTCTCAAATCTGTGGGTTCAAACCACATCTGCGCAGACAAGTTGGAGCGTGTGGACAGGAGATCGCCGGAAATCTGGGGCGAAACAGCTGTTTGCTCAGTCTAGTGTTTGTATTTGTGCGCACAGGGCATTAAATGGCTGATGCTCGTCAGTGTTCTCGAGAGTTTGTACGTGAATTCATTGAAATATATAGAAAACACCCATGTTTGTGGAAGATTAAAGAAAAGAATATAGTGACTGAGACAAAAAGACAGCGGCATATAATACTCTAATTGAAAAATTGCGGGTACTATTTCACTCAACTCTTGTTTCGATATTGCAGTTGAAAATTCCAAATCCTTGTAGCTCCTTCCTGTTGCTAGGAATCTTAATGTTACCGCCAACAGTTCATGAGGAGAAATTGCCCTTCTCTATACAAGTATTTTTTCTCATAATATGTGGGGTTACAAGCTTTCAGAGATACTTATAAGTTTCGACATCCATCCGCAAATACACTCCTGGAAATGGAAAAAAGAACACATTGACACCGGTGTGTCAGACCCACCATACTTGCTCCGAACACTGCGAGAGGGCTGTACAAGCAATGATCACACGCACGGCACAGCGGACACACCAGGAACCGCGGTGTTGGCCGTCGAATGGCGCTAGCTGCGCAGCATTTGTGCACCGCCGCCGTCAGTGTCAGCCAGTTTGCCGTGGCATACGGAGCTCCATCGCAGTCTTTAACACTGGTAGCATGCCGCGACAGCGTGGACGTGAACCGTATGTGCAGTTGACGGACTTTGAGCGAGGGCGTATAGAGGACATGCGGGAGGCCGGGTGGACGTACCGCCGAATTGCTCAACACGTGGGGCGTGAGGTCTCCACAGTACATCGATGTTGTCGCCAGTGGTCGGCGGAAGGTGCACGTGCCCGTCGACCTGGGACCGGACCGCAGCGACGCACGGATGCACGCCAAGACCGTAGGATCCTACGCAGTGCCGTAGGGGACCGCACCGCCACTTCCCAGCAAATTAGGGACACTGTTGCTCCTGGGGTATCGGCGAGGACCTTTCGCAACCGTCTCCATGAAGCTGGGCTACGGTCCCGCACACCGTTAGGCCGTCTTCCGCTCACGCCTCAACATCGTGCAGCCCGCCTCCAGTGGTGTCGCGACAGGCGTGAATGGAGGGACGAATGGAGACGTGTCGTCTTCAGCGATGAGAGTCGCTTCTGCCTTGGTGCCAATGATAGTCGTATGCGTGTTTGGCGCCGTGCAGGTGAGCGCCACAATCAGGACTACATACGACCGAGGCACACAGGGCCAACACCCGGCATCATGGTGTGGGGAGCGATCTCCTACACTGGCCGTACACCACTGGTGATCGTCGAGGGGACACTGAATAGTGCACGGTACATTCAAACCGTCATCGAACCCATCGTTCTACCATTCCTAGACCGGCAAGGGAACTTGCTGTTCCAACAGGACAATGCACGTCCGCATGTATCCCGTGCCACCCAACGTGCTCTAGAAGGTGTAAGTCAACTACCCTGGCCAGCAAGATCTCCGGATCTGTCCCCCATTGAGGATGTTTGGGACTGGATGAAGCATCGTCTCACGCGGTCTGCACGTCCAGCACGAACGCTGGTCCAACTGAGGCGCCAGGTGGAAATGGCATGGCAAGCCGTTCCACAGGACTACATCCAGCATCTGTACGATCGTCTCCATGGGAGAATAGCAGCCTGCATTGCTGCGAAAGGTGGATATACACTGTACTAGTGCCGACATTGTGCATGCTCTGTTGCCTGTGTCTATGTGCCTGTGGTTCTGTCAGTGTTATCATGTGATGTATCTGACCCCAGGAATGTGTCAATAAAGTTTCCCCTTCCTGGGACAATGAATTCACGGTGTTCTTATTTCAATTTCCAGGAGTGTAATTTCGCCAGTCGTTAGGTTCGCCCTGCAACTCTCGCAGTAAATTTACGTAAGAAAACTGCTTTCGGTTTAGCAGCCACTGCCTACACCATTTTGACCGCTTTCTCTGTTTCCTGCGGTTGGTATGAATGTTTTTTGCAACACAAGTTGCGAACACAGACCACAACAGAACTTCCTCCATTTCTATATTTCAAAATAACTGAATTAAATTTTTGACGTTTACGTGGAGCGTAGTCGCTTGCCACTGATATTTCTTTTCTACACCTACAAATGGCGGGTGAGTAGTAGGTTGGGGTTTGTGTCGTGTGAACACACCACATTTGCGGCGATCTTTTGCATGTCCAGACATCTGCGCCGATGTCTGCGCAGACAGATCGTTGCATGTGGACCGGGCTTTACTCGGCGTTCCAGTCGCGTCTTGCTTGAAATAAAACTAGAGCTTTCAAACATTTCTGCAGTCAGGTGTGCCTGGTAGCTAAAGGCTCAGATGCGGAGCCGCCCGAAAATATATTTCTCAAACCCAGTTTTACAGAATTTAGACTATAATGACTCATTACGAATATTCCCCATGCGGAATTAAATAATAACAGTTCACGTATTTGGGACACTTAATACAGAGTGATGGTCTTTGAAGAAGTAGTAGCTGGTCGTAAGGCTGCATCATGAAATGCGAGTTAGCTCCCTGTAGCAGAGGTTCTGGAGTGTAGCTAGGGTATACAACACTTACTTGCCTCCTGAAGACTCAATTCAACCAGCCTACAGGTGTCTTACCAATGTCCACATGATTTTCACGTTCCACTGCTGACAGCGACGCGGAATCCACAGTGGCAGAACCTTCTGTAACACCCCACCCGTTGCTTGTCTGGATTTTGCGTGTGTTCGCCTCTGACAAACAGCTTACAGACAAATTGGGAGTGGAACTGTACGCAAAAATGGATAACGCTGGATTTAAATGTGGCCCTGTCACCCCTAATTAACCTGCGGTGGTAGTGTTGACGATAAATCACACCTATTTTTACTTCCAAACATGAACGATCACGCAGACTTAGGGTGTTCAGTGACATCGAACACAGACATTAAAATAAAATAAAGCAAAAGGATGAATTCAGGATCAACTACTGCAATTAATGGCTTTACTGAATCACAATCATTTTATTGTAACCTTCAGATCAATGCCGAATAAAACAAAATGAACAATTTACAAATTATCCTCCTAACTGGCATTGACAGTGAACTCTGTTAAAATCGATCCAAAACGCGATCTCTCATAACTTGGCTGACCAACTGACATCGTCACAAAACGTAAAATACGAAGAACTATTACACCCCAAAGTACTGTGAAAGCTTTGTGGAAACAGCAGTTGCACGTGATCCAACTATTTAACGTTACTCCTAACACAAGCCGAAGCGGGAGCGGTCTCACCGTAATATTCCTGTTGCAGCGGCGGTCTCCGACGGCGACGGCGCGGCTGTGCGGTTGGCGTGTGGCGTCTCGAAAACACTCCTACAATACTCGGACAACAGAACATTTTCCGTAAACTTCTCTATTTGCAACAATCTTAACGGCAGCAAAGAGGTGGTGCGGCTAACGTCCTCTCAGAGCGAAAGACGAAGACGGGAGACAACTTGGCTAACGTCCCCTCAGTACGAGAACCCAGAACGGAGGACCTCTACCGACAGTCGAGCAAGATCGCTCTTCACCTCTGTTTTCCTACCTCAACTTTTACCGAGCGAGTCACACCCAGTTTGCCAGTACCGACCAATGTACGGCCTGGGAATAGAACTCTTTTCCACAATTCTTCCCTTTCTACAAAATTTCACAAGTAAACTCCATCCCACGTCGGCTGGGAAGAACCACAGCTGTGGGCAATAACACGTTTACTGGAATTTTTCTCCTAAGAGACCACTCGAGATTTTCCCGGCAAGATTCCCCATCGTAGCGATCACAGACTCCTGCACTGAAAGTTTTTGTTATTCGGAACTCCTGGCCTGCCCAACTTGAGTTACTCGAAGGCATAAAATTAATGGGACATAGGCGAGAGCACGCACAGGAAAGCCCGTCCAGCTATACAATGCTCTGTTTTGGTAAACACTTGAACACTTGCAGCCGCGAGTTCCTCAGAGGCTGGCGACCGCTGTGGCCCCTCTAAACGGATTACAGAACTTCCCCAATTCACCATTAATGCCGTTAGGCTGTGGCCTTCGGCGGCTAGGCGAGCTCTGTCTCGCTTACAAAATCTTATAATTACAAAATTGCGGAATTCTCGCTATATTACCTAGCCAGTGTGCCGATGCGTTTCCACATAGATTTCCTACACCGTAATTTAGAATATTACTCCAACAAATAACAACTACTTATCTACAAAGGGGTTGAGACGCAGTCAGTCGTTTTTATTGACCTAAAGTGCTCGCAATGTGATTATAGTCACGTTAAATGGACTCATGTTGTTGTGGGTTGGCAGGAGAGCCAAGACCGGGTTAATAGAGGAAGCCGAAAGGCACGCGTTTTAGCTCATGCAGGGTGGCGTGAGGTGTGGAACAGGACAAGGAAATTAGAATTTAGAAAAAACGGACGTAGCTGGTGGAATACTTAACTTTAATCCATAAATGGTGAACGTCGCTCTTGACGGTACATTATTCATAATATCAATAGTAACTGAACATGGCGCCTTGCTGGGTCGTAGCAAACGACGTAGCTGAAGGCTATGCTAACTATCGTCTAGGCAAATGAGAGCGTATTTTGTCAGTGAACCATCGCTAGCAAAGTCGGTTGTACAACTGGGGCGAGTGCTAGGAAGTCTCTCTAGACCTGCCGTGTGGCGGCGCTCGGTCTGCAATCACTGATAGTGGCGACACGCGGGTCCGACGTATACTAACGGACCGCGGCCGATTTAAAGGCTACCACCTAGCAAGTGTGGTGTCTGGCGGTGACACCACACATGTAAAGTGCAAGATCATTGCCACCTTACACTTCGATCTCGAATCTTTATCTCTTTATCTTTCTATTATGGTTTGCAGTATCATTAATCGCGATTTGATATTAGTTGTGTGTTGACGCAGACTGTAGTGACGCCGGGATTGGAAAGCAGGTCTTCTACTGACTGGTCTGATGCGCTAACCACTCTGCCACCCTAGCTCGAACGCCTCCCTCCTCAACCCAAGTTCCCATTCACGCCTCAGTCCACCTGGTATTCGCCCTAAACTCGAACAGCACCGCAGAGGGTCTCCAACTGTATCGAAAATGCACTGCAATGCTGTTCGAGCTTCTGGGGAACACCAAGCTGGCTGACGCGTGAATGGGAACTTGGATTGAGGAGGGAGGCGTGTGTGCAGCTGTTTAAAACCACTGAGCCAGGGTGGCGCAGTAGTTAGCACATCTACCTAGTGAGCAGGACACTTGGGTTCGCATCCTGGCCGTGGTACAAATTTTCATTCGTCGCTTCAGTTTCCCTATATACGTCATAGATATCTGGGACCTGAAAAGGTCCCTGGAACCGTATAGTTTCATTTGATATTAATGGTTTGGTTATGTTGAAGCTATTTTTTGACACTGCATTAGTAATATTATGCGCTGTAGGAAGGGCAAGCTGCTTTTGTAAATGTCTCACTAGAGTGCACTAGAATACATTAAAAAGTGTCACGACCTAGCGAGATTTTCACGAATAATCAGAGGAAATCAGGACGCGACACATGTGCCGTTACCTGCAGCTCCTAAGAATTTCCTCGTTTGCCGACGATATATATAAAGCAAGTTATTAGGAAGTTTCTTTTGTGATGTACTATGATTGAGTTCTTGCGAATTTTATTTTCTGGCGTATAACTACAGCATACTGCGAGTCTGAAAAACAAAAGAATATGAGGAGACATGTTGTGGCAATAACTTCGTTTCCTGACAGTTTGACACAACAAACATTACTAAAATAACACCTCTTGGAGGAATATTTCATGTGGTCTGTGACTTAAACTGTATATTTTATAAATAGCTAAAACCAGGAAATACGGCATTTTAGCTTCGTAAATAAATAAACAAGGCGCCTGCTCCGTTCGCTTACGTCAGCCAATCGCAGTACGGAATTGATGATGTCGCGGAAAGATAACTGTTTTGTTGCCCGAACTCATAAACGCTGCGGATTGAATATCCACGAGAAATAATAAACGTCTGCAGATCGGAACTGAAAACACGAAAAATATTATGTACGCAACGAAGCCAACATACACCACATCAAAGATGTCCACAAAACGCGTCTTTGTCAGTAGAATTTGTCGTGATAGTGTCGGGAAATGTGACGTCGGCAGCTAAAGATGCTGCCTACAGATCTTACCTCGGAAAGATGGCGAGATGTACCACTTGATTATGAAAAGGAAATGAGTTGAAGTGAATAAACTTTTCAGGGAACCCTAGCACCATAGTTCCAATCGGCAAACGTGGCAGCCTTTCCTAGTTTTGAAACCACGAGCCTAGCCAGTACACAATCTACATCACCTGTATGCTGGGGTCCCGATCATCTTAACGGAAATTTCTGTTCCCCTGATCTTCGGTGAAGGTTTAGCCCTGTATGTTGTATCGTCAGAAGTTCGATCTCCCTTTGTATGTTTTTTCCTTCATTGACTCTCGTTTATGGTGGCGATCAAGAAAACACGGAGGAAGTTGCATTAGTATGTTTTAATAATTAGTGGCGATGCACCCTGATGCCACAGTTGCCGATGTGTCGGTTCTGTGACTTCACAAGCCGATCGCCTACACCCAGGCTGCATTCACGCGCAAGCTCTCTAGGCTGCATGAAGTGTCCCACACCAAAAATATTTAAAACAAAAAAGTCTGTGATTTAATAGTGAGACGCTGGACCTCTTATAATCGTAAAAGACGTAGACTTAATTATTCTGTGTGGCCTTATTTGGCTCAATTTTTGAGCGGACAGGTGATAAGAACTGAGTCAACGTTCACCTCTGGAGCTTGGAGCTGTGTAGCATCAGATTTCAAGTGGCAATCTGTCAAAGGCGCGGCACTTTGGATGGAAAAACTGTTAAGACTTACAAAGGAACGGCTAACTGTATTCTGACTACTTGAAATGAGTTCGATACTGTGGTGTAGTCGATATGCGTGGTGCTGGTGCCTGCTACAGACACCGCAAAGATGCTCCGTGCTACTGGAGCATTGCTGCCCGCACCATTGAGACGGAAATTGGAAGACATACCCACAAAAATTCTCCGCGTCACCGTCGGCGGTCTGTCTTCAAATAGACCGACACACGGAAACGAGGTCAGCTCTACGCCAGGCTACATCCCAGTCACAGCAAGCAGCGAGAAGAGTACCGTGTCCGGCGACAACAGAGTTGGAGACGAAAAGTTTGACTCTTGAAGGTAATCTGCAAGTCCTTGCATATGCTTGTGAATTTCTCTCTGAACAGTGCTACGAGAAAGAGTTTCTATTGAACAGCGCTTCGAGTTGTATTACCAACGACACTCTACTTCAGCAGAAGAATTTGACTGGTTCTATCAGTGTAAAGGTACCTACGCTCTGACCCACAGTCACAGCAAAGACCAAGTTCTATAACAAGAGATAATCGTTCATTTTGACTGTAAAGTTATTTCAGTTCTTTACATTTTACTCGTGCAGTAATAATGCCATTCGTCACCTGTTTCGAATCCAATTCATTTGTGACAAACTGTCACAACAAATACCACGGAAAGCCAGCTCCTTCCATACCTCATTTCATCCAAACCAGGAAACTATACTATTTTCTCGCACGACCGCTACGGTCGCAGGTTCGAATCCTGCCTCGGGCATGGATGTGTGTGATGTCCTTTGGTTAGTTAGGTTTAAGTAGTTCTAAGTTCTAGGGGACTTATGACCACAGCAGTTGAGTCCCATAGTGCTCAGAGCCATTTTAACCATTTTTATACTATTTTCCTAATACCGAGATTGGACTAAGAAGTAATTTGTTAGTAGTGTCTTCTTGGAAAATATGCTCTGGGAATATTAACAGCAATTGCTCCGCGATGCACAAATCCTGCCATTGAAGACTAACGAACAACTCCGTGACGAGCTGTCACTTGCTAAATGAGCCCCTGGCGACGCGCGCATCTTTTCTGTCTCCTGCACTAATCCTACCCGGTAAGGGTCGCAGACTGACGAGCAATAGGGCCTACGCAGAATCGACCGAACGAGTATTTTACAGGTTTGTCTTTTTTGTGGTTGAGTTGTATTTCATTAGAATTCTTCCACTGGACATCTGATATCTGCTTCTGCAATAGTTTGTGCTCGTTCTACTATAGGTCAATTCGGATACATTCTCCTTGACATCCTCGCACCAACGAAAAAATGGCTGACATCGAAATAAGTGTCCAAGGAATAGAAAAGCAACTGGAATCACTCAACAGAGGAAAGTCCACTGGACCTGACGGGATACCAATTCGATTCTACACAGAGTACGCGAAAGAACTTTCCCCCCCTTCTAACAGCCGTGTACCGCAAATCTCTAGAGGAACGGAAGGTTCCAAATGATTGGAAAAGAGCACATGTAGTCCCAGTCTTCAAGAAGGGTCGTCGAGCAGATGCGCAAAACTATAGACCTATATCTCTGACGTCGATCTGTTGTAGAATTTTAGAACATGTCTTTTGCTCGAGTATCATGTCGTTTTTGGAAACTCAGAATCTACTATGTAGGAATCAACATGGATTCCGGGAACAGCGATCGTGTGAAACTAAACTCGCTTTATTTGTTCATGAGACCCAGAAAATATTAGATACGGGCTCCCAGGTAGATGCTATTTTTCTTGACTTCCGGAAGGCGTTCGATACAGTTCCGCACTGTCGCCTGATAAACAAAGTAAGAGCCTACGGAATATCAGACCAGCTGTGTGGCTGGATTGAAGAGTTTTTAGCAAACAGAACACAGCATGTTGTTATCAACGGAGAGACGTCTACAGACATTAAAGTAACCTCTGGCGTGCCACAGGGGAGTGTTATGGGACCATTGCTTTTCACAATATATATAAATGACCTAGTAGATAGTGTCGGAAGTTCCATGCGGCTTTTCGCAGATGATGCTGTAGTATACAGAGAAGTTGCAGCATTAGAAAATTGTAGCGAAATGCAGGAAGATCTGCAGCGGATAGGCACTTGGTGCAGGGAGTGGCAACTGACCCTTAATATAGACAAATGTAATGTATTGCGAATACATAGAAAGAAGGATCCTTTATTGTATGATTATATGATAGCGGAACAAACACTGGTAGCAGTTACTTCTGTAAAATATCTGGGAGTATGCGTGCGGAACGATTTGAAGTGGAATGATCATATAAAATTAATTGTTGGTAAGGCGGGTACCAGGTTGAGATTCATTGGGAGAGTCCTTAGAAAATGTAGTCCATCAACAAAGGAGGTGGCTTACAAAACACTCGTTCGACCTATACTTGAGTATTGCTCATCAGTGTGGGATCCGTACCAGATCGGGTTGACGGAGGAGATAGAGAAGATCCAAAGAAGAGCGGCGCGTTTCGTCACAGGGTTATTTGGTAACCGTGATAGCGTTACGGAGATGTTTAACAAACTCAAGTAGCAGACTCTGCAAGAGAGGCGCTCTGCATCGCGGTGTAGCTTGCTCACCAGGTTTCGAGAGGGTGCGTTTCTGGATGAGGTATCGAATATATTGCTTCCCCCTACTTATACCTCCCGAGGAGATCACGAATGTAAAATTAGAGAGATTAGAGCGCGCACAGAGGCTTTCAGACAGTCGTTCTTCCAGCGAACCATACGCGACTGGAACAGGAAAGGGAGATAATGACAGTGGCACGTAAAGTGCCCTCCGCCACACACCGTTGGGTGGCTTGCGGAGTATAAATGTAGATGTAGATGTAGATGTAAATGTAGATGTAGATGCTACTGTTTCCATTACTTTTTCGCTAATAGTTTAATCGAATAGTAATGGCTCTCGTCGCCTAATTATGCCCAATGACAAGCACTTATCGTTGCTCAAGCCCAATTACACCAAAAAGCAATTCTCTCCATTCTTCCTGAAATCCGCTACTTTTTTTTATATATCTGAAACAGTAAAAGTCTTATAACCTGTCTTGAGGTATACTGGACACCGCTTTCGATTTCTGTATCCTTCTTGAAATGACATATTTCACCTGCCATTCACTGTTGAAAGGAACGTGTTCTCTCGTTGTACAACTTTGTTCTTTTTGAACAGAACTCAAGAAACTGGGAATGAAACAAGAGGGATCTTAACTGTCCTACTACCAAGGCCCTTTATTGAAATCGCATTAGTTGTGAGTGTCGATAATCTACTTTTAATTTGTAGCAGGGATTCCCTGCCTCAGTCAAAATTATATAAGAGAATGTAACAGGTAGAGTCTTCGATGGGCTCAAAATGCTCTTCCCTATGTGTATATGTATTTTCATCATTTAATCAAGAGACGCGAAGTAATGTGTAGCCTTATTGACAACTGTTGGTACTAAGGGACTTAAATTTATCTTAAACAGGAAGTAGCTTTTAAAACTGTTGATTAGTTAATTTTTGAGTATTGTTCGTCCATCTAGGCACTTACCAAACTCGATAAACATATGAGAGAGAGAGAGAGAGAGAGAGAGAGAGAGAGAGAGCGAATATTCAGAGAACGGCGCGCTTCGTCCCTGGTGTTTTTCGTCAGGGCGAGAGCATAACAGAAATGCTCAACGAACACTAAACAGATCCTGGAGAGTATTCCTCTCAAAAATTTGAGAGGTCACTTTCCTTTACGAGACGAGAAAGTAACACTTCCTCCAAATCATATTCCACGTAACGACCACGACGGTATAATTAAAGGAAATCAGGCCTACCCAAGCGGTATCGTCAAACTTACTTCTCCAGTTTCATGTAGGTAGGTCCTGGATGGCACGAATGACTGAGGATTGGACTTCGTTTACTATTACAATGTCTTAACACGAATCATATGTTCCTAATTACGTCGAAGACGTTTGCGTTGGATACATGTTCGCCGCTCGCAGTATTCGGCAGACTTGTTCTAATAATGTGTCGTTGTTAAAATTTAGTGGTGACACAAATTTCCGGCTTATCTGCGCCTGTCTATTTGCACGGACGCGTACCGAGGATGCAACTTACCGAATAGCTGACTAATTTCCTTCAATGCGATAAGAAACTGCTGATGTTAGCTTGAATGTCTTGTGTTACCGCCTCGCAAAGATGTCAGGTTCGGGAAAACAAATGTGTCCATTATTTTGATAACCATCTGTATACGCTTGTGCTGTTTAACATGTTGATTTTATTGCAGAATTTACATGCTCGTTCTTCACGGTAAATCATGAGGCAACAAATATAGCGACACGCATATCATTCTTCCGTTATATTCTACACTCGCAGCATGTTTTCCGCAGAAATACTTAGCTGCTAATCTTTCCAGCAGCGTACTTGAGTAATGACCGCGCCGTGTATCGACTTGCTTAGTGCCTACGGCCTGGGAGGACATTCTGCGAACACTGGACAACTGAGGTTTTCAGATTAGTCACCATTCACATAAATCAGTATTTTTTGCATTATTGTACTGTTGATGCGTCCAGAAAACTAAAGTTATTTTTAGCGACGTTTTAAGATACTGAGTGCAATAATAATAATAATAATAATAATAATAATAATAACCACAACGAAGAGACCCTACACTATAAGAGTCATTAGCAGAGACACAATGGAGGTCGCTGTTATATTTTAGCGAGTGTCTCAGTGCGTCAGTCTCACCATCAGCACCGTCGTGAACGTCAGAGACTAGAAGGACCGCTTTGACCTCACGACGATTCAGTTTCAGTCTAAGATGTACTGAGATGCATACGTAATATTGATTTTGTAAGTACCTGTCATTATAGACAGTTTCGACAAATTAGCCATTGAGTAAATGATGGAGGATCAATAAGAATAAGAAAATATTGCCGACATTACACAAGCTACTTCTTACGTAAAATGAAAGACTACTTCTATATGGATTCTGTCACTCAACATTTATCTCGGTCATTATTCAACCAGTGCTATGTAATTTAACTTTAAATATTTTCACAGTATCTTTCCTGTATGATGCTGAAACATACATTGTATTTCGTATACCGATCCTCGATTTGTATGCAAATAATTTGTAATTAAAGTCGTCACTTTTCAAAGAACCCCAACTAAGGAAATCCCTTTCTTGTGTCAACACAAGTGACTTCTTTTTAATAAGAAGAAATATTAAGTTATTTGGAATAATTGGACTGTATTGTTCTGAAAAAACCTTTCGAGAGATTTCCACTCGTTTGGAGGGGACAGTGCATGTCCTTGCATTCAGACGGACTATATTTTTAGTGGGTATATAAATCCTTTTTACTGTTGTGACTCTACTTCCTACGTTAATGTAATGTGCTGTACGGGATAAAACCGACCTGCAACGACAAAATTTTGTAGATGCTTTGGGATTACTTTCTGTGTATTTTGGTGTAGGATCCGTGGGCTCCAGTGGTTTGTTACAGTGTAATTGCACTCCGAATGATTTCATACCTCACTTGACTTTACACCTGTATCAATACAACCTGTACCTAAGCGGACTGTCTACTATGAACTGTCCGCTCAGGCAAAGGTTTTATTTAAACTGACAGTGAACACTGTTTTACAAGTTCTAACTTTTGATCGGATGATGTCAGTAGCCGGCACGACGTTACAAATAAAGAAACATGTTACGCGATATAGACGGTTTATTCACAACGTGTTCGCAATGATTGCATACTCATTCAGAAAATTTAGTATTTTTTATTAATGCCATTGATACAGTATTTTTCTTACTCTGAGCATTACTCCCAATCTGCATCTATCGTAAGTCCGTTAAATATGTGTCTTTGCGCACGTCGCGTAACCTTTGGCTTGTGCAGTGCTCAATTAGCAGTCTGCACAAAGCCCACTGTCCTCATCGCTGAATTCCCCTTGTCCCTACACAGCTGTTTCAACAAACCGAATGTCTCAACAATGGAGGGTTTGTCAGGAGAAAGGGACACAACTCACAGAAGTAAAACCGGTATTTTGTGAGGAACTCTGGAAAATAAAAGTACAGCGAGCATGCGATTGGGGCTCTCAACAGTGTTGACTGGGGTGCTTTCGCCTCTGCTGTCGTCCTTGGCCTCGCTTCTGCATGACCACGTACATCTCCTCCGCAGATCTGGGGAAAGATGAGACGTCTCCATGAATACCAGGCACCTTGAGTGGAGCTGTCTATACTGACCCAGATGCCACGTCCGAACATTTTGCTCGAGCCTTTGATTGGAGAATTAGAAACCTGCCTTTCGTGTCCTAAAATGGCAGATGGAGCGAATGCAATTATCTTTAACTACACGCCACCTGCAGTAATATAATGATCTACTCAGGGAGTGCAAATTCGTCAGTGTCCTGGCCCGCTGCCCTGATGATACAGCCCCAGGGCCCAACTGTATCCACAGCCAAATGCTCAAGCACCTATCAGTGGACTGTCAGGGTCATATCCTTGCCATCTTTGACCGCACCTAGAGTGAGGGCGAGTTCCCGAAGCAATGGTGAGAAAGCATCATTGTCCCACTACTGAAACTGGGTATGCATCCTTTTCATATGGACAGTTATCGTCCAATTAGTCTCACCAATGTTCTTTGTAAGTTGCTTGAACGCATGGTGAGGTGGCGGCTGTGTTGGCTCCCTGAGTCTCAGGGTCATCTGGCTCTGTCCCATAGTGGTTCTTGTCAAGGTCGTTCCAGTACTAATCACCTGGTTTACCTGGAGTCTGCCATCGGAATATATTATAGCCGTTTTCTTCGATCTGCAAAAAACTTAAGACACCACATCCTCACTACCTTGTAAGAGTGGGGTCTCTTGGTTCGCTCCCGACTTTTATCCAGAACTTCTTGTCTCATCGTGTTTTCCGGGTTCAAGTTGCTACCTCCCACAGTACTCCCCACATCCAAGAGAATGGGGTCCTGCAGGGCTCTGCGCTGAATGTCCCTCTCTTTCCAGTAGCCATGAATGGTCTAGCAGCAGCTGTGGGGCCCTCAGTGTCACCCTCCTTGTATGCTGACGAATTTTACTTCTATTGCTCCTCTAGTGTGGCTGTCACTGAACGTAGACTGCAAGGCGCCATACGGAAGGAGCAGGCATGGGCCCGGCCCATGGTTTCCAGTTTTCAACCGCCAAGGCTGTCGGCCTGCACTTCTGTCGACGTCGTACCGTTCACCTAAAACAAGAACTTTACCTCAATAACCAACTACTTGTGATGGGGTCTGGTCTGCGATGCTCGGTTGACGTGGATTCCTCATCTTCGCCAGCTTAAGCGGAAGTGCTGGTTGCACTTTAATACCCTGAGTAGCGCCAGCTGGGATGCAGATCGCATTACCCTTCTGCTGCTTTACAAAGCCCTGATACAATCCTGCGTGAAATATGAGAGCCTGGCATACGGTTCAGCATCGCCCTCAACACTGAAGATACTGACTGGGTCCGATACACCACTGCCGGGTTCGACTAGCGACAGGAGCTTTTCGAACTAGCCCTGTGAACAGCTTACTTGTGGAGGCTGGGGTCCCTCCATTGCGGATCAGACGCTAACAACAGCTTGCCAGTATTCTACACACATTCGCAGCTCCCCTAAGCATCCGAACTATCGTCTCCTCTTTCAAACGCGAAAATCCATCTCCTGCAATGGCGGCCCAGATCAAGGAATAAGATCGTAATCGGCGTCCGGTCTCTGCACTCTGAACTCTAGTCGTTTCCTCTACCACCTCCCCTCTAGGTCCGCTCACATACCCTTGGCCACAGCTTCGTCTTGACCTCTTGCAAGGTCTGAAAGACTTGGTTCATCTCGAGACCCTTCGCCACCAATTTTTCTCCATCCTTGGCGCAGCCCATGTTTCATAAGTAGTCTATACTGATGACTCGATGATTGCTGGTTACGTGTTCTTTGCTTGTACTCACACAGGACACGCTGAAATACGCTCCTTGCCGTATAGCTGTAGTGTTTCCATTGCAGAGGTGGTAGCCATCTCACGTCCTCTTGAGCATATCGGTTTCTGCACTGGCGAGTCCTTCCTCATCTGCAGCGACTCCTTGAGTAGTTTGCAAGCTCTCGAGCAATGTCACCCTCGCCATCCTTTGACCATGGCTCTCCAAGATTCCCTGTACGTCCTTGAACAATGTGGACGCTCAGTGACGCTTGTTTGGACGCCAGACCTCGTTGGGATCCTGGGGAATGAACTCGCTGATTACCTGGACAAATTGCCTATTAGTAACCCAACTCTTGAGATTGGCATTCCGGAAACAGACTCCGGTTGTTCAACTTGTTCGTCTTTTGTCTCTCTATTCTTCTCTTGCCTTCCTCGGCAGATTCTGAGTGGGGGGTGGGGGATATATGTCACCTTATTGCTTTCGTGGGCTTCCTGCTGCCCCATAGATCAGGCACCTCGCTTGCCTTTTTTCCTATGTCTCCCTTTCTATTTTTTTATCCCTTATCTAGCATTCGTTGGCCTTTGATAGACCTTGGCGTTTCTTCCTTTGGGTTTCACGCGGTAGGACATCTCTGATGTACAGTTATGTAGACCTGTCTGTTCGAGGCAAAAGGGACTGATATATTACTTTGGTCCCTTTAACCATCCAACCAACCAGTCAACCAGCATGTGATTATCCGGCGGCGAATTATCTGGTTTTCGGGTTGTGAGTAGATAGTTAATTTTCATTTATGTACATAAAAAGCCTGAAATATTGTGTTATAATTAAAAGTAATTTCTTCGTTTGGAATACACTATTATGAATGTGAATTATGTCTTACTAATGGATGACTATGTGATCCCCAAACACACCATCAGGCATCAATGAAACATTTTTACGCTGTTTCGTGTTTCACCTTCTGGTCCATGCTTTTATCATGCTCGTGGCCGTTTTCCTGTCTATATCTTTGCCTAACCCTTAGGAGCTGAATGTTAACAATTTCCAATTCGTTGTCTCCTGTTAGTGCGCCGAAGCTATGCACTGATATTTCCATGTTACATGTAACATCTTTTTTAAATACCGTAAACAGTAGTTCCTGAGTATTTTGGATTTCCAACGATACAATGCTCTCATCAGAGCACAAAAGAGACTAATATGTTCCTGTTTTAAAAGACTGTGACTGATGAGAGGGATACCAGCTGCCTCATTCTACCTTTTCCAGCACTATAAAATATTTTCTCAAAAATTTTGGCATGCGACCATGTGCGTTCTCTTTTTAATGTGTAAATCACATTTCATTCCCGCAAGCTCCCATAACTGTAACGCGACTTACATAGCTGTAAGTCGCTCATACCCATCCGCTCTCACTTCCCCATTCTCACTCACTCATGCATTTTTCTTATCTCTTAGTGTCCCTCTGTCTCTGTCTCCTGTGTCACAGACACAGTACCATTCGTTGTCCTACTACTACTACTGCCACCACCACCACCACCACCACTACTACTACTACTACTACTACTACTGTCTTCTCTCACTGTCACTGTCTCCCTTTAGCTCTGTCTTGCTGCTAATATCTTATTCCTTCTGTCCTACTGCTGCTGCCTGTTCTCGCCGTCATTATCTCTCTCTTCCTCTTTGTCATTATCATACACTCTGTTTCTCTTTATCAGTGACACTCAACCACTTCCACTTTCTCCTTCTCTTTATTCCTCTCCCACTGGCACTGTCTCCCTCAGTCTTTTCCTAGTACTGTTCTGTCACTGTCAAATATGTTCCACTGCCATTGTGTGCCTCTCCTTCTCTCACACTGCCATTGTCTCCTTCGCTTTTTCTATACCACAACACTGTCTTCTCTTACAGTACGTATTATTTTTCCATCTTGTTTGCCATTACCATTGTCTCATTCTCTCTCAGCATAAATGTTCGCATGACGAAAATTTCAGGTAAATTTTTAAAGGTGCTGAGGAAGGTAGAATGGGACCGCTGGTATCTAACTTTTCAGTCAGAGTCTTTTAAAATAGGAGCATATTATCCATTTTTCCGATGTTTCCCTTCTTTTACCTGCTGCAGCAGGGCATGAAAAGAACTTTATGGGTCAGTAAAATTTTGATACTTTACTTACGTCAAATTGAAATAACGCAAAATTAAATTTACGCCTTAGACCGGTTATTACGGGCACACAAATTTTGCACGTGCTTCAGTGCTGCAACTTGGGGTTCCCAGACCCCTTCTGATGATAACGGAGACACTTTAAAGCATGTCTGTCCGTGCTAAGTCAAACTACATTTTCGCCTCACGCCAGATTTTACGTGTACAAGTAGGGTAACTTTGAACCTCTGTGTCTCGGAGACAGATAAAGATATCAAGAAAGTTTTGAAGGTTGTTCGAGATCTGAATCTTAGAAACGTATCGCAAAAGTTTCAGTCATTTCTGTGTATGGTAATCTTGGAATCAGCGGCACTGTTTTGGCACCCAAAAACCATTTTTTCGGGTTTTCTTAGGAACCGGTGCCTCCATAAGCCCCTTAAGGCGCATCATAGTCCACATATAATGAATGCAGAACCACTCGATTCCCTCCATTTGCCTAAGCTGGAGAAAGTGTGTAACATTCAAATTTTGACGTTCTTAGTTGCAGTAAGATGATCATTTCGTTGGGTTTACAAATGGTCCCTAGCCCAGGGCTATCCAAACGCTTGACCCTACCTTTCTATCACCAATATTATATGCGGGGCGTTATGGAACATATTAGGTAGCACAAGCTGTCGTATGTGTACCGATCTGTGTGTTTAGTTTTTATGTGCAATCTCAGATCCCTATTAACCCAGGTAATAGAGGGCCTATTGTATTATAACATATGCAGAGTGAGTGCGATAAATAATCTGGAGATACAAAGCTGTCAAACTTTTGATTCTAGGGATACTAGCTTCTTCAGCTTTTCTTGTAAACCTATCAATGCTCTACAGACACAGATATTTCTAGTGCGGCCCACTTCGATGTGTCTCATAGTTCCCCGTCAGCGGTGATCGGTTAGAATCATATGACATGAAGTAACCAGATTAGTAGTTCGTTATCATTTCGCATTCCTCGCAATCTGGTGAGTTCATTTCATGAGAAAACGTAATAGTCTCGAGCGCCGAAGAATTCAGATACGACTCTTCCTCGACATTAAGTACCGCTGCAAATCTATTGCTCTAACGGCGGAAGTACTCCAGCTCGAGGGGCTACATAAAAACGAGTTAATAATACGAAGGTGTGTTAGTTGTATCATCCATCAATCTCATTTATCCCTAATACGCTGCTTTTGTGTGTAATCTATGTTTGGACGCAAGAGCATACCCAACGACAAGAAGGGAAGGGCAGCAGCGCCCGCCCCCACCCCCCACCCCCCACCCCGTTCAATACATAAAAAAAAAAAAATACTTCGCAAACTGAACCACCATCCTGCCTTCAAACAGCAGTAGTATCAATTCAATACGAGTTTTAAGAATCAGAGAACATTCGGTGGTTTGTGAGTAGTAGCTAAATCAGTCAGAGCCATTTGAAATGAAATTTAAAAAATCGTCACTGCCTGTGAAACTAATCGAGTAACTGTATGATAGTATGCTTTATTTCGCTTAGTTTCTGTCTTAGAGTATCACCATGGCGACTATATGAACAGGGAAAACCCTGAAATTCGAAGACTGCACCACATCATGTTAAATGATGTGTTCTTGTACTGTAATTTTAAACTTTTCTCTCTTCATAGAGTCAGAGAGATGATGATCTAAGACCGAAAGATATCCTAATAAAGTATACAATCATGCAGCTACATGTCGTGATTGTTTGCAAGTATAAGGACAGGACAACACACTGAAATGTCTCAGAATGTGGAGTTCAAATGGTTCTGAGCACTATGGGACTTAACTGCAGTGGTCATCAGTCCCCTAGAACTTAGAACTACTTAAACCTAACTAACCTAAGGACACACACATCCATGCCCGAGGCAGGATTCGAACCTGCGACCGTAGCGGTCGCGCGGTTCCAGACTGTAGCGCCTAGAACCGCTCGGCCACTCCGGCCGGCAAAAGTGGAGTTACACGCTATATTACGGTCTACCATTTACAAAAGCCATGAAGATTATTCTGTAAACACCTGAAGCTGTCCGATTTTCCCATAAAATAACCACAAAGTACTTGGTGATGCTTCGGAGGGTTTCATATCAGTTAGTGTAAATGTTTCAGTGCAGCTCATTGTTGGCATATCGTATAGGGTGCAGTATTGTCTTTGAACTGTTCAGAGAGAAGTGAGTACTTCATATGTCGTAAGCTTATCAGTAACTGCGGAGAGGTTGGTGACAGAGAACTTCACGCCAATAGTTCATCTCCTCTTGGAGGTTAAACGTTCGTGATGAAAAATTTTCTCGCACAATACGAACCAGTTATTTCCAAGGCGAAAACCACCGCTTAAGTTTGCATTAACGATTTCGGCTGCGCTGATTTTTATATTGGCGGTGGTTGACACCTGACTGCAAAGTGTTCGGAGGATTCTGGGAAGTTGAGGCTGCTCTAAGGTGGCCGCAGCTCTCAAGGCATCTGTGCGATCCAGTCAGCAGTACCACCCGTTCGTCAGTTTTTATTAAGTCTGTAGTCCTATCAAGCGAAGTGACACAGTGCTAAAATATTGCATTGTATTGATTCAGACTTTCCGTTGTATCCACAAAACTATGGGGGAAAATGCTGCGTTCGCTGCCTTTTTTATGAGATCACAATTTTTTTTTATTCCATATGATTGTTTAACCAAAGCATTGTTCCAAATTAATGACCTTACGACCTCTCTCCCCTTTAGCCTTTCTGTTCCACTTTACGTTCTCAGTATTTAGACGCCGCATCAATGAAATCACAATAACCCGGCCTCGCTTGTCGAAAATGGGATAGGCCTCTTTATGCTAAAAGGGGTTCACGTGGTTTTAGTATGTGGTAAGTGAACCTGACCTCGGAAAGCATTGCCATTGTCGTTTGGCGCAGCATACCAGTGGTCAGACTATATTAATAAAATTTTTACTGTACAAATGAGACTGAATACTAAATTACTGGTCTTCGCGCTTTTACCCCCCTCTCGACACAAATAATTCGCGCAAAAGGCACAACAAAACGTATGACCGATTTTAAAGCTCGCTGGCTACGTTGGTGTCAAGGGAGCGGTCACAAAATCGTCACATTGCCCATTGCTGTTCTCTTAAATTTCTGATAACTGACTAAACTGCAGACAGGATACGGTTGGCGAAATATAATCGTCCTTGACGCAAATTGGATTCTGTTTAGTAAATACTGTAGAAATGTTCCTTCACTCTCACGACGGATTGTTCCGCAAGTTCGACCAAGAATTCACTAAGCCCTGAATACCGCACTGCTGGTCAGAGTAAAAGTCCCCAGATCGATCGTGGAAAACTTTTCAAAGTTCATGAAATTATGCAGAATTTTTATACTTCGGATAATAATTTCCAATACTTCTGATTGCGACTGATGCGCCGCACATCCGCACACAGGTCCTGCCTCGAAGAGCTCGAACAAGACTGACCTGGGCTAATTTGGCCACCGGCCTCAAATCACTTTCCATCTGTTGTTAAAAAAAGCTCAAAAATGGCATTTATTGTACAAATTGTTGTTAAAATCACACATAAAACATCTTACTTAACTTGCGCATACGCATTGATACATTTGACATGCTGAAATATGTCAAATGGGCTGCCTTTTCTGGTTTAATCTTGCATAGCTATCTTGGGTTATGGGCAGACTTTTCAATTAAAAAAAACTGTATTAAACATTTCGGTATCAATTAGAACTTGGATTTCACCAAACTTTATGTGACCAAGTCTGTTTCTGTCCGGGTACTTAGTCTGTGAGTTGTTTGCACCCCTTATGAAGATATGGTCAATATAAGCATTATTATCAATAACGTTTTAAACCTAAGAAGCATTATACGTCTAAAGATTGCTGTTTTGATTTATTATCTTATACTGCCGCTGTAATTAATATTTTTCAAACAATTTTATGATTAAATACAGCGGTTGGACACAAATATGGAAACACCACGAGAAATACATGCTTGAAGAAAAATACAGCCGCTAGCCAAGCCTGCAGGTTGGGCCGTTGTGTTTGACCATGAACGCCGCGTGTGAAATGTCCTCAAAACACTGAGAGTGTCAGTCGTGGTCAGAACAGTGTTTTGTGTAGTTGTGAGCGCATCATGTCGGAGGTAAGTGAAGCCAAACGTGGGAAAATTGTTTGTTCTTGTGCCGGCCGGGGTGGCCGAGCGGTTCTAGGCGCTTCAGTCTGGAACCGCGTGACCGCTACGGTCGCTTGTTCGAATCCTGCCTCGGGCATGGATGTGTGTGATGTCCTTAGGTTAGTTAGGTTTAAGTAGTTCTAAGTTCTAGGGGACTGATGACCTCAGATGTTTTAAGTTCTTTAGTGCTCAGAGCCATTTGAATCGTTTGAAAGGTGTCTGTGGGGTAAGGAAAGTAGGAAGCGCCCCACTTTCGGGATGTTTTTATGGTTTGTGCAGATCGGAGTTGTATCGATCCTGTGCCACCAGCGATGCAGACCACGCACTGGCGCTTCTACCTGCTGGGTGGAGTCGTTTGTTCGGAGGCGCCGCGACTGACGGGATGGAGCACACGTGATCTTCAGATCGTCTAAGAAATCATCACGGAAAACACAATTGATGCTAAGATTTTATTGTAAGAAATCGTTCAGATTCCTTTGTGAGACACACTCATACGAACATCTAGCCGAAATTTTACGTCTATGTAGTAGATCAATTAGAAGAAATTAGGATCGTATGTTGCAGGAAATACATCGAACTCTCTGGGTGTGTTATTCCACTAGGCAGAAGAAAGAGTCTCTTTCAGCGGATCGAAGTTCAAATGGTTCAAATGGCTGTGAGCACTATGCGACTTAACTGCTGAGGTCATCAGTCCCCTAGAACTTAGAACTACTTAAACCTAACTATCCTAAGGACATCACACACACATCCATGCCCGAGGCAGGATTGATTCGAACTTGCTACCGTAGCGGTCGCGCGGTTCCAGACTGTAGCGCCTAGAACTGTTCGGCCACTCCGTCCGGCGCGGATCGAAGTCCACGGGGTAGAAGCTGGTTCACGATTCAAGAGTACTGCGTAGCGAAACTCCTGCAGCACTGATATAGTACGGCAACCGATGGCAAACGTAAGAGAATTGGAAAATCCAGTAAAATACGAGAGCTGCAGATCGAGTACTGCGCTGTTTCAACTGTCCATCCCTATTGCCGCCATCAGTAAAATAAGCCACGACATATTCCATCTACGTTTTTCGTTGCCCCTAGCTATAGAGCGGGTCTATAACGTGCTGCTTAGTTTTGGTTTTCTCTTTCATTTGGTGTCATTTACTGTCACGTAGCTTCGTTAATACTGGTTTTGCTCACGTGGCAGGCGTGAAATAATTTGTGGCCTTTTAGTTTCCGCCGTGGTGGCACCCTCACCCCACATACCGCTTGGCTACGACCACTGTATCAGGGAATACCAAAGTTAGCTGCTGGGCTCCTGAAGGCCGCCATTTATTTCGTAGTCGGTACGTGTTTACCTGCAGCAGAAACACAGGCTTCGTCCACACTCTGTACGACAGCCGCGGCACTCTCTTGTCGCGGACTTCTGCAACCTGTGCCCGGAATCGCGCTGCACCGCGTCGTCGTCTGGTATGCACACGTTAACCATGCCTCTCTGTGTGTGTGTCAGTCCTCTCACACGTTGAAAACTCAACAATTTCTGATATACGAAAACAATTCATTTTCACTATTAATAGCAAATTTGGTTGTAGATAAAAGTTTCGTAACACTATTTCGTTTGTGGCAGAACGCTTATTGCGTATAAAGGGTGCGTTAACTTGAAACAACTAAATATCTCGAAAACGACGCATCGTACGAAGAAAATCTTCTAGGTGAAAAGTTAACATTCATAAAGGGGACATATGTCTGTGCTGGAACTGGTCATCACCTAACCACCCCACCTGCGTGGGTGGGTGAACTTCGTATTTTCAGGCCGGCCGGGATGGCCCAGCGGTTCTAGGCGCTACAGTCTGGAACCGCGTGACCACTACGGTCGCAGGTTCGAATCCTGCCTCGGGCATGGATGTATGTGATGACCTTAGGTTAGTTAGGTTTAAGTAGTTCTAAGTTCTAGGGGACTGATGACCTCAGAAGTTAAGTCCCATAGTGCTCGTTGCCATTTGTATTTTCAAATTGGAATTCTCCCCCATACGGTTTACTCAAACCATTGCTTCTCACTTGCGGTAGACGGCATTATAAACGAGAAATATCAAGACTTTTGCTTTTTGCAATTAAGAACCGACGCATTTGATTCTACATTTCATTTGCGATGTAAATGTAAACCTTTGTGTTCTAACGGTTAATACTGAGGTTAAAACGTTACACATTTACAATCAACAGAAAAACCAGATAAAAGCTCCTGACATTGTAAGCAAAACTTTCACATGCAAAGAGCAATTGCAATGGAAAAGAAGGTACTCAGTGAGCAAATCCATATAAACAATAACTCCCTGATCATGCTAGCCACCAAAACAGTAACCAACCGAAATGTAACACGGATAAATAATTAATGAATTTCCGTCCCCTCTCCTCTCTCTCTTCCCCTCCCCTTCAAAACAAACAGACGCACCCACCCACCCACCCACCCACCCACCTACCCACTCTCTCTCTCTCTCTCTCTCTCTCTCTCTCTCTCACACACACACACACACACACGCACACACCCACACACACTCTCTTTTATATATATTATACTACTGGCCATTAAAATTGCTACACCACGAAGATGACGTGCTACAGACGCGAAATTTAACCGACAGGAAAAAGATGCTGTGATATGCAAATGATTAGCTTTTCAGAGCATTCACACAAGGTTGGCGCCAGTGGCGACACCTACAACGTGCTGACATGAGGAAAGCTTCCAACCGATTTCTCATACACAAACAGCAGTTGACCGGCGTTGCCTGGTGAAACGTTGTTGTGATGCCTCTTGTAAGGGGGAGAAATACGTACCATCACGTTTCCGACTTTGATAAAGGTCGGATTGTAACCTATCGCGATTGCGGTTTATCGTATCGCGACATTGCTGCTCGCGTTGGTCGTGATCCAATGACTGTTAGCAGAATATGGAATCGGTGGGTTCAGGAGGGTAATACGGAACGCCGTGCTGCATCCCAACGCCCTCGTATCACTAGCAGTCGAGGTGACAGGCATCTTATCCGCATGGCCGTAACGGATCGTGCAGCCACGTCTCGATCCCTGAGTCAACAGATGGGGACGTTTGCAAGACAACAACCATCTGCACGAACAGGTCGACGACGTTTGCAGCAGCATGGACTATCAGCTCGGAGACCGTGGCTGCGGTTACCCTTGACGTTGCATCACAGACAGGAGTGCCTGTGATGGTGTACTCAACGAAAACCTGGGTGCACGAATGGCAAAACGTCATTTTTTCGGATGAATCCAGGTTCTGTTTACAGCATCATGATGGTCGAATCCGCGTTTGGCGACAACGCGGTGAGCGCACATTGGAAGTGTGTATTCGTCATCGCCATACTGGCGTTTCACCCGGCGTGATGGTATGAGGTTCCATTGGTTACACGTCTCGGTCACCGCTTGTTCGCATTGACGGCACTTTGAACAGTGGAGTTACATTTCAGATGTGTTTGACCCGTCGCTCTACCCTTCATTCGATCCCTGCGAAACCCTGCATTTCAGCAGGATAATGTACGACCGCATGTTGCAGGTCCTGTACGGGCCTTTCTGGATACAGAAAATGTTCGACTGCTGCCCTGGCCAGCTCATTCTCCATATCCCCCACCAATTGAAAACGTCTGGTGAATGGTGGCCGAGCAACTGGCTCGTCACAATACGCCAGTCACTACTCTTGATGAACTGTGGCACCGTGTTGAAGCTGCATGGGCAGCTGTACCTGTACACGCCATCCAAGCTCTGTTTGACTCAATGCCCAGGGGTATCAAGGCCGTTATTACGGCCAGAGGTGGTTGTTCTGGGTACTGATTTCTCAGGATCTATGTACCCAAATTGCGTGAAAATGTAATCACATGTCAGTTCTAGTATAATATATCTGTCCAATGAATACCCGTTTACCATCTGCATTTCTTCTTGGTATATATATATATATATATATATATATATATATATATATATATATATATATATATATACAGGGTGATTCAAAAATGACCGGTATATTTGAAACGGCAATAAAAACTAAACGAGCAGCGATAGAAATACACTGTTTGTTGCAATATGCTTGGGACAACAGTACATTTTCAGGCGGACAAACTTTCGAAATTACAGTAGTTACAATTTTCAACAACAGATGGCGCTGCAAGTGATGTGAAAGATATAGAAGACAACGCAGTCTGTGGGTGCGCCATTCTGTACATAGTCTTTCTGCTGTAAGCGTTTGCTGTTCACAACGTGCAAGTGTGCTGTAGACAACATGGTTTATTCCTTAGAACAGAGGATTTTTCTGGTGTTGGAATTTCACCGCCTAGAACACAGTGTTGTTGCAACAAGATGAAGTTTTCAACGGAGGTTTAATGTAACCAAAGGACCGAAAAGCGATACAATAAAGGATCTGTTTGAAAAATTTCAACGGACTGGGAACGTGACGGGTGAACGTGCTGGAAAGGTAGGGCGACCGCGTACGGCAACCACAGAGAGCAACGCGCAGCTAGTGCAGCAGGTGATCCAACAGCGGCCTCGGGTTTCCGTTCGCCGTGTTGCAGCTGCGGTCCAAATGACGCCAACGTCCACGTATCGTCTCATGCGCCAGAGTTTACACCTCTATCCATACAAAATTCAAACGCGGCAACCCCTCAGCGCCGCTACCATTGCTGCACGAGAGACATTCGCTAACGATATAGTGCACAGGATTGATGACGGCGATATGCATGTGGGCAGCATTTGGTTTACTGACGAAGCTTATTTTTACCTGGACGGCTTCGTCAATAAACAGAACTGGCGCATATGGGGAACCGAAAAGCCCCATGTTGCAGTCCCATCGTCCCTGCATCCTCAAAAAGTACTGGTCTGGGCCGCCATTTCTTCCAAAGGAATCATTGGCCCATTTTTCAGATCCGAAACGATTACGGCATCACGCTATCTGGACATTCTTCGTGAATTTGTGGCGGTACAAACTGCCTTAGACGACACTGCGAACACCTCGTGGTTTATGCAAGATGGTGCCCGGCCACATCGCACGGCCGACGTCTTTAATTTCCTGAATGAATATTTCGATGATCGTGTGCTTGCTTTGGGCTATCCGAAACATACAGGAGGCGGCGTGGATTGGCCTCCCTATTCGCCAGGCATGAATCCCTGTGACTTCTTTCTGTGGGGACACTTGAAAGACCAGGTGTACCGCCAGAATTCAGAAACAATTGAACAGCTGAAGCAGTACATCTCATCTGCATGTGAAGCCATTCCGCCAGACACGTTGTCAAAGATTTCGGGTAATTTCATTCAGAGACTACGCCATATTATTGCTACGCATGGTGGATATGTGGAAAATATCGTACTATAGAGTTTCCCAGACCGCAGCGCCATCTGTTGTTGAAAATTGTAACTACTGTAATTTCGAAAGTTTGTCTGCCTGAAAATGTACTGTTGTCCCAAGCATATTGCAACAAACGGTGTATTTCTATCGCTGCTCGTTTAGTTTTTATTGCCGTTTCAAATATACCGGTCATTTTTGAAACACCCTGTATATATATATTACTGGCTATTAAGATTTATGCACCAAGAAGATACAGCAGAATACACACCTGCGCGCGCTTGCGCGCACACACACACACACACACACACACACAACAAATGCAAAACATCGAACGCAACAGAAACAAGGGACAGACAAACACTGAACAACAGCTAACAACACTACACACCAAAAACACACATACGTTGATCACCTAATGGAAGTGAAAGTGAAATTTGCGATGTGACAAGTGTGTATGGAACAACGCCAGAAATCGGCCAGGTGGAGTATGAAGACCAACAAATACATCTTCAGGAACACTCACGTGTTAACAGCGCTGGAAATTGTAAGTAACATTGAAACTTGTGCTACAAAAGTTGCTTCTAAACTAAAAAAGCAAGAGAGAAACACGACAAGATGTAATATATCAGCATAATATATCTATTACATAATCAGTTTATTGTATGGAAAAAACATGTACTTCAGGCCACTGATGATGCTTCCGAAATAAATGAAGCGAAACGCGTATGGCAACAAACCAACTGCCTTCATTTAGTTGCATGGTACATACTTTCACGAATTTAGAGCAACTAAGGGGAAGACGGAAAACAGATGAAAATGACAAGGTTACATAAATGTTGAAAATTTGATTGTACAGTAAAATACGCTTTGCACAGTAAATTACGCTTAGCCGTTTCAATGTCTGGTTAGGAACTACGTTTAACGCAATCAAGAAACAACGACGTAGCTGCTATAGTTCTCTGCTCCTATCGATATGCTTCATTTCGGTTCGTCCTCTTGCCTCTCACCATTGGTGTGCTTGATTTTGAGGAGTATCCATGGCAGGTGCGCCTGTCGTTATTACTTCATGGACATTTTACTGTAGCGCAGCTGTAGCGTTACCGTCTACCTCGCAAGGGGGCCCGGATTCTTACGTCTGGTTTTTTGGTCTCTATCCTGTTTCTCTGTGCTTCCCCTCGTAGTTCTATGTATAACTTCTTTGTTGTCCTCGACGACCGTTTCTAGTACATAGCCTCTCTGAAAGTAACAATCCTTTACGTATTTTAGCTTGTACGGGATATCTGCGACATTAACTGGCGCTTCCTAAGATCCTGGCCTGAACGCAAGCTGTGATGCCGTATGGGCAGTTCTCTGCAATAACACTCGTGCGATGTATCAACAGCGCCGCGCATTTACGTTGGAGGTCGACGAGGCCTAGTCCACCTTCGTCCACACCTAAAGTGCAAGCTGCCCTTTGCACTTTGAAAATTTCGTGTCGCCAGAGAAGGTACTCGATTGCGCCTTCTATCGCACGTCCTATTTCTTTTGGTGGACTGCAAATTTGGGCGAGAAACTATACTTTTGATAATAGCTGTTCGTTTATCATGTTGGCTTTCTGATACAGATCCAGTTCTCTGCTGGCATTTGTCCTCGCTAGCCCTCTTATGGTGTGCAGTACTGATCTCCAGTTTTGCGCGGCCATTTTTAGCGGTCTTGCATACAATTGGAGCCCGAGACACTTGTGTGTCTCTATCATTTTATACCAATCGCTTCTTTCTATCAGTCTTTTGCTTCCGATAGGAAGCAGGATCGTCTTCTGTGGATTTATTTTCGCTCCTGCCGCTTGCTCGAGTCTTCGTCCCGGCAGGGGACAAGGTGATGTGTGGCCTTCATCATAATTTTCATCATCATTGACATTCAATAACGCCGAAGTGGCGTCAACTGAAAATACTTGCAATACGGCGATCGAACCCCGAAGGGGAATATCCCATTTCATTTTTTTTTCACTATACAAGTAGCTTATTACCAGAAATGTCAGTGTGTAGCCTTATTATTCGTACTGTACAATCACATATGGAACACTTAGGTAACGTTTGAACATCAGTGTCAACCGTGTGAACACAAAAGTTTATATTTGCATCGTAAATGAAATGTAGAATCAAATACTTCGGTTCTTATTTGCAAAAACAGGCACCCTTGATAATTGTAGATTACAACGCCATCTACCACGAATGGGAAACAGTGACTTGAGTAAACTGTATGTATATTTTGGCGTATAATCCAAATATACAATAAAGGAGGGGGGGGGGGGATTTTAAAATGCTAAGTTCACCCCGTCCTTACAGGTGGATTGGTTAGGAGGTGGCCAGTTGTAGCACAGACGGATGTTCCCTTTAGTATCATTAACTTTTTCATTTAGAACACATCTGTTCGGATGGTGTGTCGTTTTCGAGATATTCAGTTGTCTCAAGTTAAAACAATCACCCTGTATATCCTAGTAGGTCTGGTAACAACACTGTATACACAGGGTGTAACACAATTCCTTTTACAGTCTTGTAGTCGTTTTAGATGGGACTTAGAAGATAAAGTTTTCATAGGGAACGCCGGCCGATGTGGCCAAGCGGTTCTAGGCGCTTCAGTCCGGAACCGCGCGACCGCTACGGTCGCAGGTTCCAATCCTGCCTCGGGCATGGTTGTGTGTGATGTCTTTGGGTTAGTTAGGTTTAAGTAGTTCTAAGTTCTAGGGGACTGATGACCTCAGCAGTTGAGTCCCATAGTGCTCAGAGCCATTTGAACCATTTTTTTTTCATAGGGAACACATGTCCTTTAGTGAATCATCTGAATGTAAAGTAAATTTGAAGATCGGATCACTCTCACAGCTCCCGCTTCGCGGTCCCCACACAGCAGAGACAATGAACTTTTACCTGCGTGATCTAGAGGCGTCCACGGCACAGACGTTTCGAGTAGTCGTAGTCGGGTTCTCTACTACGCGGGGAAAATAGTTCTCTTCAAAGTCCAGATGGTGGTGCGTCCGTGGAGCCCCATAGTCAAACTTCTTATTGCAAACGTGATCACAGATCAGTACAGGTTCTGGAGAGTAAGAAAGAGATACCGAGAGACTGAATTACATCTGCCAAGGCACCGAATGAAATGGCGCTGTGGTAAGGCAGTGGATTTTCATTTGTGAGGACAATGGTTCGAAGCTCCGTTAGGCCATCTAGATTTAAGTTTTTCATGAGTTTTCTTAAATTGCTAAAGGCAAATGACGGGATGGTTCTTTTTAAAGAACATGGCCATTTTTTCCCACATCCTTTCCCAGTCCTAGCTTCTGGTTTGTCTAAAAAGACCCAGTCGTCTATGACACGTTAAACTCTGACCTTTCTTCCTCACCGTACACAATGGCTACTGGTGTGATACAGATTGACGGCAGGAATTTGATTCAGAAAAAGGAAAGACTTTACAGCGAATTAGATATTGAATTAGGTATTGTCAGAGATGCAGCATAAGTTCCGTGAATAGAAAAGTCAGTCGACCCTGTCGTTTTCGTAGGAACTCTCCCCACATTTGTCTGAAGTAACGAATGGAGACTGCGGAAAACCAAATCTGAATTTTCAGGTGGGAACATGAACCCTGAACTCATAATTAAAGTATAGAAACTAAGCTGGTAATTTAGTTTCCGAAACTAAGTTACCACCGGAGTTTCGGTATGTACCTGATGAGGGATGTATGGGCGGGAATCCGAGTAACAAGAGAAATGAATTTGGTTTTTCAGTTTAATAAGACATTCGAGAAGTGTAATTCCGCTTGACAGGACACGAATTGTTCTTGCAGTAGCTTCGCTCAACCAAGAAACTAAAACTCTACATCCTTCCGTGCTTCAGACTGTCCATTTAGACAAAGCATCCCATCTTAGAGTCAATTTACGCCGATTAAAAACTGCAAGAAGTCAAGGCAAAAGATTTCGCCGCACGCAAACGTTTCGCGCTACTCTTCCACGGCACTCTGCAGTCATTCCAAAGCGTCGTAATGTCGGACGAAACTCATTTAGCACTATGGTTGCAACTGGACTGCTATCTCATATATCCTTTATGACGAGTAATGAACACTCTTCAGGGCCGTTGAGGAAATTGTCGGCGTAGAAGTCATTTGGCAGACGTCACATTCAGACATTGGCGGGACGAACGGTATTCCTCTAACGAGAAACCTGTTTGATTTGGACGTCTCGGATGCAGTGTCTACTCAAAACTACTGCAAACTGCAAACACGAGGAACGCTGAAAAGGAAGTATTAGCATACAGGATGGTTATAATTAAACTTTCACCACTTGAGAGGGCCACCATGAAAAACGAGTGATCCTAGGAGAATGAAACTTTCTGGAAACATTTGTTAGGACATGCGCAAGACGAATAACGAATAAAACCATTGAAAGAAACGCAAGAGAGGATAACATTTCTTAATTGCATACCATATTTACGTTCCAGGTTAAAAACGTTGCTCAATGCGACGACTATCTGCATCGACGACCCGTGGAATCGCTCTAGAGATTGCTCTGCTGTTGCTCAAAACAACGTTGAACCATGAAATGTTCACCTGCCGTGACACAGCCCGTGTACTGCTTGAAGATCGCACATTGCGTCCAGCATTTTCAGCCATGGCAACAGTAACTTCTTCAACAATTTGTGGCACAATTGGCCGTCGACCTCTGCCAGCAGCAATCCCCAAATCGGCATTTAGTTCGAACTCCCGAATGATGTTCTTCAACCCTCTATGCTCAAGGAAGACCTCTCCGTATTACTTTAATGCGTCGATACTCACGAAGAGCTGCAGCATTATTGCTGATGTTTTGATAAAACAGCCTAACGAGTACAGCCCTGGTCACGTCGTCCAGACCCCTGGCAGCAATTGTAATGCACACTGATGCTTGTTATTCTACCCTATGTCGCAGTACTGGTACCGGTCCCTATCGGCAACTCATGACACTAACGTTACTAACAATGCAAATCCTGTAGCGCACAGTCTGAACACCATTCCTATAAAGTTAGATATCTGCACTGATGAGCCAAATCATTATGACCAACTACTTCATAGCTTGTTTGTCCGTCTCTGGAACGAAATACATCACTGATTCTGAGTATCAGGGATCCGACAGTTTGCTGGTAGGTTTGTGGAGGTAGCTCTACGTACAGGTCATGTAATTAGCGTAAATAACAGATCGCTGCTTTGCGTGCGCCCGATAGCGGCCCAATTATGTTCCATGGGGTTTACAGCAGGCGAATGTGGTCGCCGAGACATGAACATGATTTCACTATAATGTTTCTCAAACCATTGTAGCACGGTCCTGGCTCCCAGATACGGATAATTATACTGCTGAAAGATGACATCGATGTCGCGGAAGACATCAAGCATGAAGGGATACAGGTGGTTCGTAGCTGTCAGCGTGTCTTCGATTACTGCCATAGGTGCAATGCAACCTCAGGAGAATGTCTCCTGGAGCGTAATGCTACTCCCACCGGCCTGCGTCCGTGGCACGCTGCACGTTTCGAGCCGCCGTGCACCTCGATGACGGCGTTTGTGGAGACGACCATTGACCTAGTGTAGCAAAAATGGGATGCACCTGAAGAGCCGGCGCGTTTCCATTGATCGACGGTCGAATCCCGCTGGCCCCGTTCCCACTGCAATCGTAATTGACGATGTTGTTGGGTCAGCTTGTGAACATGGGGGGTAATCTACTGCGGAGCTCCATGTTCAACAATGTACGATGAACGGTGAGCTCCGAAACTCTTGTACGTGCACCAGCGTTGTGATCTTTCGGCAGAGATGTCACAGATCACCATCTATCTTACTTTCCAGAGCAGACAAACCTCTGTGACGAGTCGTGGACGTCCAACCGTTGAGCGCCTAGTGACAGCTTCTCTGTCCTTTGTAACATTATGTGATTGCCTTATCATTTTAAATCATTCACTAATCGAGCAGTCGCTCGGCAACAGCTACAGTTAGCAAATAATGTTGCGAGAATGTAAAAGGTGAACGACCTGTGACGTAACTTGTTTATTGTCGAAGCGCCGTCAGAGATGCAGTGAGTTACTGACTTTGAAAACCGCGGCGCGAAAAACGGACAGAAGAAGAACGCTTTTACACATTTTTTTTTTTTGAGATACGAAGTATTCTCGATGAACAGTTACTCATTCTTCTCTTGTCTCCTGTAACTTGTGTCGGACGCGCATGTCTTGCCGCCGTATTATTATTGTTAAAAATAATATTGTTCTAGTGTAAAGTAAATGTGTAATACTAAAAGTGCCTAGCAGTAGATTTATTGTGCGACGTGTATGTGAAAACGTCAAAGGAATTGTTTTCATTAAGAGAAGTGCCAGTCAAAACGGCATCCATGTTAAATCCTTCATTGCAGTGTAAGTTCGTCTATTAATTGCCATAAATTCAGAGTTAAATGGAACTGGTGTATGGACTATTCATTTACTATATAATCTATGTCTCACTTCTTCATGAAATTATTTAATTTTCTATATGTTTCTGCCAAATAGAGAGTTCACAGTCACGAATTCTTTCGTCGAGTTCGGACGGAAGTTGCATGCGGCGAAATATTTTCTCCGCGCCATATTCTACTGGTAAATGCATGATAAACTACGGTCCCTTAGGAAATTCATGTTGAGCTATCCAAAAATAATTATATTTTGAATAGGCATTTTCTCTCCTCTGCAATGCAACTTCCGATTGATCAGACGATCAAACAAGAAACAGCAGCACACGGTCGGCGTTCGCAAATATGTTTCCACCGCTGATTATAGCTATATGTTACAGCACAAAAGTAACATATTGTTACAATTAGCGAATACGAACGGGGACATTTATAACTGTATGTTTATGTATACACATTGCGTAAACATATCGTTATACCTTCCATCTCTTCCCGTGGATGATCACAACAGTAGCACGTGAACATTCGACCAGCTTCACTGTTTTAGAGATACTCGTTCATAGACTATTGCTTGATAATTATCTGCCGTTTATCAAAGTTGCTTATCTCAATGGATTTCGCCACTTTCAGCCCATGTCTTCGCTAGAGTGATGCCCCTGCCGTGTCCATTCCGCTTACATACTTTTGTTACCGCGCCACCACACGGCATCCAACGTCGCGTTGGGCAGTGGTCGTAATGTTTTGCTCATCAGTGTATACGGTAAATAGTTTTCCATCTACACTGGCTTAAGTAGCGGAAGTTTAATTATAACTGTCCTGTAAACAAGTGAGGCGCGCCGCATATGATGGAAGGTATTCGAGGCTTAGATCCCGTACAGACGTCTACATGTATATTTATTGTAGTTAAACTAACTGAAAGTTCTTGTGGAAATAATAACTTTCAAAACGACGGGGCCAATTTCTTTCACTGTTCTTCTTCATCCGAGATTGTGCTCAGTCTCTAACGACCTCGGTGTCGACTGGTCGTTAAACATTAATCTTTCTTTCTTTTTGTCATTGTTCTTTCACAACAGATGGAAAACGGATACAAGAAAAGTGAGCCGAAGGAGGAGAGTAGGCGGAAAGGGCTGCTGCGAAACGCAGACCCTGTTCACTGCTCTTCGCATAGACATGCCTGCTGCTCAGGACGTGCTGCAAGCCTCTTCTGATCGATTCTGCTTAGGCGGCTAGTGTATTGTGTGTTTTAAGTGTGATTGTCTAGTGTAAAAAACTATACTGAAGGTTTGTATAAAGTAGTGTCAGGACAGGTTAGAGTAAAGCCCGTTGCCTGTACAAAAGCTCCGACGTTCTAATAGCATTGAGGCGACCGACGAGGTTAACGTCGCCATCCGACTGGCGTATTACCGTCAACATGGCACATTCCCTCACATCATAAAACGTTGGTGAGAGATTTGGATTTTAATTAGTTACCCTGATGATTAAGTACTGTAGTCCACCACTTCTCTCTCCCCTGCCTTCAGAATAATGACGATGAAAATATTTGCAGGTTCGAACGGGCTACTTCCACGGCGAGCGCAGCCGTGCCTCCGTAAAAGCGTTCGTTAGTGATAATATAGCCCTTGTTGCTGTTCTAAAAAATTTTATAACTTTATCAATACCCTGTTTGAGCATTGAATGAAACATAGGACGCCATGTTCACTGTAAAACCTTACGCCAATGGTTGTAACACTGTCAGGTTCCGTGACAACAGTAAAACGTGTGGAACGATCTAGGAGTTATTTTTCCTTTATAATTACAATCAACAATTACATTGATCCCACATAATGAGTGTTCTCGATACTGGGGGAATCGATATCAGCAACTCATAGAATTTATTCGAAAATGGATATTCTTCGTGGTGTAAGTGTCGATATGCAGTAATGTGTTTTCTGTGGTTGGAAAACCTGAGAGTACGCCTCCGTAGCCGATTCCTGTACGGACTGTCATGCACTGCCAGCTACGTAAGAAGAAGTAAGAATGGGACTGACCCATTCTACCTCCCGAGGACAACTAGGCAACTACCAGAAAGAATAACAGTGGTTGCGGCTAAACTCTTTCTGATGATCGTGATTCAAATATCCGCCAGACCATTTGTATGTAGAATTTCGTGGTTCATCTAGATGACTCGGGATGAATGCAATATGGTTCCATACTTCCACTGTATCTTCGTTGCTTTCGAAAGCGAGCATCAAAGGCTACCCACTTTTCAGCCTTACGCTATCGCTAGATTGTGCTTCATGGAGATGGTAAAGCAGGAGAAATTACCTTTATCTACACATGAAGTTGAACCCTTGCTCCAGGCTTGAATTTCCGTTTCACATACTTCCCAGAAAGGAAATTATGGCGATAGTTTCAAATGTAATTCTCTTTAATATGGCACTTAGTGCATTTCATGTCCAAGGACTTCACGTGGTTTACTCAAAGATTTGGATACCTACCTCAAGGATATATAATGAAGACCTTTTCTTTACAGCTATATGGCCGAAATACCGAATTTTAATTTATTTTTTTTCCTTCGATATTTGCGATCTTCAGTTATTTTAAAACTGATGTATTCTTTCGCTACTGTGTCTATGAGATCTTGAGCATTCCTCTATATTTCTAAACCTAAAAAGCATAGATTAATTTACATGAATCATTCCAGTCTTCTTCGGCTAGTTTTAGAAGGAAAAAAACATTAGACGAAGTCATAACCGGGGATTGTAGTGGCTGAACCACTCACTAATCACGCAGATTTCTAATTTTTCCCATTTTCTAAATATTGTGAGGATAAGTGCATTATTCTGGTGAAAAAACATGTTTTTCTTTTACAAATTAGCACTGTTCTCAAGAAATTTGGCACACAGAACAGTCAAGAATATAGACTAGTATCCAACTGTTATTTCTAGTTTCGTTTTCAGTACGAAAAGTCAATAAACGTTGCTAAATGATCTTCCCTGTTGATAAACTCAGATTCGCCATTGTATCTAAAAAGCATCCTCTCTACTTTTACCTCTACCAGAAATAACACCGTATAGCAAATAATTGTAATAAAAACAATAACCCTTTCAAATTAAGGCAGAAATTTAGAAAAAGAATGTTGAAAGGGTGAGGAAACATGACTCATTGTTATTGAAATGACATTAAGATCGATTTTACATAATGTTAGCAAACATAAAAATACGGATTATAAATTTAAAAAAACCGTTTCCTGAAATCACGGAAATTGCATCCACATAAATTAAAAGTAGTACCGATATTCATAAAAAAGTTAGCAATTTGCCAGATTGGCTTTGAAATATTGCAGTATGACAAGCTGTGAGACGTAACCATATTTTAGTCCGCTTCGATAGATACGCAGTTAGCGGGCGGATTGCCAAGTGAACGACCGTGCGCCCGATTCCCGGCCGGGATTTTCTGCGCTAGAGGACTGGGTGTTGTGTTGCCTTACGTTGAGCGGTCTGAATGGACACCTCCAGGAAGCCATTAAAAAAAAGTGATACTTAACAGTCGACACATACCCGTCAAATTTAAAGGTTTCTCGCGGTCTGAATATTTTACCAAGGAAAATGTTTGATGGAAGCCAGAAGGTTTAATGGCTCATCGTGTTATGACACGCAGGTTTCACCAACAAACTGCACAAAATGTCGTGTGCACACACAAATAACGGAGGAATGCTCGCAAACAGTAAAAGGCAAGGATAACATGAAGTACACATCACCGCAGATAGTTTGAGGAATGCATAACACAAGAATGAAAGCGATGTCGAAACAGAAAGCGTTCGCACGTAGATTTTATGTTACAGTGCTTGACCAACAGTACACTTTTGATCTGTTTTATCGTAATTTCGCAAGACCTGTCCGTAAAGATATAACGAATTTCTATTTAGCTTGCAGGAATAGCTTGGTGTCGTCTCGTGTTGGCAGCCCGTACAGCATACTCCAATGCTGTAGTCCGTGTTACAAACTACAGCCATAGTCACTTTATTGCGATGCTGTAGAACATACTCTATTTAACCACATTTACAGTCTCTTTGACGATTGAGGTAAATGTAGTCGGCGATGTGCTGCAAATAAACTTTGCACAGAGAACGCAATGGATGCTAGTTTCACTGCGGATCTAGGCGCTTCAGTCCGTAACCGCGCTGCTGCTACGGTCGCAGGTTCGAATCCTGCCTCGGGCATGGGTGTGTGTAATGTCCTTAGGTTAGTTAGGTTTAAGTAGTTCTAAGTTCTAGGGGACTTATGACCTAAGATGGTTGGTTGGATGTTTCGGGGAAGGAGACCAGACAGCGAGGTCATCGGTCTCATCGGATTAGGGAAGGACGGGGAAGGAAGTCGGCCGTGCCCTTTGAAAGGAACCATCCCGGCATTTGCCTGGAGCGATTTGGGGAAATCACGGAAAACCTAAATCAGGATGGCCGGACGCGAGATTGAACCGTCGTCCTCCCGAATGCGAGTCCAGTGTCTAACTATGACCTAAGATGTTGAGTCGCATAGTGCTCAGAGCCATTTGAACCATTTTGAACCATTTTATTTTAGAGCAAAAGAAGCCAAGAATAACCTATCGACGTTACGTTGGCCCCGTATCCGGAAAGAAAGAGCCGGGGTCTGAGAAACAAATGAGGACCAAATGGGATATTGGGCGTCTGAAGTCGAACTCGGCTATAAACAGCGGCGCGAGACAAACAACAGTTCACTCTGGTTGGAGTCCAGTCAGCAAGTACACACAGTAGCAAACCTCGCACCACCTGAAGAAGATGGCTCGGCCCGTCGTCGAAATATTATGATTAATATTATAATATAATAGTATTATGCATAAAATGGAAACATCTAAACAGAACATTCTGGCTCAAATGGCTCTGAGCATTATGGGACTTAACATCTGTGGTCATCAGTCCCCTAGAACTTAGAACTACTTAAATCTAACTAACCTAAGGACATCACACACATCCATGCCCGAGGCAGGATTCGAACCCGCGACCGTAGCAGTCGCGCGGTTCCGGACTGAGCGCCTAGAACCGCGAGACCACCGCGGCCGGCAGAACATCCTGGACCTCACTGTTAATGAATCACGCGGAGAAACCCTCAAAGCTCAAAGATGACAACATGTACACAAACAAGTAAAGTTCTGTATATCTGTAATATTTTGGACGATATTAATTAAGATGCCAACTAACTGCCTCAAAATGTCATGAAGAAAAGTTAACAGGACTGTGTAAAGGTATTAATAAGCATTGTGGAGCGAGTCATTTCCGATGAACTGTAAAAACTCAATTTGTCGTTTAATGAAGTACACTTACCCTAAACTTGAAGGTTTGTTAGAGCACCACAGTGCATAGTTGAGGCGGTGTCTCCTTCACTTCCTCAGATTTTGTCAACTGACTAATCCAGTCAGTTATAGGGAAGCCTTGCAGTTTAAACTGACTCAAATCACGCTGCACCCTGGCATTTTCACATACAGAGATAACGACTGAGGAGAAAGAAACGACAACTGACAGAAAAAAACATTGAAAGAGCGACCGAGCTCTTGACCTTGAAATTTATTTCTGTCGCTCATCCATCATGCCACAACTCAAATCTAGTCTTTAAAAGATCACCCTCATTAAATTAAATACTGCAGACGAAATATAAATGGATCATATGGCTCTGAGCACTATGGGACTTAACATCTGAGGTCATCAGTCTCCTAAAACGTAGAACTACTTAAACCTAACTAACATAAGGATATCACACACATCCATGCCCGAGGCAGGATTTGAACCTGCGACCGTAGCGGTCGCGTGGTTCCAGACTGAAGCGCCTAGAACCGCTCGGCCACACCGGCCGGCGACGAAATATAGAAAGTTACGAAATAATCAATATCCATGTTGTTGGTACTTGTCGCAATAAAGTTTAACGAAATGATCAGACATAATGACAACCGTTCATGTTAAACAGTGTTAAAGCTGATAAAATGTAATAACAACTGAGGCACACTTATGGGCCACAACAATTATGTATACTATGTGATCAAAAGTATCCGGACATCCCCAAAACATACGTTTGTCATATTAGGTGTATTGTGCTACAATCTACAGCCAGGTAAGCACTGTAGGTCCTCTGTTCCCGATGTGATAGTGAAGTGGAAACGTGAAGGGACACGTATTGCACAAAAGCGTACTGGCCGACCTCGTCTGTTGACTGACAGAGACTGCCGATAGTTGAAGAGGGTCGTAATGTGTAATAGGCAGACATCTATCCAGACCATCACACAGGAATTCCAAACTGCATCAGGATCCACTGCAAGTACTGTGATAGTTAGGCGGGAGGTGAGAAAACTTGGATTTCATGGTCGAGAGGCTGCTCATAAGGCACACATCACGCCAGTGAATGCCAACTGACGCCTCGCTTAGTGTAAGGAACGTAAACTTTGGACAATTGAACAGTGAAAAAACGTTGTGTGGAGTGACTAATCACGGTACACAATGTGGCGATCTGAAGGGAAAGTGTGGGTATGGCGAATGCCCGGGCAATGTCATCTGCCAGCGTGTGTAGTGCCAACTGTAAAATTCGGAGGCGGTGGTGTTACGGTGTAGTCGTGCTTCTCATGGAGGGGGCTTGCACCCCTTGTTGATTTGCGTGGCACTGCCACAGCACAGGCCTACATTGACCTTTTAAGGGCCTTCTTGCTTCCCACTGTTGGAGAGAAATTCAGGGATGGCGACTGGATCTTTCAACACGTTCGAGCACCTGCTCACAATGCATGACATGTGGCGGAGTGGTTACACGACAGCAACATCTCTGTAATGGACTGGCCTGCAAAGGTCCTGACATGAATCCTATAGAGGCACCTTTGGGATGTTTTTGAACGCCGACTTCGTGCCGAGCCTCACCAACGGACATTGATACTTCTTCTCAGTTCAGCACACCGTGAAGAACGGCCTGCCATTCCCCAATAAACATTCCAGAAGCTGATTGAACGTATGCCTACGAGAGTGGAAGCTGTCATCAAGGCTAAAGATGGGCCAACACTTTAATTCTAGCATTACCGATGGAGAGCGCCACGAACTTGTTAAGTCGGACAGGTGTCCGGATACTTTTGATCACATAGTGTATAATGCCACTAAAAGTTGTTTTTCGCGTATTATGTAATATAAGAATTGCCGGCCGGAGTGGCCGAGCGGTTCTAGGTGCTTCAGTCTGGAACCGCCAGACTGCTACGGTCGCAGGTTCGAATCCTGCCTCGGGCATGGATGTATGTGATGTCCTTAGGTTAGCTAGGTTTAAGTAGTTCTAAGTTCTAGGGGACTGATGACCTCAGAAGTTAAGTCCCATAGTGCTCAGAGCCATTTGAACCATTTAATATAAGAATTATTTAATAATATTTACACTTACAGGGAAAGAAATGAGTGGTGTCTGAATATGCCTTTGAACACAAATCTGTGAGTTCGGAGAGAAAGGGCGTCTATGATATTCATATTATGTGTAATTTTTCGTTTTGGTTATGTACATTTACAAGTAATCATAAAACGTCAGATTTCAATAAGGCAATAGGCTCAAAATTTTTCACTTATGTAAGACATAGTACATCAATTCCGTGTCGCCAGAACAGACACTCCAGGATCTGTCTCATCCGTGTGTTACGCGGCTTCGTTGCTAACACTGCAAGTTACCAGAGATGTTACTCCAACCATGCCTCCCACTAATGTCTCCGACACCATCGCCGTATTTCTCCTTGCTGCCTGGCACCTCATTCTGTAGAAAGCGTTTAACAGCTCTTACTTCGAAGTACATCCTGCGTCTCTTCGTCTTTATTGCCTGTAATGGCAGCTTCTTTTCAAGCAGAACATATACTTATGCCTACAATTTCGAGAAGTTTCACGCACCATTCCGATTTATCACACAGTGCCAAGTCTTGCCTATCGTCGATCTCCCTTCTGCGTAGTGTGCAGAAGCCATTATCAAACAGCTTTATTACTTCTTGATTGTGATATTTAGCGACAATAAATGATAACTGTCTGCATTACAACTGTGCCCCACTGTTATTGTAGCACGGTAACATTTTATTTCTCCAATGTGAAAGCCTCAGCTTCATGCTCAAATTGCAGTTATATAATCAAACGTCTCGCCAGTTTTTATGAAGAATCATTTTAAGATCAACATTATGTGGAGGATTGCTGTCACTTCGTTCTCGTTGTATCAACCACCTGATTCCACCTTTTTTTCTGGGTGCATAGTAGCTGTTACATTTATTTGGCAGAATCTGTTTCACATACTGTTGAGGCACCAACTCAAATTGATTTATTTGGATAAATTGGTTTGTGGTGCGGCAATACAGACAGTCTAAGGCTTTCTGTATCGTTGTAAAAAGGAAACACTGTCAAATAACTAAAAAGGAGACGGCGACGGATTATAATTTAACATCTCGTCAACGACGAGAGCTAAATCTGTATCTACGTCTCTGTACATACCCAACAAGCCAAACCATCACGAGGTGTTAGGCACAGGGTATCTTCCATCACCACTACTCATTCACATTCCCTGTTCTAATCCCAAATGAAGCGACGTGTAATGCGCCAAACCGGCTTCAGCCGGTAAAAAGCTCATCACTTGTTCGTATCGCCTCAACTTATTATCGATTTTTATGTGCTAGAAGAATGAAGAGATTTAGTTTTTTGTATAATTATCACAGATTTTTGTGTTAAAATGCTGTAGATATGTGACCCTTGATGGTCGAGAAAAGCAGTGTCCGCTAAAGGAAGCGAGTTTGCAACGCCCAGCCAATTGCTGAATCGCGGCGTGCGGCAATGATGTCAACTACGATGCAGCTGGCTACTACTAAAGTTTGCCGGCTACTGTAAAGAAGATACATTGTTAGAGAGAGAATTAGCGTGATATGTTTGTTCGCAGAGAATGGTTCTTGGCTTGTCCTTTTAGAATTTTATTAGTAGCATCTGAGTATCGTTAGAGCATTGAGCCTCGAGACGTCATATTCATAAAATATAGAGGAGGAGGAGGATATTAGTGTTTAATGTCCCGTCGACAACGAGGTCATTAGAGACGGAGCGCAAGCTCGGGTGAGGGAAGGATGGGGAAGGAAATCGGACGTGCCCTTTCAAAGGAACCATCCCGGCATTTGCCTGAAGCGATTTAGGGAAATCACGGAAAACCTAAGTCAGGATGGCCGGAGACGGGATTGAACCGTCGTCCTCCCGAATCCGAGTCCAGTGTGCTAACCACTGCGCCACCTCGCTTGGTCCATAAAATATAGAACAAGGATTAATGTACGTATAAGAGATTATCTCGAGAGTGTTATGAAATCGGCTCACACGTGTGATACCAGAACAAGTCTGCAATGGGGATATAACTCAAATATATTCAAAGCAGATCTAAGTTGTTTAGAAAGGTATTTTCAGAAGATTATCGGCTTATATAGAAAATGATCATTTCGCCGATTTTTGGTGCAATGTAGACTCATCAGCCATAGGAAAAACTCCGATTTATTGAAGTGTGAGATAAGTTTCTCCTCGTTGTAATTAATGGTACATTATGCTGTTTAATAGCTACGCGATGGTAGGCGAAACGTATTTCAATATTTTTGTGAGATTTTACTTTGGATGGTGTATCTGTAGAGGCGTGTTCATGCGAAGTCGACTAGTTGTTTTGTGGTTGAGGATTAAAGCACGCACTACGGGATAGTAGCATTGCATTGTATTGTTATGGTTGTATAGGTGTACGTAAGCACTAAGGAGCAGTGACTTAGCGATATTTGGGTTAGGATTTATTGTCTGACCTCGGCTTGATCGTCGCAATATAGTAAATTATGGAAATCTCGTTGGATGCACTGAACTGTAGTCTATATTAATGAAAACGGTTGTCCTACGCAATAGTTATTTATTGAAACACCATCGAGAGTTTATTGAGAATGTGATAGCTTTTTCCTTTGACCCTAAACGACGAATCAATAACCACTTAAAAGAGAAAACGCTAATGCTCTCTGAATCACCGAGTGCTGTGTTTTAAATTTTAAATACTAGTAGGTCGCGGAAGTTAGCGCCTGAATGGTTGAGCTTTGTATGATTATTTGAGTCCATGAAGCTGAAAAGTGGCGGTGACACTCCGGTTTTTTGTTTTATTTTTTAATTACATTTCCGCTTAGTGGGGTTTTGTTTAGTGAACCAGCATTTGTAAATAAAACACAGACTTGTGGCTGTAAATGATTTAATTACAGAAAATAAAGAAAACTGTTTTAAACTGAAAAAGTCAGTACCGGGCTTGTCTTTTAATCCCAAACTATTTCAAAAAAAGTAATCAAAGGCTTATTTGAAAGCAGACTAATATCTGGAAATATCTTTTCGGAATAAAGTAAATCCAAAGGCCAATGAAGTAAAAGACTGGATTATTATTAAAAGCAAAGTTCAAAGAAATTAAAGAAAATGAATACTATTTTTCAGCGAACGACTTGTAACGGAAAGGAAGATAATTAATTCTTACACAGGGAAACCAAGTTCGCGTGTTATGAAAAAGTGATTAATTGTAAATGAAAAGTTAGTCCATTTAATTCTGAAAGGTTGAGGTTAACGAAAACAAATGATAAAACTTCAGTAGAGTCAAGGATTTTGTTGTAACTAGGCGTTACTTCTAGAGATTGTCGTTGAGTGACAACGAGACATAAACAGCGAACGGTAGTGTAATTTACGAGATGAGAAGCTGAATATGAAATCTTACGTGACGTCGTTGAGTTGGTTCACATGATTATTTCAAGCCACACAGATTACGTCGTTTATTGTCAGGATAACTAATTGTAACAATACGGAAGTGAGTTACTCTGTTTGAAATTGTTGTTACCTACGTATTGCCGTGCTATTAGAGCCTGTTCGTACAGTAAATCACCTACGAGTTAGTGGTATCTAAAAGGAAACTCAGTACAAAGTGGACATCAGTGGTATCTAAAGGGTGCCACAGTACAGACTACATGCTTCCACGTGAGCTGTAGTTTCTCTTATCTCGCCTTACGCGAGACGTACGTTGGTAGCAGTCGAACCGTTCTGCAGTTTGTCGCAAATCTTACTCAATTTTGTTTCGCGAAAAGGATATTTTTTTCGCTCCAGGGATTCCAGTTTGACTTCACGAAGAATTTCCCTAATACTCGCACGTTGATCGAACACACCGGTAAAAAATATAGCAGGACGTCTTCGTATTGCTTCGATGTCTTCTTTAATCCTAGTGGGGATCCCAAACACTCGATCAGTATTCAAGAATGGATCGCGCAAACCTTCTGTAAGCCTTATTCGTTACAAGTGAGCTACACGTTCCTAGAATTCACGCAGTAAGCAGCAGCTGACCATTCGGCTTCCCTACAACCGACCTTACATGCTCATTCCATTCCATGACTCTTTTTAACGTTACACCTGGATATTTAATCGATCATTATAGGATTGTTTTCCTGCTCACCTGCATTAACTGATATTTTAGCACATTTAGAGCACTATACTATTCATCACAACAATTGAAGTTCTGTCGAAGTCTCCTGTATCCTCCTAGAGTCACACAACGACGCCACGTAGTCTTACAATAAAGCGTCATAAGTAAACTGTCCTTAATGTGTACAGAGAACAAGAGCGGTTCTATCATACTGCCTCGGAGCACTTCTGACGATAACTTGGTCTCTGATAAACATTCGGCCTCCAGAATAACGTACTGGGTTGTATTACTTAAAAATTCTTAGAGCCACACACATGTATGTGAATCCATTCCGCATGCGCGGACCTTCGTTAACAGTCTACTCTGCGACACCGTGTCAAACGCTTTGCAGGAACCCAGAAATATCGAATTTGCTTTTTGTTTTTCATCCATTGTCCGCAGGATATTGTGCGAGAAAAGGGCGCCAGACCTCAATTTTTATTTCTTTTCCCGTAACTTTGATCCCCTTTCCAAATTTCTCCTTGTTTCCCTTTACTGATTGCTCAGTGTGTAGACTGAATAACACTGGGGACAGGAAACAACACACACTCTCTCTCTCTTCTCAACCACCACTTTCTTTTCAAGCCTCTCGACTCTTACAACTGCAGTCTGATTTCTATTCGGGATGTACATAATCTTCCTCTCCCTGTATTTGGTCCCTGATAATTTCAAAGTGCGGCTTCGAATCAACATTGTCAAAACTATACTCAGTAATCATCGAGTCTTCGAAAAGTCGATATTGCCTCGTTTGTTTATACATGTCTTCGGAGCCCAAACTGGTATTCTACCAATTCGCGTTACGTTACACCAGTATAATTCCATTGAAAATTGCTCTCATGAGAAAGACCATTGTTAGTAAGTGTATCACTGTGATTTTCTAGCTTCCTGTTTTATTCCACCTTGTTCTAGGTAATTCTGTACTGCGGTAGTGCATGTAAGTTCCTATGTATGTATTCCTTGTGGTATGGGTTTAGTGTGAAGAAAACTGTTAAGTACAGTTGCGCAGGATTCGTCCACTTTTATGTATCTTGTCTCTTTAAACTATTTTGCAGTGTGTGGATAATATCAGCACATATACTAGGGGGACGTTAATTGCCACTATTTTAAATTAACTGTGCAGGAGGAAATAAAAGAAACGACAGGATTAGATTAATTACAACACGCACGGAGGTATTTAAACAGTCGTCCTCCCCGCGCTCCATACATGTACGGAACGGGAAAAATTCCTAATAATTGGCGCAGTGGAACATACATTCAAACTATCTAATTTTGGCCACGAAAGTGACTAAATATTTAGCACTTCACAGCGGTTTTCAGAGTATCGATGTAGATGTAGACTAGTTATTGCTGCAGACACAGCAATTTGAGACGTATTTAATAATAATGTAACTGTAAGTAAGAGACCTTAATTTTAAAATTTGAAAGCGAGTTACATTCCTGTTTAATGCTACAGGTATGAGTCTCTAACGAAACTGGCTATGAAAATATTTAAACTATCTAATTTTGGCCAAGAAAGTGACTAAATATTTAGCTGAGAACCGTAACAACACGACATTTCATCACTTCAGAGCTAGAAAAGTTAGTTTCGATACCAAAGTAATTGTGAAAGACACATTCGCAATCAGTCAACGGAACCCCCAAGAAAAATAAAACTACGAAAATCTCATGAATACTTTTATACAAAAAGCAAAACAAATTGTAATAGTGCCCAAAAATAATTGTTAAAATAAATAAACCCACTCAAGACTTCGAGAATGTTGCAATATGACGAGTTCCAGAAGGCAAACATTACTTTCTGTCATCGCACAGCTGTCAGATTTCAAATTCGTATTGCGCTTAGTTGTTGTTGTTGTTGTTGTTGTTGTTGTGGTCTTCAGTCCTGCGACTGGTTTGATGCAGTTCTCCATGCTACTCTATCCTGTGCAAGCTTCTTCATCTCCCAGTATCTACTGCAACCTACATCCTTCTGAATCTGCTTAGTGTATTCATCTCTTGGTCTCCCTCTACGATTTTTACCCTCCGCACTGCCCTCCAATGCTAAATTTGTGATCCCTTGATGCCTCAAAACATGTCCTACCAACCGATCCCTTCTTCTAGTCAAGTTGTGCCACAAACTTCTCTTCTCCCCAATCCTATTCAATACCTCCTCATTAGTTATGTGATCTACCCACCTTATCTTCAGCATTCTTCTGTAGCACCACATTTCGAAAGCTTCTATTCTCTTCTTGTCCAAACTAGTTATCGTCCATGTTTCACTTCCATACATGGTTACACTCCATACAAATACTTTCAGAAACGACTTCCTGACACTTAAATCTATACTCGATGTTAACAAATTCCTCTTCTTGAGAAACGCTTTCCTTGCCATTGTCAGTCTACATTTTATATCCTCTCTACTTCGACCATCATCGGTTATTTTACTCCCTAAATAGCAAAACTCCTTTACTACTTTAAGTGTCTCATTTCCTAATGTAATTCCCTCAGCATCGCCCGACTTAATTTGACTACATTCCATTATCCTCGTTTTGCTTTTGTTGATGTTCATCTTATATCCTCCTTTCAAGACACTGTCCATTCCGTTCAACTGCTCTTCCAAGTCCTTTGCTGTCTCTGACAGAATTACAATGTCATCGGCGAACCTCAAAGTTTTTACTTCTTCTCCATGAATTTTAATACCTACTCCGAATTTTTCTTTTGTTTCCTCCACTGCTTGCTCAATATACATATTGAATAACATCGGGGAGAGGCTACAACCCTGTCTTACTCCTTTCCCAACCACTGCTTCCCTTTCATGCCCCTCGACTCTTATAACTGCCATCTGGTTTCTGTACAAACTGTAAATAGCCTTTCGCTCCCTGTATTTTACCCCTGCCACCTTCAGAATTTGAAAGAGAGTATTCCAGTTAACATTGTCAAAAGCTTTCTCTAAGTCTACAAATGCTAGAAACGTAGGTTTGCCTTTTCTTAATCTTTCTTCTAAGGTAAGACGTAAGGTCAGTATTGCCTCACGTGTTCCAACATTTCTACGGAATCCAAACTGATCTTCCCCGAGGTCGGCTTCTACCAGTTTTTCCATTCGTCTGTAAAGAATTCGCGTTAGTATTTTGCAGCTGTGACTTATTAAACTGATAGTTCGGTAATTTTCACATCTGTCAACACCTGCTTTCTTTGGGATTGGAATTATTATATTCTTCTTGAAGTCTGAGGGTATTTCGCCTGTCTCATACATCGTGCTCACCAGATGGTAGAGTTTTTGCATGACTGGCTCTCCCGAGGCCATCAGTAGTTCAAATGGAATGTTGTCTACTCCCGGGGCCTTGTTTCGACTCAGGTCTTTCAGTGCTCTGTCAAACTCTTCACGCAGTATCTTATCTCCCATTTCGTCTTCATCTACATCCTCTTCCATTTCCATAATATTGTCCTCAAGTACATCGCCCTTGTATAAACCCTCTATATACTCCTTCCACCTTTCTGCCTTCCCTTCTTTGCTTAGAACTGGGTTGCCATCTGAGCTCTTGATATTCATACAAGTGGTTCTCTTCTCTCCAAAGGCCTCATTAATTTTCCTGTAGGCAGTATCTATCTTACCCCTAGTGAGACAAGCCTCTACATCCTTACATTTGTCCTCTAGCCATCCCTGCTTAGCCATTTTGCACTTCCTGTCGATATCATTTTTGAGACGTTTGTATTCCTTTTTGCCTGCTTCATTTACTGCATTTTTATATTTTCTCCTTTCATCAATTAAATTCAGTATTTCTTCTGTTACCCAAGGATTTCTATTCGCCCTCGTCTTTTTACCTACTTGATCCTCTGCTGCCTTTCTCTACTTCATCCCTCAGAGCTACCCATTCTTCTTCTACTGTATTTCTTTCCCCCATTCCTGTCAATTGTTCCCTTATGCTCTCCCTGAAACTCTCTACAACCTCTGGTTCTTTCAGTTTATCCAGGTCCCATCTCCTTAAATTCCCACCTTTTTGCAGTTTCTTCAGTTTCAATCTGCAGTTCATAACCAATAGATTGTGGTCAGAATCCACATCTACCCCAGGAAATGTCTTACAATTTAAAACCTGGTTCCTAAATCTCTGTCTTACCATTATATAATCTATCTGATACCTTTTAGTATCTCCAGGATTCTTCCAGGTATACAACCTTCTTTTATGATTCTTGAACCAAGTGTTGGATATGATTAAGTTATGCTCTGTGCAAAATTCTACAAGGCGGCTTCCTCTTTCATTCCTTCCCCCCAATCCATATTCACCTACTATGTTTCCTTCTCTCCCTTTTCCTACTGACGAATTGCAGTCACCCATGACTATTAAATTTTCGTCTCCCTTGACTACCTGAATAATTTCTTTTATCTCGTCATACATTTCATCTATTTCTTCATCATCTGCAGAGGTAGTTGGCATATAAACTTGTACTACTGTAGTAGGCATGGGCTTTGTGTCTATCTTGGCCACAATAATGCGTTCACTATGCTGTTTGTAGTAGCTAACCCGCACTCCTATTTTTTATTCATTATTAAACCTACTCCTGCATTACCCCTATTTGATTTTGTATTTATAACCCTGTAATCACCTGACCAAAAGTCTTGTTCCTCCTGCCACCGAACTTCACTAATTCCCACTATATCTAACTTTAACCTATCCATTTCCCTTTTTAAATTTTCTAACCTTCCTGCCCGATTAAGGGATCTGACATTCCACGCTCCGATCCGTAGAACGCCAGTTTTCTTTCTCCTGATAACGACGTCCTCCTGAGTAGTCCCCGCCCGGAGATCCGAATGGGGGACTATTTTACCTCCGGAATATTTTACCCAAGAGGACGCCATCATCATTTAATCATACAGTAGAGCTGCATGTCCTCGGGAAAAATTACGGCCGTAGTTTCCCCTTGCTTTCAGCCGTTCGCAGTACCAGCACAGCAAGGCCGTTTTGGTTAATGTTACAAGGCCAGATCAGTCAATCATCCAGACTGTTGCCCCTGCAACTACTGAAAAGGCTGCTGCCCCTCTTCAGGAACCACATATTTGTCTGGCCTCTCAACAGATACCCCTCCGTTGTGGTTGCACCTACGGTACGGCCATCTGTATCGCTGAGGCACGCAAGCCTCCCCACCAACGGCAAGGTCCATGGTTCATGGGGGGATTGCGCTTAGGGGTTGCAGTAATGAGAAACGAGATGATGAGGTCCCATACTCCGAGGAGCGTAGGGAACGATGCGGTAGACCCGCACCGCCGACTAGGCAAGGTCCTAGCGGAGGTGGTTTGCCATTGCCTTCCTCCGACCATATGGGGATGAATGATAATGATGAAGGCAACACAACAACACCCAGTCATCTCGACGCAGGGAAAATCCCTGACCCCGCCGGGAATCGAACCCGGGACCCCATGCTCGGGAAGCGATAACGCTACCACAAGACCACGAGCTGCGGACTAATGAGAAATAATCTTCATTATTCTGATTGGTTAGAGCCAGAAACCTTATGGCGCTACTTTATTCTGATCGACTGGAGCCAGAAACCTAATGGAGGATGCCACAACTCACGCACATTTTATCAAATACAACATTTAACTACACCACATGAAAGATGGTGTCAAAAAACAAGCAGACTGCATTAAGTAATGCAGTGTGTAGGTGCCTCATGATGCATGCTCCACGTAAGGTATTGAACTAAGAGGGTCACATTTTTTCGACTAGTAGATGCTGCACTGCTTTCAAAGAAGGTAAAGCATGATCCCCCTTCTGTCTTCTGGATACCACGCATTAGCTGAGCAAATGATCATAGGTTAAAGAGAGTAAACTGTGTTGATGAGTATAGACACCGTTTCTAGGAGATAAAACCCCGCTGACTCGTGTATATCAAATCTGAGACCGGTTAATGGAATCATATTATCAATCCAAAGGTGTGGTGTTCAGTCTTAGATCAGTCTCGGGATTTTTAATGCGTTTTAAGCTTCTGGAGATGATATGATTATGCGGAAAATACCAGGTTGCGCAGTGCATGGAGTTTATGTTAAACGGTAGGTTATTTCTTTTCAACCTCTGATTGGTCGCGGAATTAAAACCACTGAGAAAATGTGATGAAGTTTTGCGCAGATATGTTGCGCAGTGACTCACGTATGCTCCTCGCCCGCGTTAGTCGCAGTTCTGAGCACACAGTGAGCTCGTACAGATGTTAAAAGTATAACTTTATGTCCTTATTTGCGAGATTGTTAAGATGGAAGCTGGTTACTTCTGTTTTGGCAGCACATTGGCTGTAACCTCCAGTTAGGGAAGTATTTGTCAACAATTTGAGTGGAGGCAGTCTCACTAACGCACAGGTCTTCGTCGGTCGTAGCAAGAGCCCAATCGTGAGCATATCAGAATATCCTTAATGTTTTCTTAGGCATGTCTGCTATATAGAGGGAAAAAGCACTATTCGTAAATGACTTTCCGAGAAGTTGCACACCATCCAGCTTGAAATTTACAGGGCGTCATCTTGGACTCACCACATGGTTTTTGGTGGATTGGGCAAAAAACATTGGTTCTAATTTTTCAATGTAGAAAACGATATACTTAAATTTCAGTCTTTCTCTTCAGTTTTATAACTTATTGCAGATTTTCTTGGGAGATGCTGTTCTTCATGCTATTCTTGTGTCAATCAATCCTCATGAGGGTGCTATACCTGATGGAGCGGCAGAAGAGGCTGACCAGGAGACTACGTGTCTCAGTAGGAGCATCTGCAACGCAGAAAGGCTCTGCAAGTTGAAATTAGTGACCATCCAACTACCGACCGGTTGCGCCTCGATTATGGCCGTTCGGCGCTCCGATCCCCGTGACCAAGATATTTCAACATGTTGGGAGTTGCGACGGAGTTTACAGACAACTTGAGATTACAATTCAATGTTCCGCCCACGACCAGGTCGCTAGAGACTGTAGAGACAATGTAACCACACCCGTTAGTTTCCTGTATGCTGATGTCGTTGAGCCTCAACTTTGTCAGGAGACAACTAGCTGCACATGTTACGTCATTTGTACATAGGGCACTCAGCACCACAGGTGCCATTCTACAGCAGAAGTTCTAGACTCGTATTTAAACGCGTGTTCGTGGTCTAGGTAAGGGAATGAGCGCATTTTAAGATCTGAGGAAACACACAACTCAGGATGATATTTCTTTTCATTTCTGGTTTGTTTTATTTTTTATTCTTCCTCCTGAAGGGACGAGGGAGGTGTTTTATTGATCTTCTTACTGTCCTTTTCAGTCGATGGACTGCGCCTGATTCTCTAAATTACAAATTATATTTCTTTTCATTAGTATTATACACAAACCAAAATTTAAAGTTGATAAATCTTTTAGGTATGTCTTTACTATAATTAGAAGTTTCAACGAGCAAACCTACTTTTAACAAATAACTAATATTGCCCCTCGTTTTTAAATGTATCTCGTTTTAAAAGTGGTTCAAATGGCTCTGAGCACTATGGGACTCAACATCTTAGGTCATAAGTCCCCTAGAACTTAGAACTACTTAAACCTAACTAACCTAAGGACATCACACACACCCATGCCTGAGGCAGGATTCGAACCTGCGACCGTAGCAGTCCCGCGGTTCCGGACTGCAGCGCCAGAAACGCTAGACCACCGCGGCCGGCTTGTATCTCGTTTTATCTGTGGAAAGCTGTGATAGTGTTTTGCCTAATTAACTGGATAGACCTCTTTTTGTGCAAACACATACACAGATAGAAAGACATACTGCAGTTCACTGACATGGGGTATCCGTTAAACTTGTACTCTGTACGATTTTAAAAGACATGGAATAAAACGATCGCTAACCGGTAAGCGCAGTTTTGAATTAATTAATTAAAAGCTTAAAGATAGAGTCATTTGTTGAGAAAGGACAGTATCTTGTACTGTGATAAGCAACACGAAAACAAATACGCTTCTGGGGTTTGCCGCCGGATCGTATTGTGTAGCTCGATGTGTGTAAATCGATGCAACTGCTCGACATCATTAGGAGGTGGTAGCTAGTGCTGCCACTGCTGCAACGCGCGACTGATGACGATCGCGCGGCGGCGTCGGAATTTATCATGCCGGGAGCAGGCAATACGCGTGTGCGTGAAGACGCTCGCACTTGGAGGAAAGCGGCGCTCCTGGCGCCCCCTGCTGGGAGCCGCGGAAAGGCCAGCCACGCCTGCGCTGTGGGCGACGACTGAAGCGCCTGGAACCGTTCGGCCACAGCGGCCTGCGAATATTTTTAACAAATAAAAAAATGTTGGTAGAGCACTTACTCGCGAAAGGCAAACGCGCCAGGTTCGAGTTCGGGTCCGGTACATAGTTTTAATCTGCCAGGATGTTTCAAAATGCAAACTGGTCTGAAATTTCCATTTTTGTTGATTAAAATGTTTGACCACTGAAATTTCTTGTTCATTTTGACCTTTATGGAATATAATAGCTGTTTCCCACAGCTGCGCTCGCATATCAGTTAGCTATTTTACTTGTACGTGCAATAACATCAGCTGCCCTCACGCATCTGCCTGCTGCGTTCAGTTCACAAAGAGACGATACGATACACGAAACGATATGTTGCAATGAATACTGCTCAGCAGTGTGGGATCCGTACCAGGTAGGGTTGATAAAAGAGATAGAGAAGATCCAACGGAGAGCAGCGCGCTTCGTTACAGGATCATTTAGTAATCGCGAAAGCGTTACCGAGATGATAGATAAACTCGAGTGGAAGAATCTGCAGGAGAGACGCTCAGTAGCTCGGTATGGGCTTTTGTTGAAGTCTCTAGAACATACCTTCACCGAGGAGTCAAGCAGTATATTGCTCCCTCCTACGTATATCTCGCGAAGAGACCATGAGGATAAAATCAGAGAGATTAGAGCCCACACAGAGGCATACCGACAATCCTTCTTTGCACGAACAATACGAGACTGGAATAGAAGGCAGAACCGATAGAGGTACTCAAGGTACCCTCCGCCACACACCGTCAGGTGGCTTGCGAAGTATGGATGTAGTCGCGGCGATTAACGGCGCAACGCTCGTGTTCCCACTGGGACGATACGATATGGGCTACAATACGTGACGCGACTCTCCGTACGACAAGCAACAAGACAGCACGAGGTACTTTTCTGTTCCAATTTCAGTTGCAATCGTGAGGCCCTCTGACAGGACGTTATTGTGCCTTGTCACTAAGGTGAAAAAACTGAAAAGGAAAGGAAATACTCGATGCACCCGAACAGTACTATAAATATTTTAGATTTTTCAACCTCTTCATATCGAAGATAGTTCGGCTGTTGTTTCTCATGAGGTGACTCAACACGAACAGTTACACGAATTCTGTAGCGTCAGTCCAGATAATGTCCTCCTGGAGCAACTAAGAGCTGCTCTGACAAAGCAGAACTCAAATTTTCGACTTGCTATTTCTTCTGCTGAGGAGTTACTCACTACAACAGCCTAAATTCGTGAAAGTGTGTGGATGACGTTAAAATGTCTCCATAAGAGGTTTATTTCTTGTAAGACCACCTAGTATAGTACTTTATTCAATGTGGTACATTTATGAATAGTGGTTATAAATTAATAAACATAGGATAGTATTTCTATAACTGCTCAGTTTCGCAGAGTAGTGTATGAGTCACCATGCGGAGTGTCCAGAAGAAACGTTTCTGGATTTGAAGTGAGCTCAGTCACCATCGATGGCGCAGTGTGTGGGAACTCTGAATAGGGTAGACAATGTATTTGAAGAAATGGAGGAATCCCATGATGTTGAGGAAAATTCCAACGTGTCCTTCTCCATATCGGCCACCTGCTCTTTACCAAGTAACAGGAATTCAGGATTCACAACTCTTTTATGTCTGTGACAAAGTTTCCTGAAATCTGAGGCATAGACTAAGAAAACAACCAGCCAGCATCATCAGCTGATGTCTAACGGTACCAGCATACGAAAAAGAGAAACACGAGGCTGTTCCGCACACCGCATAGAAGGCTATAGCAGGCGGCAGCAGCGTAGCGTGTGGCGCGTAGCAGACTACCCCCCAGTAGATCTCACGTGTTATCTCGTGGACGGAAACACGTATCGCTCTCTCTCCAGAGTTAAAAACAATTTCAATATGTTAGCTATATTTTGTGCATAGCAGCCTATGGCCTAAAATCAACCAAACGTAAAGTGGCCAGCAACTACACTCTTCACTGCAAACTTTTCAAAATATGCCCTGTGGTTTTCTTATTTCATACTTAGCACAATAACTATGGAGAATAACAAAAATAAAACCATTTCATGATCAAGCTGTGACGTTAGACTATAAGTTGCGGAAAAACCTTTTTTTTTTTACTAATTTCCTCAAAATCGAATGAGAAAGACTGCATAGCGTAGACCATACTTGAATTCTAAAAAAGTAGTTTTTAATTTTTTATGTGAAAAGTAAACGTTTTGCTGTAAAACTAACTACTGAGAACGATATTTCTTTGCTCCACCTACATAAAACAGTTTTTAGGCGCATCGGACGACTCCAAATTTCGCTCACCGCGTATCGTACGAAACAAGTTGCGTGGAACGACCGGCAATCCGCGTTGCGCCGCGTGATACGAAAGAGACAGGAGTCGTATCGTTAAAGCAGCTGACTCACTTCAGCTGTGTTTCTAGGCGCTAGGCCTATCTCGTTTGCTTCTGCATCGTAGCCGCGCGGTCTCAGGCGTCTTGTCACTGTCCGCATGGCATCCCCCGTCGGAAGTTCAAGTCCGCCCTCGGACATGTGTGTGTGTGTGTGTGTGTGTGTGTGTGTGTGTGTGTGTGTGTGTGTGTGTTGTCCATAGCGTAAGTTAGATTTAGTTAGATTAATTAGTGTGTAAAATTCGGGACCGATGACCTAAGCAGTTTGGTCCCATAAGATCTTACCACAAATTTACAAATTTTTCTGCATCGTATCGTGAGTGGCTCCGCGTATCGTTATCCCCTCAGTGTGAACCGCCCCGTAGGGTAAAGTGTGCGCCTCCCCCCTCCGCCCGCCCCAACGCACGACGAAACGGACGCGCATGGTCGCTGCCGAGCGATTTGAACTGAGATCAGTCACCATCGATGCTGTATCAGTGGGCGGGATCTCAGCGCAGGGTGTGGGAGAGGGGGTCAGGAGCGCGCATCTATCCAACGTGTACATTGTGAGATAAATTTGATAATTTTTTAAAATGGTTTATGTCGACGGATGTAAAAGAATATGTTCCACCCTCTACTGCATTCTTCTAAGGCTCTTCTTTTCCTCTCCCTAAAGTAGCCTGTTTTCTTGCTCTGGGTATCTCCATAACAAAATTTCATCGAAATTGGTTCAGCTGTTTTCTCGTGAAAACGTAACAGAGTTCCTTTCGCCTTCAATATCAGTTCGGAAGTATGGATTAAACACGACTAGGATTGTATTCATTAAGTCGAACCGTATTATTTTAATCAATAAAAGTTTTGTGACAAATACACTCCTGGAAATGGAAAAAAGAACACATTGACACCGGTGTGTCAGACCCACCATACTTGCTCCGGACACTGCGAGAGGGCTGTACAAGCAATGATCACACGCACGGCACAGCGGACACACCAGGAACCGCGGTGTTGGCCGTCGAATGGCGCTAGCTGCGCAGCATTTGTGCACCGCCGCCGTCAGTGTCAGCCAGTTTGCCGTGGCATACGGAGCTCCATCGCAGTCTTTAACACTGGTAGCATGCCGCGACAGCGTGGACGTGAACCGTATGTGCAGTTGACGGACTTTGAGCGAGGGCGTATAGTGGGCATGCGGGAGGCCGGGTGGACGTACCGCCGAATTGCTCAACACGTGCGGCGTGAGGTCTCCACAGTACATCGATGTTGTCGCCAGTGGTCGGCGGAAGGTGCACGTGCCCGTCGACCTGGGACCGGACCGCAGCGACGCACGGATGCACGCCAAGACCGTAGGATCCTACGCAGTGCCGTAGGGGACTGCACCGCCACTTCCCAGCAAATTAGGGACACTGTTGCTCCTGGGGTATCGGCGAGGACCATTCGCAACCGTCTCCATGAATCTGGGCTACGGTCCCGCACACCGTTAGGCCGTCTTCCGCTCACGCCCCAACATCGTGCAGCCCGCCTCCAGTGGTGTCGCGACAGGCGTGAATGGAGGGACGAATGGAGACGTGTCGTCTTCAGCGATGGAGTCGCTTCTGCCTTGGTGCCAATGATGGTCGTATGCGTGTTTGGCGCCGTGCAGGTGAGCGCCACAATCAGGACTGCATACGACCGAGGCACACAGGGCCAACTCCCGGCATCATGGTGTGGGGAGCGATCTCCTACACTGGCCGTACACCACTGGTGATCGTCGAGGGGGCACTGAATAGTGCACGGTACATCCAAACCGTCATCGAACCCATCGTTCTACCATTCCTAGACCGGCAAGGGAACTTGCTGTTCCAACAGGACAATGCACGTCCGCATGTATCCCGTGCCACCCAACGTGCTCTAGAAGGTGTAAGTCAACTACCCTGGCCAGCAAGATCTCCGGATCTGTCCCCCATTGAGCATGTTTGGGACTGGATGAAGCGTCGTCTCACGCGGTCTGCACGTCCAGCACGAACGCTGGTCCAACTGAGGCGCCAGGTGGAAATGGCATGGCAAGCCGTTCCACAGGACTACATCCAGCATCTCTACGATCGTCTCCATGGGAGAATAGCAGCCTGCATTGCTGCGAAAGGTGGATATACACTGTACTAGTGCCGACATTGTGCATGCTCTGTTGCCTGTGTCTATGTGCCTGTGGTTCTGTCAGTGTGATCATGTGATGTATCTGACCCCAGGAATGTGTCAATAAAGTTTCCTCTTCCTGGGACAATGAATTCACGGTGTTCTTATTTCAATTTCCAGGAGTGTATAAAGTTCAAAAGTCAACGAGTAAATAGCTTCATCAAAGAGTAAATATTTTCTGTAATTAGCATTGTATTATTGGAATCAATAAATATCTTTTGCTGCGCACTTTCTTCTTTGTCAGCAATCAAGCTATCACGATACCAACTTCCATCAACATCGTTTCAGCAGTTTATTCTTCAAAAGGTAACAGACACACACTTTCGCTGATATGGATAATTAGATTGTGAGTATTCGTCAATCGTTCAAAATTTATTGAGCCTGGCTTGGAATTTGCTGCCTGATGTTGACGTATACATCGTTACATACTTTATCTACGATTTGTGAGAACCAAGCAAGCCTTCGTCGTAAACTTCATCTACGAAGACTTCCTTGTATAGAGGAACAAACACAGCAACACCGTTACAATGACACACCAAAGTAACGAGCAAAAGCGTGACACATGGTGTTAACCACATTAACATAGAACATTTGAAGAAAAATTGTTTGATAACACGAAACTAAATGGTAATGAAATGAAATTATACTGTGGAAACTTCAGTAAGGCAGATTCTCGATAAATTCGGAACTGTAATTTTGTGATGCAGCATCGGTACTCTGTAGGAGTAGGTGCAGGATCTTGAGATAAGTATAAAGACTCCTTGCAAATGATACATTACAAAGGTCACTTTTAGTGGACTTACTGACACATTTAAAACTTTATTGGCCCATGTACTAATCTGTTTCTACTGGAAGCGTGTACTTTGCCCTAATCTGATGAAGATGAGCTGCATACAGTTTTTAGCTGGTGGTGGTACTGACCGATTTGCACTTTTTACTCCACACAGCTAGCTTTTTTACATTTGGCTCATGATTCCCGACGGACAAGAATTAAAACAGTATTCATTTAGCCAATTTCATCACAGCTGTGATCTCTACCACTCTCTTGGTGCACTTTAATGCCAGTCGGCATGAGCTCGCCGTGTCCGAGGCCGTAGACTTTTGCTCAGTGCGGCTGCTCGTGGAAGACGCCTGCCACTTTCATGCTCTTAGGTCACCCCACACACGCTGCCACAAGTCGTCCAACTAACGTTCCTAATCTCAGTTCGTCTTCTCGTACAAATTGTTTAATTCAACTAATTCCTGAAAAAGAACAGGCGACCGTATTTTCAACGAAATAAAAATTTTCGCAAATCTGATACGATGTGTGTACAATAAACGTGCGAAGCATTGTCCTGTATGTGTTACGAGGTATAGGTGTGGGAATTAATACCATTCTGGTTTCTAATGAGATCGAGGGTGCGTTAAAAATCGATGGAGTATAATAAACCTTGAGCTTCTCTTTATTTAGTCGCTATTTAGCTGAGTGCAGCGACTCCGTACTGTTCATAATGATGTATCTAAATAGGGTGGCCCTATTGGAACTTAATTTTCCCGGAAATGTATCTGGGTTTCTCCTCCCAGCCAGTTAGCCATTTTTGATACCAAGAAGTATAAAAACACGAAGGTACTAGAGCTCCGATTCCCTGCGTACCCTACGCAGTATCAGGCGGACGTACAAGGCTTGTCCAGGAAGTAAGTTCCGATCAGTCGCGAAATGGAAACTACATTGAAAATCAGAAATGTTTTATTTGCTGCAGTTGGCTCCACCTTCCAGCTACTTCTTTACATAGTCGCCTCTCCAGCTACGACATCTGTCGCGTCGTTACACTAACTTTCCAATACCCACGTCATAGAAGGCAGCCACCTGTGCTTCCCGCCAATTCTCTACACTCATCTATAGCTCGTTGTCTGTGCGAAAATGATGTCTTCATAGCCAGTAGTTAATGTGAGCAGAGATGAAACACAGAGGGAGCCAATTACTGGCTGTAGTGCGGGTGATAAAACACTTCCCATCGAAAACGCAGAAGGGGCATTTTCATTGCCCCTGCCGGCCGTTGTGGCCGAGCAGTTCTAGGCGCTACAGTCTGGAGCCGCGCGACAGCTACGGTCGCTGGTTCGAATCCTGCCTCGGGCATGGATTTGTGTGATGTCCTTAGGTTAGTTAGGTTTAAGTAGGTCTCAGTTCTAGGGGACTGATGACCTCAGATGTTAAGTCCCATAGTGCTCAGCCATTTGAACCATTTTTCATTGCCCCTGCAGATTGCGACCGAGAGTTGTCACGAAGTAGGAACAGTAAGATAGTTCTGTAATGTGGGTTGCATAACATCGGGCGAAATCTCTCACCAGGACCTCATCCTACACTCCTGGAAATTGAAATAAGAACACCGTGAATTCATTGTCCCAGGAAGGGGAAACTTTATTGACACATTCCTGGGGTCAGATACATCACATGATCACACTGACAGAACCACAGGCACATAGACACAGGCAACAGAGCATGCACAATGTCGGCACTAGTACAGTGAATATCCACCTTTCGCAGCAATGCAGGCTGCTATTCTCCCATGGAGACGATCGTAGAGATGCTGGATGTAGTCCTGTGGAACGGCTTGCCATGCCATTTCCACCTGGCGCCTCAGTTGGACCAGCGTTCGTGCTGGACGTGCAGACCGCGTGAGACGACGCTTCATCCAGTCCCAAACATGCTCAATGGGGGACAGATCCGGAGATCTTGCTGGCCAGGGTAGTTGACTTACACCTTCTAGAGCACGTTGGGTGGCACGGGATACATGCGGACGTGCATTGTCCTGTTGGAACAGCAAGTTCCCTTGCCGGTCTAGGAATGGTAGAACGATGGGTTCGATGACGGTTTGGATGTACCGTGCACTATTCAGTGTCCCCTCGACGATCACCAGTGGTGTACGGCCAGTGTAGGAGATCGCTCCCCACACCATGATGCCGGGTGTTGGCCGTGTGTGCCTCGGTCGTATGCAGTCCTGATTGTGGCGCTCACCTGCATGGCGCCAAACACGCATACGACCATCATTGGCACCAAGGCAGAAGCGACTCTCATCGCTGAAGACGACACGTCTCCATTCGTCCCTCCATTCACGCCTGTCGCGACACCACTGGAGGCGGGCTGCACGATGTTGGGGCGTGAGCGGAAGACGGCCTAACGGTGTGCGGGACCGTAGCCCAGATTCATGGAGACGGTTGCGAATGGTCCTCGCCGATACCCCAGGAGCAACAGTGTCCCTAATTTGCTGGGAAGTGGCGGTGCGGTCCCCTACGGCACTGCGTAGGATCCTACGGTCTTGGCGTGCATCCGTGCGTCGCTGCGGTCCGGTCCCAGGTCGACGGGCACGTGTACCTTCCGCCGACCACTGGCGACAACATCGATGTACTGTGGAGACCTCACGCCCCACGTGTTGAGCAATTCGGCGGTACGTCCACCCGGCCTCCCGCATGCCCACTATACGCCCTCGCTCAAAGTCCGTCAACTGAACATACGGTTCACGTCCACGCTGTCGCGACATGCTACCAGTGTTAAAGACTGCGATGGAGCTCCGTATGCCACGGCAAACTGGCTGACACTGACGGCGGCGGTGCACAAATTCTGCGCAACTAGCGCCATTCGACGGCCAACACCGCGGTTCCTGGTGTGTCCGCTGTGCCGTGCGTGTGATCCATTGCTTGTACAGCCCTCTCGCAGTGTTCGGAGCAAGTATGGTGGGTCTGACACACCGGTGTGAATGTGTTCTTTTTTCCATTTCCAGGAGTGTACATTATACGCGTCTTCATGTGCTCACCATGCGCCTATAGCTGAAAAGAGCGAAGTGATGCAACCGACGGGACTACTAGAGACACTGTCGAGCACGTATGTGCCAAGCTTTATTAGATTTTCACAGTAGTTTCCATTTCTTGACCGATCGGAACTTACTTTCTGAATACCCCTGTTACCCAGCAGGCCGCAACAAGAGGAGGCGATTATTTGCTCTGAGACACATGGAAGTTCAGCGCAACGAAGAAGTTGATACGGTAGCCTGACACGCATGAGTAAGGATCACTGTGCCAAAGCATGCCATCCGTCTACCTGCACAGTCACCTCATTGATCAGAAATTAAGTCTAGGCGTTACTGGGAAACCGAATATTCGAAGTAAAACGGAAAAAAGAGAAAGCTGTTGTATATTTAAATTTTTTTTCATAGTACTTTACCACACTCATATCTGACAATTTTATGCAGGGACGCTCAAGAACAAGTTGTTGAACACCCAAGAACAAAAATACAACTAATCACCGAGCCTAATCCAGTGACGGAGAAAATAGAAGCTACTCACCGCAATAGTAAATGGCCTCAAGGGTTTTACTTTTTAGGTAGTGATTATTTGTGTGCATTGTGTAATTGTCAATGTAGCTGATTGTCGAGAGAGCTGAACGCTGAATGAAAGACGAGTGCATCAGTGTGATTAAAGTGCGTCCTAGGAATGAAAAACGGTGCTGTGAGCTAATGGAATACACCTCTAGTTGTTGTGCGCGAATTTAAATGCTGCTGTCAATTTCATTTAAGCATCGCTACCTCTCCCCTGTCGAGCTTCGCACTTTAGAACACGATTAACTGTTTTGATAAGAGCGAGTTACGGCTTCGGCACTTTCGCCGCGAGTAAAAGACGCAGCAGCTGGCTGACAGCCTATCTGCAGTATGTTTACGGGAGGAGCTGGACTGCGTAGACGACGTGTGGATATAAACACAGACACCCAGGTCGTAAAGAAGGGGGAACCTGGCTGCGGCTGGAACGACAAACGTTAACGCACAATTTCCAACGTATTGTTTTATTGTATTGAGTTAAATCTTTTCACGAAGTGTTGTAGCAAAATTTCAACTTCAGCTACAATTTTACACGAGAGGTGAATAATTACTTGCAAACAGCAAACATAAGTATATTTCGTCTGATTTGCTACATACCTTGTACACTGTGCGACAAAGCCGACTAGTAGCAGAATACGGTGATAGTGTGTGTTATTCAGATGAATGTTGTCGTTGAAGAATGTTGTTCAGTGGTAAAACCCTGAACATTATACTTAACGGCAATAGTTGAACGTGAAAGAATCCGTTCGGATTATGAAAAATCATGCTGTGAAGCAGATTTCTTGAAACTTCATTCGGGTACAGCTTGCTGGATTTTCAGACGACATCTCGCAAACAGTAGATATTCAATGGGCTGATACTGTATTCGTAGAGTATCCAAAGATGTTCGATGCACTACACTTTGGCGAATTATAACATCGATGCGATCAGGAGTATCTTTACAGAGATCTGGTTGGCTCGAAGAGTTATTGAAGGAAGATGTAGAAGGAAGTCGCTCAGGGACGTTCTTCTAGAATTTTAACCGATCGGTGTAGACCATTCTGAAGTTGGCCAGAGATATTCAAGGAATTTAAGTGGGAAATCTTGCAATACGGACGCCACTGATCTTGCGAAACAATCTTGAACAAATTTGATACGATTGTGTCTCAGTCGTATGTAGGTTATTCTACTGAGAGCAATATATGTGAGATTATGCGACTTGGCAGAAATGGGATAATTAGTTATTAGTTCAACGTCAAATCGTCGCAGATAGCTTATTTTTGATTTCTTATTAGTTTCACTCTGCAAACGTGAGCATCTTGAGATATTTATCGCTCTAACTGCAGAACTGCCAAAGCTTAGAGCTGGGCTCAGCACCATGGTCGATCATTCCGACTTTTGTTCGACGATGTTGCTGAAGAATTAACTGGCACTTTTGGATGTTTGAGACATGGTTAAACAGTGCCAAGACAGATCCCGAAACGGGGCATTAGTAGTTGCTGATACGTTCTCTTCCAACTGAGCCCCCTCAGGAAAACTGCCAAGCGAATTGGCTCCTCAGTTACGAAACTAACTTGCGAGAATAACATCTGTATCTTTGTAGCAGATAAGCCTCAGCATGAGCTCGAATTTCTATGATGTTCCCCTCTTGGTAATTTAGCGAATATGAATATAGACGGAACAATACTTTACTCGACTCTTTTTAGCATGTACACACGTCGACTTATTTCCGCGATGCAAAATGCCTCTCTTGTCGCATCTGCCACTGTAGTTGGATAAACGTCTCCAACGTTGACTGCACAAAGCCGTATGTAAAGACGAAGTTGTTTTTTGGGTCTTTTCTCTGTGTTGCATTCTTCGTATGTGGTAAAAGTCCCAGACTGACGAGCAATACACCACGAGGTGGACAAGTGTTTTGTAAGCTACCTACTGTGTGTCATAGCACTCAGTTGACATCACTAGGGTGAGTGCACCCCATTTCAGACCTCCCACCAAGAAAAGAAACCCCGGTCAGTACTGGGATTCAAACCCGACTCCTTTGCATGAAAGTCAGCTGAACTGATCACTTTCTTTTGACCAGTCAACTATGGAGCTGACTAACTCATATATAGTTATCGCGAAAAATCGTGAAAAGTAGAAGTCTTAATACACTTTCTCGGAGGGCCACCAGAAGCTACTCTCAAAACTATCCCTCGGATGAAGACACAGAATCCTATTGCTTATTAGATTCCGAGATTTATAGCTCGAATAAAATAACTTTGTGATTGACAGATCACAGTGATTTTGGAGGGGGGGGGGGCGCAGTGTTTCAAAATAGGCAAGACGGTGAGCACATGGCTCTTTGGAAGCAACTACGATTGGCTGCTGATTCAGCCCCAAAGTGCAACTTGCTGAAACGTCTTTCATAATGTTCTTTTAATCAAAGTATACCTAGTGTATTTTTTGGCATTTAATCGAACCCCCATTAGTAAGTACCCACATCCACAGCTCCCACTAATCTCTCTCTGTATATGAAGCAGAGTGTCTGTGCATATGTCTGAAATATCCTCCGAAACCCCTGGATCGATTTCAACCAAATTTGGCACAGTAACAGCAAGCCTCACATGTATCAGCACTGTGGGGTTTCTAAACTCCTAGTTCCAATGGGAGTCGAAATATGGGCAAAAATGTGTTTTCCTCATCATTCAGTGTATAGCCATAAGGATGGGTTTGACAGAGAGAGGGGAGAATGAGATGGAGAGAGATTGTTTAGAGGAAGAGATAGATGGAGAGAGAGAGGGAGGGGGAGAGACAAGTTGCGTGTTGCATGGGCTGCATTTGTGAATGGGAGGGAGGAAATGGACAGCGAGAAGGGTGAGAATGAACAAGACAGAGAAGGGGGAGAGGAGGCGGTGGACAGAGGGAGGGGGCAAAGTAGATGGACAGAGTGTTTGGTAAGGTGGAGATGGGCATAGAAAGGGGGAGGAGGCGGAATACTTTGAGAGTAGGGAGCTACAGGAGGCAGGTGGAAGGGGTAGAGCGCTAGTGGGCAGGTGGAAAAGGCGGGGAGAAGGACATGGACACAAAGAGGGGGGAAGAAGACATTGTCAAAGAAAAGTGTGGAGTAGTGGACGAAGAGAGGGGGAGGAGAAGATGGAGAGACAGAGTGGGAAGGGGGAGATGAACATATAGAGTTGGAAGGATGTGGATGAGGTTGGCAGAGTGATGGGAGCGAGGAAAAGGTGAATGCAGAGAGGGAGAAAGCTCAGACCAGCCACACACTTCTGACACTGACGGCCTACTGCTTAGCCAACGTCTTTTGTAATATTGGCACCTGACGTAATCATTATGATGTCAGCCAGGCCATAAGTCATAAATAAAATGTTTTTGTTAGTTAAAATTATCTTTTATACAATTTTAATTGAAGTTTAAAGTCGATTTTATGCAAGATTCATTGTATGATGGTAAAAATCGTTGTCATGGATTTCTAGTTGTGTATACATGAAAATCATGTTTATAAAATGTTGATTCAACAAGACTGATTGTGAGGAAAGCAGGGCTAAAACACACACAAAAAACAAAAACCACTGAGTAAATGCAAATGTAAAATCTGAACTGGATATTGTTGATATGTATTTCAGATTATCACTTCAGATTACGGAAGTAAAACAGTGGAAACGAATTTTATCAGTAAGAAATATTTTGAAAATTATTGACGCTATTTTATCTAGATTGTAATTGATATTAAATAAAACATTCTCTTTTACATGAAATTAGCTACCTGAATTCAGCTCTTTTTACTTCCTAATGTGACTGAAATACCTCTTTTGCTTCAAAATGTTGTTTTAGGAAGCTGTCAAAAAAGTAAGTTGATCAAGGCTCTTTTCAGTCTTTGTGTCGTTAGTTCACGGACACTATCCCTCACAACACCTATTCTGACCTTGCCAATGCGAACTAACACCCCAAAGAAGTTCGGGCTTACATGCGGTTCCTCTTCGTCGAAATATCTCGGCTCAAACTCGTCTAAGGGTTGAACCGCACGTGTCGCGTTACACGACCTAAATTAGACACTTGTGACCCTTTTGTTAAATTGTGTGGCTGGTGGCAAGTTTGCGAAATACAATGTTAACATAACATATAAAAACAGTAATAATAATATCGGGAAGGAAATTAACGACCAATAAATGATGCAGGTCGCACAGTTGCGACTTTGTTAGAATAATCTTTATTCGGAAAGCAAACAAATAGCGAAAGTGGTCGTATTTACTGTTACACTCGAGCGCACACCTGTTTGACAGAGTTCGATCATTCCCAATGTCATCGCGAATTACAAGTCCACGACTCCATCTCGTTAACTATGTGAAAAGTTAGAGCTAACAGCAGGCGCGCGGCTGCTCACCGCTCAGAGACTAAGTCCCACGATATGACACAACGAGAAATTTTCTAAGCCGTTTCACTTCCTAGCTGCCTAATGACCGACCGTAAGCTTTCACGTCTGTATCCGAACTGTACCCTTTGGTGTCTCCAGCCGAACTGCGCTCCTTGGTGTCTAGACTAGAACTGTCCTCTTTGGTCTCTAGACCACAACTGTCCGCTTTTGCGTCTGCACCGGCAAACTCTCTGCCCGTCCCTGGCCGCGTTTCCCGTGTGCCAAACATCCTCGCTCAATTAACTTAGGCAGTTCCCTTTCATGAAGCCGTCCATCTGATTGGATACAGCTTATTCTACATTATTTTACATTTTAACATATTTAAATAATCAAAACTTGACCACTTTCACGTTCTAAATAAAGTAACAATAATATCCATTACATAATAAACGTTAAATTCTTTTCCATAAAACCAATACAATTTCCTTCTTAACTTTGAATGTCACTGCCAGTAGCCTTGTACCAATGTGCTTTCTGATAAATAAATAAAAGGAAGTAACTATTATGCACTAAACTTTACAACAGATATTCTATTACCTAATGATTCAACAAGGTGTCATGCTGTCATCGTTCAATGTGTTTTTTGTGGAGGAAATGATGATCTGATGCTTAACTGTAAATACTGATAATTTAAACTTACCATATCTTTTAAACAAATAAAGTTACAGAGTTGGTGTTTACATCGTTTGTCCTTTTAATGATGCGCTTCTATATGAAATGTCGATCGTTAAGATCGACCAGAGCGTTCAGATTTTAGCATTCAGATCTTTGTTACACAACATGTGAATTCCACTTTTACAGTAAATCCTAAACTATTACAGATATGTTCAATATTCAAGTGTTATTGGGATCACCATGAAATTATATGGAGGGTGGGAGATTAAAATTACTGTGACTTCATTCCCTGCACTACTATAGAAGTAAATATTTTTCATAAATGTTTCCCTTTATGGGCGATCTTACGTCCGCCGTATTTAACACTGCTACGTCTCCTTGGCCACAAAAGCCTTCTACTGGGTTTCCCTGTTATGTAGGCTCTCGTCTGTCTCACTCGCACACGGCAGCGCTTAGGCCTCAATAGACAACAGATGTCTGTGAGTTTCCCCATCTCGTGGTGAATCTGCGACCTTTGTTTCAAACGGTCCTGGAGGAAGGGTTAGTTTCACAATTCCTGTAGGCTGACTCTTTGGGCTATGTATGTACATGAGAGCGTAATGCTCGTTAACACACAACAATAAGAGGTGGTTCTGACTTTCAATAGATATTAATAACGTTAGGTATAATTTCTAAATGGATGCCAAAAGTGAAAGTTTTTATCACATGTTGAGGGGTCATAGAGCAAATATAAAGAAAATAGTATTATAAAAGAGATGGATATGCTCGAATTGTGAAACACACAGTAAGCTAATTTTCAAGACAGAGATGAGAGGCATATCCGAATCCAATCTGCACAGTAAGTTGACGACCGTGGGCTGTGACGGTGATCGGCCTTGGTGTGGATTTTATGTGGTTTACCACACTTATTTACGCAAATGCTGGACTGGACCTCAAATTTCGCCTCAGAGAATGGCGTGAAAAAACAGTTAAAATCTGTAAAGAAGTAGAACTTTATACAAATGCATCGTTTTGTGGTGATACGTACCGACAAAATTCTCTAAAATTTCCAGCGACATCGAGTGGTTTAAAATCCACTAGCTATCGGCTGAGTGCCCCTCTCCCATTGTCAGTCACCATCTGACAATGGACGAGGAGTACCCAGGGGAATGTCCGTCGATTTTAAACCAACTGACATGCCTGGAAGTTTAGGAGACAGTACATAGATCATTGTTTACAAGATTCACAGACAAATGGCACAGAAGACTTCCCCACCTTGACTGTGGAGTCAGGAAGGGCATCTTTCCACGGTGTTGAAAAATGAAATAACATTTGACAAATCCTGGAAAAGTTTACCCCACACCAGATGGAAGAATCGCTAGGGAAAAGTAAGAAGAGAAGCGACAGATAATTTCAAGCAATTTTATGTTACACCCAAAAGTGTCTGATACATTACATCAGGAACAATTTTAATTGCATGAAAACTATGTAGTTCAGTGGGGCAGGACAGTGCCCTCTACAATCTTCAGGATATCATCATGTGGAATACGATGGGGAGAATCTGTAAAACACCCCAAAGCATTTATGAAACGTTGGTTTACACTTTTATTAACAAAAAACTTTCGTCGCCCTACCCAGATCGCAATGGGTATGACCGGATATGCTCTAGTCCTCTGAGCTCAGAGCACTCTGCACTGCAATGTGGTGTTACATCTCTTTTCTCAGGTCTTCAGCCAATTTATTTCTGCAGCGTCCATGTGTTGTAAAACCATTATTGCATCCGACTTAGGCATTGTTGCTGCATTGTGGTTGGTCACCAGAATGACGTTTTGTTCTCTTCTGAGAGAGGTCATTCTGCTATGTCAGCATCTTGGTCATCAAGCTAAGGTGGTGTGTAACAATTGACTCGGTGGTGTGCCCATACTATACAGAGCGGACAAATGAAAAAAGTAAGTGAACCGTTTACCATTTACAAAATAATGGCCACTTCTGTAAATATGTTTATCCCACTGTCAGACAAGTCGGTCAATGTGTTCATGGAAATGTTTGTGGTTGCCTACGGAAAGATGATTGCACCCAGGGGTGCAACTCTTCAATCGAAGCAAATTGACGCCATGAATGTCTTTCTTCGTGGCTCCAGAAATATGGAAATCGCGTAGGGACAGATCGGGACTTGATGGACGGTGTGTAAGGGCTTCCCAGTGAAACTTCTGCAGCGTACTTTAAAAAAACTTTTTGACAACAAACGGACCTTTACATATCCTCCATAATGTCACGATTCCTCCCCTTGCGAATGACTTTCAGAAAATGTTCTACTTCTAAAATCACCTCGTCATCATTCTGGAAATGCCTAATGTACAGTGGTTTCTCCACCTGAGGGTAAGGTTCTGAAGCTCCGTGCATGTGAAATGTTAACCCGGTCCAAAAAATAATTAAGAGCTGGGCACATCTCTAAGATCTAAGCTCTAATTTAGTGTGCAAAACTTTAATAGGTAATGCAAATGCTTTAATGTCCTAGCTACAGATCCTAAAGTGAAAGTTTGCACAGAGAAATTATTTAATATGAATGGAAAGTATTTGACAGAAAGAATCTTTCGATTGGCACAGTAATTTATTAAATTAAAAACATAATTATTCCAAACAGATCTTAAATGAATATGAAATTATTCACAAACTCTTTCTGCAAATTCTAACCATTAGCTTTGTCGATTTGGAGCGTTATTTGCACCAGTGAGAAATATTCCCTTCTGACGCTAATGACGGTCTGAAAACTGTACTCGAATCTCGCTAACTTCAACAGAAAACAGTGACTGTGGGCCAGATAGTATTTGAGTTGCTCATACATTCATTATAGCAATGCTGGACCTGAGACAGGTGACTGGACTGTTTTCCCCAAGTTCAGATGAAGAAAAGCTCTATCACGCCGGTTTTGTTAATTATTCTATCATTATTGTTCACCGACAGACGTGCAGAACGCCGTCGTGCGCACGGGTTTGCCGTAAAGAATCATGGTCGTGCTGCCACCGTAACAACTCTGGACCCCATTCATCTCCAACATATGCCTCTGATACGCACACCTCTCCGTCTCTCTGGTGTCGTGAGGCTCCAGTCTGGGCTGACGGACAAGGGTCATTTTTTTCGCTGCATTCTCTGCCATACCTGTCCCAAATCCATCGTACAGCGCCTTCCGACGCTCACAGAAAGCATCCATAAAAACAAGGATGTCCAGCATCATGTTAAACGTAAAGAAAGGGCTCAGTATGTACAGTCACTGTGATCCGATATACATTAATAAAAACGTTGCTATTGGAATCTGCACCATTACTACGATCCGATTACTGAATCATGCTCATATTAAATGAAAAAGGCAAGCGAAATCGCTTGCCGCATTTCAAGGTCACTGTGTGTCATTTCAGTAGAATACGGCTAGGAGGTTGGTGGGGGGAGTGGAGAAGAGGCAAAATTTGATAGTCCAAGGAGGTGGCGTGTGTGGACTGCTGATGGGTAGAATGACTTTGGATGTTACTTTAGAGGAAACACTGCCTCCAACCCTGCTGAACAACATTCCACAGGGCTTCGTATTGATGCATCCCGTAATCTCATCAGGAAATTTGAGTAGGATGTCTGTGTGAAGGTTTGCCACTAATGAGCTTACACTATTTAGCAACACACCACAGAACTCCCCAAAAAACACTCAGCATCACCTTACCAGAAAATCGTTGGGTTTTCGCATTTTTGGGCGATAGTGAATGCACCTCTCCATAGTGTACTTTCTTGCATTGTTTCTGGGCGCTAGTGATACAGCCAGAACTCGTTTTTGGTTATTAGGCTGCTAAATAAGTGATTTGTAGTGGGGTGACACAGCTGCAACATTCCTGCTGCCGCCTCGGTTCGGCGGGCTTTTTGAACCGGTGTGAGGAGTCACGGAACACACGGATGGCGATATTTGTCACTTCCAAAACGACTTACAAGATTTTGAAAACTGATCTTCATTTTTGCAGTCTTCGAGCACCAGAGTCTCCACATCTCGTGTATGATTCCCGATTTTTCATAGAGAGACGGTTTTCCACTTCGTTCTTTGTCATTGAAACTTGTTTGACCCCAATGTAAGTGTCCCCGTCACTTAATCACAGTAACACATGAGGGTACATTATTGCCACAGATGTCCACAAACTCTTTTTCGATTGTTTCAGCAAACAAAACATTAATTATGTAAATAAATGATTTGAAGAGCTCCGCCGACCAGTTGAAGGTACAAATGTTTGTTTACAACCCTTGATCGTGATTTCAACAATCGTAAAATTGTTTTCTTCGGAAGTACACGACCCTACTGGGGAAATTCTTTATACCATAGTTAAAAAGAATTATCATGGTGTAAAGGATATACAAAACCACTGGCTAAAAATATAATAAACAATAATTACTTACAAGTAAAGTCACATATTGGCGACGACAAATTTTTCGCTTGCTTTTTTTATCTATTTATATTTATTATATTTTCTGTTTATTATGTTTTTATGTATTATATGTTTATCCATTGGTTTTGTACATCACTTATCTTACACCTTGATAATTCTTGTAAACTGTGATGTAAAAAATTTCTCCAATAGGTCCATGTACATCTGAAGAAGACAACTTTACAATTACATGAATGCGTGATATCTGTTGTATCGTACATGTCCGAAAGAACAGACACTATGTTGAATCCACAGCTGTGATACCTATTATGTAAACTGAAGGGAAAGGTGGTAGAGAAAGGAGAGGGAAGGAATTATTGATATCAGATGCATCGGGACTTTGTGCAGAATCAGCGGCGACGAGTGAAAATTTTTGCTGGACCGGGACTGAAACCTGAGACCTCCTGCTTATTAGGCACGCAGACACAATGTTCGCCGCAGACGCGTGGACTGCCTCGGCGCGCTCCCCGGCCGACCCACACTGCCCACCGAGCGAGGTGGCGCAGTGGTTAGACACTGGACTCGCATTCGGGAGGACGACGGTTGAATCCCGCGTCCGGCCATCCTGATTTAGGTTTTCCGTGATTTCCCTAAATCGCTCCAGGCAAATTCCGGGACGGTTCCTTTCAAAGGGCACGGCCGATTTCCTTCGCCGTCCTTCCCTAATCCGATGAGACCGATGACCTCGCTGTCTGGTCTCCTTCCCCGAAATAACCAACCAGAGAACCCACATTGCCAGCTGCCGCCAGCCATCAGCAATCCTCCTTGCTTGCCAATAATTGATTCCTACTGGAGGTTGAACATAAATGTGTGTTCTCACTCAAGGTTGTGGATTAATTGCCCATCGAGACGAATCAGTTCCATGAAAATATGGTGTTTGTTCCTTCGGACTCGTCCTCCAGTGGGAATCTGGAATTAGTGAGCGTGGAAGACATGAATGGGAACTGCAGATAGTCTACGTGGGAATGTGTACTGGCCGGGAAGCGCGCCGAGACGGTTCACGCATTTGTGATTAATGTACTGTGTCCACACGGGCTGGCACACGTTTTCACTCGCCACCGCTGGTGGCGCACAAAGTCTTGGTGCAGCTTATAACGGATCTTTTACGTTGGGATAAATTTATTTTATTTTTTGTTAGATGTTTTCGTTAAGTAGCTGAATAAATTGTAATTAGGAATAATTTAACTAAGCAGAGTAGAGAAGGTAAAGTCAAAGAGATGTTCATTGGGCGGACATTGTCGTAATGTAACGTCATTGCGTTGTTCGGTTGTTAAAAGAAGTCGTTTGTGTTCCGTTCTGCTGTTCGGTCATGCGCGTATCTGAAAGGAATTAATTTGGGGACTAGAATAAACTTTCACATAGTAGTTGCGATTCGATGTTCCGACAAAAGGGGTTAACGCCATTGTTCATTTGAATTGTGGGCGACAAGATTGGTTTTGACAGATACGTGAAAACGGACGTAACGAGACTTGTTCGCATATCATCCTTGAACGTGACTTTTTATTTAATTAACGATTGCGGGCTCATTAAAAGCTATTATCTCATGATTAGGATCAATCCCTCTTTCCTCCTAGATAGTGATCATTCATTAACATTTACGTCATAAGAAAAAGGATTATTAATAAAAGTGATGTTAAATGACAATTACGTGTTATTCCGTTAGTGTGGAACCGACATAATATCTCTGAAATGACATTGATACATAATTTGTGATAAATACTGAACTGAGATAGGAAGTAAATTGAAATTAGTGAACATTTCGTACTGAGACTATACAAGCAGAAGCGCTTAAGGTTTCTTCTCCCTAAAACGGCGAAATAGGTACGAACTTTAACTCAATAGTTGACATAATGTATTGCAAAGACATTAGCATTTCATACTTATTTTGACGACGTGCTGTTAAACAAAGGAACGTTGAGTCTCTGTACGAGTAATAAAATTAAATCTAAAAACATAATTAATAACGGCGAACCGCTTTAACAAACTGTATTGCGTGTCGTCATCGGGCAATAACTGCTCAACCCTGGAGACTTGTATGATGAAATTAGAAGTCGGGCATATAAAAGAAACTTAAAAATCCATTCAAGCTACAGTGGAGTCGGCACAACAAGACGTGGTCAGTTATAAGCTGATACATTTAATTCCTCTCCTTTTCTTTCTTTCCTCATTCCTCTTCAGTTTCAATAATTTTACAATTGTTGAAACCATAGCCAAGGGCTATTAATAAACCTTGATACATACAACTGATTGGCTGATTTTCTCAAATCTTTCATTTAATTCACTGTTGCTGAACAGCAGCTATGTTCAGAATTTTAGTTGTACTTCTTGTTTTTGAGGTGATAATCAAAACACCTGTGTCGTACATTGCTTACTCCTACGGGTAACTCGCGGATAGATAATGAAGAAAAAATACAGACTTTCAAGTTCACACTCATTTCCTAAACAATAGTCCTTTCTTCCTAACAACAATCGTTTCTGTACACCAGTTGTGTCCAATCTTTCGGCTTACCTAGTCCACACTGGAAGAAAACGATTGTTTATGGGCCACACATAATATATCTAACACTAACAATAGGTGCTTTGAAAAAAAAAAAGGAGAAAGACAAAACTCCAAAATGGAATGAGATGCGCCAATGAGAGAGCGTCGTGTGGCGAGAGTTTCAAACTGAAACTCTTCCAGTCATCATAACTTTACATGTATAGAATTCTTTGGATTTTTTAACATACCGATCGTGTGATAAATGCTCACTTCTTGGGGCACATCGACATTTGCATCAGGCCGCATGCGGCTCAGGGGCGCAGGTTTGGAAACCCCTACTGTACACCATTCTCGACTGAAATAGGAAACGAGGGGAAGGATCGTGGTACGTAAAGTATCCTCCGCTACACACCATACTGTGGCTTGCGCACTATAGACGTAGAGTAAACCAGTGCACAGTAGTAACGGCATTCGATTTTGAGAACAGCGTGTGCACGTTGTTCAGTTGGACAAGGAGAGGGAATGAAATCCGCCATTGTTCTGCGGAAGGATCACCTCACCGACTGGGACTGTTACGCTGGATTGGGATCTGATTCCTGGTCGGGTCCAGTGTGTCGCTCGGTAGGCAAGCACTCCCACAGGTCAGAGGCTCCCAGGGGAATGTGGCAGGACGAGAGAACAATGCGGCGAAAACTCCGGCGTGTGGCCGCTGGCGCCGCCGGGTTGGCTAGCGGCCGCTGGCGTCTTATCATTATTTACAGCGCGGAGCGGCCGCCGGCAGACAGACCTTTCCCCCAGTGTGCCGTGTAATTACTCGACACCCGAGTGGAATAAATCACGAGTGCGGTGCTGGCCCGGAGAATTTTTAATAACGGAGTCGCTCATTACGCGCGGCGACCCGCGTCCAGGCAGGGGCTGGGGTGCTGCGCCCGCCTCCGGCGCCCACCGACGCCCACGCACGCACACACACACAAACGCACTCTAATCGCGGACCACAAATCACCTGTGAGCCGCGCGCCGCTACAGGTGCTGCCGGCTCAAAGAGCTACACGACTCGTGGGAATGCAACAGTGGTAACACCTACACCTGGATCACAGTAACAAAGCCATCGTCACCAATTTGTTCTACCTCAGAAATAATCAATAAGAGAATGAGCTTCTCTTACTTAAGTCAGTTACAGACGACTCTTGCGGCCGGGAACGTAACGTTTCTGATTCGTTCACGTTGTCTGCGTTGTTTCTCTTTCAACATGTCTATTTTGCGGAACAGAAAATCTGAAAATAGATAAAAAACTGCGTAAAAAATAAGTCTAATATCATCGGCTAATCAAATTAAATATATCTAGTTATCGGAGAGCGTTAGGATATATCCACAAGGGAAACACGCTATTGTTGCCACTGCAACCATATTGTGCGCACTGACCGAGTCGAACCGACAACATCGCCTCTGCTACGCTCCATTTTCGATCGCGTTACTTTCATCGAGGTATAGTGAAATCCCCATTCGCTCCGAGCCGTTACTCCACAATGCGACGCTTTTCGTTACCGTTTTGTGAACTTATCCAGTGCCGTGTTTTGCGAGTTCTTAGTCGGCGAAGACACGCTTCCACAGACGAAATCACAATCGCACATTAACTTTGTTACGTTTGATCCAGAAATCGTTTCACCAAACTTCGCGGAATTGTAAGTCTCTGTACCTGCATTCGGAAGGACGCTTGTTGAAATATCCGCCCTGCCATCCGGACTTCGATTTTTTGTGTTTCCCTAAATCGCTTAAGGCAAATATCGAGATAGCTCCTTTGAAAACGGCAGATACGATGTCCCCATAGTTCACCGAATACTTCTGTAACGACCTCAACGGAAGGTTAAACTCTGGACTACTTTCTTTCTTTCTTCTTTGTTCACGTTCGAGGTGCTGCGAATTGTTATGGAAATAATGCACTCCTCCTGATTAACACCGAAGGGATTCCTAAATTCTTTTGCTTATCCATCTCGGCTCTCTCTCTTCTTCTTCTTCTTCTTCTTCATCTTCTTTTTACTAACAAGGTGTGATGGTTCTTTCTGAAACGATAAGACCGATTTCCTTCTCGGTCAGATCTAGGGCTTTGTCTGTAAGGACTTCGTCGACGGGACATTAAAACCCTAATATCCCTTTTTTGGTTAACACACGCTTCACTAACGTGTGAGTTCCTGGTGGGTGGTACCTCCCCCAGAGGGCTCTACAACTGCGCTCTTCGCACGAAATGTGTGAGTGAGACTGCCTTACTGAGACTGCCATATATTAATGGAGGCTGCAGCAAGTGGGAAATAGAGGAAAACATCTTTGCAATGCACTAAGACTGTTACTAACAGAGAGGCGTTGCAAGTTATTTTTATAGCCATGGTTTATTCTCAGCTTTTATCAATATGCCAATGCAGTCAATCCACCTCTTTGTTCGAGTAAGTTAGTTAGATAATACACACATCAAAAAAGTTTTGCATCACCTCGGTTCCGAGAGTTCCGGAATCTGAACAGAAAATTGGAATAGAGATCAACATAAACATCATTTCCGCCCTTTTTATTGCTCATGAAAACCACACATTGCATGTTGTACCACCATGCAGCAAGACCTTCAGGGGTGGTGGTCCAGATTACTGTGCACACCAGTACCTTAGAATAACCAGTAGCACGACCTCTTGCATTGATCCATGCCTGTATTCGTCGTGGCATAGTATCCACAAGTTCATCAAGGCACTGTTGGTCCAGATTGTCCCACTCCTCAACGGCGATTCGGCGTACGTCCCTCAGAGTGGTTGGTGGGTCACTTCGTCCAGCTAAGCGGTTCTAGGCGCTACAGTCTGGAACCGCGCGACCGCTACGGTCGCGGGTTCGAATCCTGCCCCGGGCTTGGATGTGTGTGATGTCTTAAGGTTAGTTAGGTTTAAGTAGTTCTAAGTTCTACGGGACTAATGACCACAGCAGTTAAATCCCATAGTGCTCAGAGCCATTTGAACCATTTTGAACTTCGTCCATAAACAGCCCTTTTCAATCTATCCCAGGCATGTTCGATAGGGTTCTTGTCTGGAGAACACGCTGGCCACTCTAGTCGAGCGATATCGTTATCCTGAAGGAAGTCATTCACAAGATATGCAAGGTGCGGCCGCGGATTGTCGTCAATGAAGACGAATGCCTCGTCAGTATGCTGCACTATCGGTTGCACTATCGGTCGGAGGATGGCGTTCACGTATCGTACAGCCGTTACGGCGCCTTCCGTGACCACCAGCGGTGTACGTCGGCCCCACATAATGCCGCCCCAAAACAGCAGGGAACCTTCATCTTGCTGCTATCGCTGAACAATGTGTCTAAGACGTTCAGCCTGACCGTGTTGCCTCCAAACATCTGACGATTGTCCGGTTGAAGACATATGCGACACTCATCAGTGAAGAGGACACGATGCCAATCCTGAGCGGTGATTTCGGCATGTTGTTGGGCCCATCTGTATCTCGCTGCATGGTGTTGTGGTTGCAAAGATGGACGTCGGGAGTGAAGTTGCTCTTCATGCAGCCTATTGCGCAGAGTTTGAGTCGTAACACCACCTCCTGTGGCTGCACAAAAAGCGTTGTCCAACATGGTGGCGTTGCTTTCAGGGTTCCTCCGAGCCATAATCCGTAGGTAACGGTCATCTACTGCAGTAGTAGTCCTTGGGCAGCCTGAGCGAGGCATGTCATCGACAGTTCCTGTCTCTCTTTATCTCCTCCATGTCAGAACAACATCGCTTTGGTTCACTGCGAGACGCCTGAACACTTCCCTTGTTGAGAGCCCTCCCTGACACAAAGTAATAATGCGGACTCGATCTAACCGCGGTATTGACCGTCTAGCCATGGTTGAACTACAGACAACACGAGCCGTGTGCCTCCTTCCTGGTGGAATGACTGGAACTGATCTGCTGTCGGACCCCCTCCCTCTAATAAGGGCTGCTCATGTATGGTTGTTTACATCTTTTGGCGGATTCAGTGACGTCTCTGAACAGTCAAAGGGACTGTGTCTGTCATACAGTATCCACAGTCAACGTCTATCTTCAGGAGTTCTGGGAACCGGGGTGATGCAAAACTTTGTTTGATATGTGTGATATAGGGGTCCAGTGCAAGACTCCTACGGTTGTCAGGTTGGTGCCGAGCAGGGTGCGATGAGGACGAGAGCGTCAATCAACTACTTGTATTATTCACAACGAAACATTTGTTTGTCAGACTTCCCCTGGCAGCTCAGTAGCGCCAGCCGTGCGCGGACCCAGTCATCAGTAGCAGACACTCGTTGCCCGACAGTCCTGTTGCATTACAGAAGGTTCGCGTGGCAGCCGTTACGTCATGGACGGTGGACAGTACCTAGGCGTAGCGTCTGACGTGGCCCTCGATGGACGGCATTGGACAGCAGCCTCTGCTAGCTGATGTCTAAAGCACTCTCGTCGAGGACGTGCGTCCAGAAGACTGGCCCTCCAGGCCAACTTGTAGTACTGTCTGTCGTGTAGAGCTCGACCCACAGCTTCCACTTGGGAGTCAGAGGCTGGCAGCATCAGTGTTGGATGCAGGATCGGGGCGAATAGCAGTAGTGGCTCCCCCTCACGATGGCGAATGGCGTATAGCTTCTTGGTCCTACTGGTCAGGCACCCCAGTAGGCCATCAATAATGACTTGGAAGTTGACGCTGCAGCTTACAGAATCTCTCAGCGAGACTTGCGACTCGAGACATGATAATAGACGATTATGTGCGCAGATGGTCGAGTGACACAACGTCCCCTGTACCATGGGATGTCTGCAACTCAGAGTAAGATTAAGAAGAGTTACTATTTAAGCTGGCGCGTTCCCTGTAGTCTACAGTGGTGAGGATAGCACTGGCAACATGTGTGTTTGCTTGTGTTCCCACCTATGCTAGGGACTTTGGACTTTCATAACTCCGTCTTCTAGACGCTCTTTTCTATTGCATAAGTGGCTGAATGGTTATTGTCGCTTTCTAAATGGGCTTTCTTGTGACACACTGCACTATCAGCAGTATGAACATATCTGTCTGTTGCTATAATGTCACTGTGCTTTGTTCTTGGTCTGGGGCGCTCGGTCGGTCGGTCGGTCCCGCTTGTCGCAATCGCTTTTGTGTGCACCATGGCTTGCTCCACATTTTCTCCTGGCTGGCAGTCTGCTGGTCATTGGCGCAGGCGCCCTCTTCTGGTGTCACCAGTGAAGAGCTTCAACAAATTTTTAGTGTTGGCTTATTCTGTTTTCCTGGGATGCAAACAATAATATACATCTCATTTAATAACAAAACACATTAAATACAAGCATTCAGCACTGAGTTATGGACATTATATTTATACACTTTTTCTTTTGTTCTTCAAATAATGCTTTACAAAAGTCATATAAATCCCAGAATTCCTACTTTGACTTTTTGAGCTGGATGCAACGCACTAGATCTATCAGCCCAAGTTGAAAGCAACGGTGTACACTTGCAACAAAAAGTGACAACACACTGACAAATAAGTGAAAACCATTCTTGAAATATTAAGAGATATTAGAAAATTGTTTATATGGTGCTTGAATTACTGGAACAAAGTTGGTCATATCTGCTTCACGACTGACTGCTTCTAGTTCCAGTAGGACATGTATGCTCCATGTCAAGAATATAAAGCTGATTTTTCCTGATTCATTTTCTTAAAAAAATTCTGAATTTTTTAATAATGTTCTTTCATGATTTTTTCATACCATTAAGAGGTTTCAACTAACGCATGTGGATCATAAAGGTTGGTTAAAACTTCAAAAAATCACCGATATGCGCCTTCTCTTTTCTAGATATACACTCCTGGAAATTGAAATAAGAACACCGTGAATTCATTGTCCCAGGAAGGGGAAACTTTATTGACACATTCCTGGGGTCAGATACATCACATGATCACACTGACAGAACCACAGGCACATAGACACAGGCAACAGAGCATGCACAATGTCGGCACTAGTACAGTGTATATCCACCTTTCGCAGCAATGCAGGCTGCTATTCTCCCATGGAGACGATCGTAGAGATGCTGGATGTAGTCCTGTGGAACGGCTTGCCATGCCATTTCCACCTGGCGCCTCAGCTGGACCAGCGTTCGTGCTGGACGTGCAGACCGCGTGAGACGACGCTTCATCCAGTACCAAACATGCTCAATGGGGGACAGATACGGAGATCTTGCTGGCCAGGGTAGTTGACTTACACCTTCTAGAGCACGTTGGGTGGCACGGGATACATGCGGACGTGCATTGTCCTGTTGGAACAGCAAGTTCCCTTGCCGGTCTAGGAATGGTAGAACGATGGGTTCGATGACGGTTTGGATGTACCGTGCACTATTCAGTGTCCCCTCGACGATCACCAGTGGTGTACGGCCAGTGTAGGAGATCGTTCCCCACACCATGTTGCCGGGTGTTGGCCCTGTGTGCCTCGGTCGTATGCAGTCCTGATTGTGGCGCTCACCTGCACGGCGCCAAACACGCATACGACCATCATTGGCTGAAGACGACACGTCTCCATTCGTCCCTCCATTCACGCCTGTCGCGACACCACTGGAGGCGGGCTGCACGATGTTGGGGCGTGAGCGGAAGACGGCCTAACGGTGTGCGGGACCGTAGCCCAGCATCATGGAGACGGTTGCGAATGGTCCTCGCCGATACCCCAGGAGCAACAGTGTCCCTAATTTGCTGGGAAGTGGCGGTGCGGTCCCCTACGGCACTGCGTAGGATCCTACGGTCTTGGCGTGCATCCGTGCGTCGCTGCGGTCCGGTCCCAGGTCGACGGGCACGTGCACCTTCCGCCGACCACTGGCGACAACATCGATGTACTGTGGAGACCTCACGCCCCACGTGTTGAGCAATTCGGCGGTACGTCCACCCGGCCTCCCGCATGCCCACTATACGCCCTCGCTCAGAGTCCGTCAACTGCACATACGGTTCACGTCCACGCTGTCGCGGCATGCTACCAGTGTTAAAGACTGCGATGGAGCTCCGTATGCCACGGCAAATTGGCTGACACTGACGGCGGCGGTGCACAAATGCTGCGCAGCTAGCGCCATTCGACGGCCAACACCGCGGTTCCTGGTGTGTCCGCTGTGCCGTGCGTGTGATCATTGCTTGTACAGCCCTCTCGCAGTGTCCGGAGCAAGTATGGTGGTTCTGACACACCGGTGTCAATGTGTTCTTTTTTCCATTTCCAGGAGTGTATTTACGAATGTTTTAATTTTGTGAGAAGAAAGTGGTTAATGTCGCCTTTGTGGATGTCATAGTAATGGTGCGTCTATGGTTTTTCTTCAGCATGTAATGGTACGGCGACATGTAAACCACGTCTCTAGACGATACGAGAGGGGTCAGGCACAGAGGAACACTAGAACATGAAGAACCGATAATAGATGATTTGTGTAGTACTTACAGGGAGATGAAAAGATGGCTGCAAGAAAGGAAAAGATAGATGGCGGTATCAAAATCGTCGATAGACTGATGAGACGAAGAAGAGGTAATGCGACTGGCTACTAACAACAAGAAAAGGAAGCATGAGTGGTGGACGGGTGAATGTGAGAATGCAGTCAAGACCAAGAGGAAAGCATGGATGAAGTTTCAATCCTGTAAAAAGCAAGAAGACTGGTCGAACTTCCAGAATGCGAGAAAAACTGCTACCAAAACCATCAGAAATGCCAAGAGAAATAGATGGAATGAGAAACCTGAAGAAGCAAACACAGCCTTCAAGAAACACAAATCACGAGTCTTCTTCAGAGAAATGAAGAGCAGAATTAAAGGCTTCGAGGCAAAAGAACCCTTTGTAGTAGGACAAGATGGCACAATAAAAATTGGCGAGAAAGAGGTGTGCGAGGAAGAGGCTAGGTATTTTAGAGATTTGCTGAATGCAGAAGCACCGACAGTAAAGTGGACACACTTACGATCTAGGGACGAAAGTCAGGATAATCTAGACAATGCACCCACAAGGGCAGAAGTAGCAGAGGCAATTAAAAAGCTCAAAAACAGCAAGACACAAGCAATGATGTATTTGTGCTGAAGAGATCAAATGGGATAGGCCTGAAATAGGAAGAAGTATGTACAATGTAATAATGGATATCTGGAGAAATAAAAAAATACCCATACACTGGAAGGAAGCCATTATAATACCGCTACACAAGAAAGGGGACAAGAAAGTGCTGGATAACTACATGGGCATCTCTGTCTTAAACATAGGGTACAAGGTTTTGTCGAGAATCTTGCTGAACAGAGTTGAAGAACAACTGGGGCCGACAATAGGAGAGTACTAGTGTGGCTTTATTTAAAAAAAAGGGAGGAACCGTACAGAACAGATATTTGGAATAAAAAGGATAATAGAACACAGACACAGGAAAGGAAAACGGACAATAGTGACATCTGTGGACTTCCAAAAGGCCTACTATTCAGTTGACAGAAATACTCTGCTTGATGTGTTAGGAGATAAGAGCACTGGATGCTACAACACGTGCAGTAATAAAGGAAACGTTAAGCGACACTACTGCCAGGATCAGGCATAGCAGTACGGTGTCAGACAGCTTCGAAATAAAAACAGGAGTCCGGCAAGGGGATGGACTGTCACCAATTTTGTTTAACCTGCTTTTAGACGTAATAGTCAGACAATAGAGACAACTAAATAGTAACATGAAGATCAAAGGTGTGCAAATAGGGTACAGGGTCAAGCATAATGCAACATTGGACTTCCTGGCATTCACAGACGACATCGTATTCTTAAATGAGACAAGAAGAGAAGGCAAAGACAGCACTAAAAAATCAAGTCGAAACAGCAGAAAAGTTCGGACTGAAGATTGCATATAAGAAGACAAAGACATTGACACTGAGTCTGACTGGAAGATAGATGGCCAAGTGGTTGAGAAAGTCAACTGTTTTTGTTATTTGGGAGAGAAGATAACTGGTGGGATGCAGGGCAAAAGTAGCGCAGTAGACAGGGTACAGCATTTGCAGAAGCTTCGGTATGCGGTGAAAACAACGTATGGCAAGACAAATCTGCCACAGAATGCCAAATTGCGGCATTACACAGCAGCTGTAAGAAATGCTGCTCTCTGTGCATCAGAAACGATCACACTCGGCAAGACAGCTTGTATACAGTTGGAGATGGAGGAGCGGAAAATTTTGAGAGACGTATGGGGCACCAAAAAACATGGGCATATCTGGATACACAGAACACGACAGGAACTGTATGAAAATATTGAACACATATCGAGTGAGATACGTCAAATGAGGTTACGATTTGTTGGGCGCATTATGAGGACGAACGAGGAGAGGTTGTCCAAGACGATATGGAATGCATCAAGTCATACGGGAAACAACTGGGTGAAGGAAGTCGGAGATGACTGGAAGGCTTTAGGAATAAAAGAAAGGAATTTGCAGGCAGTAGTACAGGACAGGAAACAGTATAAAGGGCTGGTGCCTGGTCACAGGTGGCCGGACACCAAAATCAAAGTTGTCTTAACGGAAGACGAAAGATACAGAAGAAGCGAGAGAATGAAGAGGTATTGGGAAGAAATAAGACGTGCAAAACAAGTCACACGTGATCCTGTAAGGTCCTAACGAAGCAGAAGAAGAAGAAGAAGAAGAAGGACCACCACGCAGGGGTACGACGAGACAACACAACAAAACCCGATGAATTCCAATTTGGAATAGATTATTCTATTTCGTCTGAGTCAAGCTGTATACAAGGCGTATTCCTAACACTCGATGGGTGGTGTGACGATTGCAATTAAGAATCGTTTACCAAGTAATAGCTCTCCAATCAACCAAATGCGCGCTTTTGTTTCCACTCACAGTCAGTTACAGTCGCCTGGCTTCCCACCGGTGCTGCGCTGTGTGGAACAGGTGAGGCTGGCGACCGGCCGCAGCGACGCAAACCGGCGGCGAGATTAGTTGGGGGCGGGGCGCCATTGTGTGCGGCAAAATAAAATCGTAAATACATGTAATTGAATGAGGCGCCGCTGCGCGCGCTCACATCGCGCGTTTCGTCTTGCTCACCCCTCCCTCCCCGCTCCCAAACCCTTCTCCCATTTCCTCCCTCCCCCTCCCCCACAACTTTTTCAGTCTATTCATGCTAGTCTTTGCCCGTCATTAGCGTTCATATCTTGCTGCCAAAACAAAACAACACAGAAAATGTGCCGCCGCCCGGCGTGGCGAATCACACAAGAATGTACCTCTCATGGTTGTAAATAGCGTCCACTACCCACATTGCTGAACAAGGGAGATGACGATAATGTGGTAGTTAAGTTCTCATTATCTCTCTAATGTTGCGTACAGGGTGTTCTACCTGACATGAGTGACTATAACATTAAGTAAACAATTCAGGATATCGAAAAATAGATTTTCGGCAGGTCGTGGGGCCAGTAGTTTGCTGCACGGTTAACCATCGAGTGAGCACGGCGATTTTCGTAACACAAGCGAGCGCACGGCACACTTTGCACACTTGTAAAGAATAGCTGCCTCTATGTTACCAAGCTAAGTATGTAAGGAAAATGTTAGTTTAATCTTAGTTCAATTAAATAACGATAAAATAAACTTACATAATATACGCTAAAGCACGGTTTAATTAACAATAAGGAAATACGCTTTCACTATATCACTCTGTTGCTGCGAGCATGTGTTATTCCACACTAATGAAGCACACGAAGCAATAAACACCGCAGCTGCATGAAGCCCCATCTACCGCTTATTCAATTACTCATCCTCTCGTAGATAGCTGCTTCAGTGTGGATTGTGCTGCTAGCTTTTAATGTGGGTCATTTTCTCGCACGGATCGTAAATTTTTTCTGACCTAGCTCGCTGTTTATTTTATATTACTGCTGCTCACTTGGGAGATATGAGACCACAGTTTATCACTGTGTTAACTGAAAAAATAACGAAGGAGAAGGTATGGGCTCGCGACCGTGAAACAACAATGGAACGGTGCAAAACAATTTTGTTTGTCCAGAATGGGTTTTTCACTCTGCAGTGGAGTGTGCACTGATATGAAACTTCGTGGCAGATTAAAACTGTGTACCACACCGAGACTCGAACTCGGGCCTATGCCTTTCGCGGGCAAGTGCTCTACCAACTGAGCTACCCAAGCACGACTCACGCCCTCTCCTCACAGCTGTACTTCTGCCAGTACCTCGTCTCCTACCTTCCAAACTTTACAGAAGCTCTCCTGCGAACCGGTTCGAGTCTCGGTCCGGCACACAATTTTAATCTGCCAGGAAGTTTCAATTTTATTTGTGTTTGGCACACTTTATGCATTGGCGCGCGCTCGACGGTTAAAGCTTGTTGCAATTTATGTACTAGATGTCTTTCAAGACCTCTTTTCCTTCAAAAAGAAACTTTAGGCCTAATCATTTTAACGCATTTGACTGCCCTGGAGAAATAGAAATAAGAGGCTTAAATGGCTCTGAGCACTATGCGACTTAACTTCTGAGGTCATCAGTCGCCTAGAACTTAGAACTAATTAAACCTAAAGAACCTAAGGACATCACACACATCCATGCCCGAGGCAGGTTTCAAACCTGCGAGCGTAATAGCCTCGTGGTTCCGAACTGAAGCGCCTAGAACCGCTCGGCCACAGCGGCAGGCCGTCCGTAGGTTGTATTGTCACAGGACTGCATCGTCATGAGTACCATCCATAGCACATGCCACTGCATCAAGAAATTCTAGGCGCCGATTTCCATAACTGGGTAGTATTTTGTGATTGGGAACGTCAACAAACGCAAACGATCCCCTCGCTCTTTGCCGAAGTACTATTTTCCGATGAGTCTACATTCACAAGCCATGGTAGCGCTAACAGGCATAACGTGCATTACGTTACGGTAAGTTGACCATCAACATCTTTGGTCGGGGGAACAAACTCTTTGGCCCGTTTTTTATCGATGGCACGTTGAATGGATGCAAATGTGAAACATATTTGGAAGAGGAAATACCGGTACTACTGCAGGATGTTTCCCTGGACATTCGACAACGTATGTTGTTTCAGCATGACAGTCGCCCAGCACACTACGCAGTTGAAGTAAGGAAGGTATTAGAGCGTGTTTAGGCTGATATGTAGATTGGCAGTGGTGTAGTGGTGGCCCTATCAATTGGCCCGCTAGGTCGCCGGATTTGACGTCACCAAATTTCTTTCTATGGGGTATTTAAAAGATAAGCTGTACCTGCAGGTGCCAACTGTTCGATATGGCGGAGGAACATAACGGTGCGAATGGGGTTTCCAAATAGAAGTTACGAAATAGTGGCCTGTCCTACCCTCGCAGCACAGAGATAAGGTCCCACGTGCTACTGGGTATTCAATAGCCACTGAGTAACATGTCGTAAATTACGATTGTGTACCCATTTCTATTCCTCCCATTCCAGCCACATCTGTGGGGAACAAAGAAAATTCTTCAGACAAAACGTATGTAGATTTCACCATAGAATTGTAATCTGAAATAAAAAAAACTAATATTCCCATTAAACATCTCAAAATTGTCCTCCACCACCCACGAACGGGTAGGGAGATGGGTCGAATGTGGTATCGTTCGATGTCCCCCTCCGAGACAAACAAATTGCAGTTAGAATAATAAGAACTGTTTTTGATCCGATGTGTAATTTTCGAGATATTTTAATGTCTTCAGTCAAAATGAACACCCTGCATATCAGGTGATTATAATTAAACTGGTCATGTAGCAACTTCTGCAGTGCAGGCTGTATACAGTAGAGCGCGCTGTAGCATCGTAGGTATGTTCGTTACAAGCTGCGCCCACAGAGTATGCTGAAAAAAAAAAGTTACACTTTCCCCCACAGGTGAAATTATGGCTCTGCGATCAGACAGAGATCAATGAAGGTCCAAAAATGGGAGGAACGATAAAACGCACGATAAAGGTGTTTCTGGCACTTTTATTAGGATATAGTCCCACGTCACAACATGCATTCACAATCGTCTCCCGACTCAGAAACGTGTTGCATTCATAAGATCGACGGTTCCTTGCAGCACATCCGGTGTAATCAGAACGATATGCAGTGGTACGCTATCTTTCAGATCAGAAGGAGTCCGGATACCAAGATCTGATAGAAACAATCTTTTATATATCCCCACATCCAGAAGTCACATGGATTTGGGTAGGGGAATCTGGAAAGCCATACATCTTGAAATTGCTTAGAGGTGATGCGGTCGTTACCGAAGTATTTTTGGAGCAAGTGTTTCACCTGGCAAGCGACAAATGGTGTCGTCCCACTTTGCATGAAAACAATGGACTCAAATGTCGCACGAGGAGGTCCTTATAACTGTACACTTAACATGCACATGAGGTGTCATTTCCTCGAAGAAAAACTGACCAAGAATGAAAGAGCGTGTGAAACTACACCACACAGTCATATCCTGCACAACACGTGTCGGAGTACATCTCCAGATGCGACAGTTCTATGCATTCACGGCACCATGCAGAGCGATAAAGCACTTTGTGAGTACCAAAAGACGAAGGGCAAAGTCACGGCACTGTAGCCCATCTTGGGGCTTCATTTGGTGCACATTATGAATCTAGTTGGGCTACAAGTGTAAAATTCACTTCAAAATCTTTTGAACTGTTGACCTAGGGAGAGAAAATTCCCATGACACAGCTCGAGCACTGACTGTATTGTTTGAGACATGTGCTGCACGGTCGGTTATAGCTACAGCAACTTCAACAGCTACTTTCATGGGAATGGGCTGTGTTCCTCTCCTAGCTGCACCACCTATTCTCCTGTTTCTTCAGATTTCTTGATCATATTCTTTAGCCAATTTTTTTGGCATGGAGCCTCTTCACAGAAGTTTTTGTCGGCGATATTTCTGCGATGCAGCGCTGCTATTGGTGCTCTTCTGATAAAACAACTTTACCAGCAGTCCATGGTTTTTCTTCTCAATAGCCACTGCATTTCGTACGAAAGAAATCTTCAATCTTCTTAAACCTTTACACCAACAGTCCCTTCACAAAAGAAATCTACATACGTTGCCAACTGAGAAACAGCATACTGACATCAAAACAGAAACATTTCACATTCTGCTGCTTACAGTGCCATATTTTCAGCTGGTGGCAGGAAGTGAAGAAAGTGAGAATTATTGTTTTCAGCATACCCCGCGGGTGTACCGATTAATGAATTTATCTCGATATTTCAGCGCCCTGTTATGTATGCAGTCCGCACTACAGAGCTCGGAACACCGTCAGTTTAATTATAACCACCCCGTATATCAGATTTTGGATTTTTTTCTGTTTTACCAGACTACTGCATGGAAATGAGGCTTCGGATATTTCCTCAGTTACGAGTATGTTACAATTTTTATTTAGATAATGAACTCTTCTTCCTGGAGACTAAGAATGGTCCATGATCGGATTTGCTCCTGTGGAAGGAGACATCTTCGCACTATGAATTTGGTGTAAACCTCGCGGAGTGGGCTGAAGTGCTCGTGCCGGACTCGGCGACTGCCAGATTCCACAGGGCAGTGGTGGGTGGGGGGAAAAGGGGAGGGGGAGAAAGAGATAGGAGGGGGCAGCAGTTCCTTTGTGACGGCAGCCGCGACTGCACTTTTTCTGGCAGCCTGGCCATTGATGAGCGCCCCATTGTTGACAAAACAATGCGGCCGTTGCGCGAGAAAAATGGACTGGAAACAGGAAAAAAAGGAGCGCCGAGCAGGATGAGAGCAGTAGCTAGCTGTCCTTCCCTCTACCACGTTATAACTGCATAGCATGTGCTCGTACACTTCCTCAAACAGCTCCAAAACGAGTCCGGCATAAATAAACGACCAGCGTCGCAGCGAAGTGACGAGTGATGCCACTTGCGCTGATATTCTGAAGAAAAACTAAACCAAAACAAGTACTGAAATAACCAGTAGGTTTTGACTGTGGAATAAAGCTAAAGGTCATGGTACGACTGATTCATAGCCCAGTTATGAGCCGGTTTACTGCGTCTCTTACTTTTTTTTATAATCTATTCCATATTTCGATGAGCAACTCATCATCATAATCACCGACAACAACAACACCAGATAGATTTCGAATCCCGGTCCAGCAGACAGTTGTCTTCCACAGGGTTGTAAATCAGAGAGGAACTACACTGCAGAGAGGAAGTTCATCTTGGAACAATCTTCTATGCCAGGCATGGGCAATCTATGGCGACCCGCGTACCTGTTTCACATACCTACTGAACCTCGCGGGACGCCTCGCCACGTGACACGACAGCAACATTCCTATCGCATAAAGTCAAAACTATAGAGTATGTGATGTAAATGTTTATGGGGTAACGCACCGATATGAATGGCGCCCCTTTCCCTACACGCCACGCCAATAAATTATGCCCTATAACCCCCATTTTTGAGAATACATTCATTTTACTCATACCCCATATTCAGAAATTTACATTTACTTACGTATCATGAACATTGTTTATTTACTAACGACTTTATACAACAGCTGTCTTAAAAACTTCCATTGCAAGATTCTGCAACGCCTTTAGTTAAGAAACAATGTTCACAATAAGCAAATAAATGTAAACGCCTAGATATGAGATTCCAGACATCTTGATATGTCATCACGGAGAAATTAGCGCCTGTAAAAGCAACTGGCTGCAACTAGTTAGTTACGAATTACCTTTAATTTCAACAATTGCAGCGTTCTAATACATTCACAACGGACAAGAAATATTTACTAATATTAATATGAAATTATCGGAAAATATGTAGGATGAAGCACAAAGCGAGCGCCTCGCTCTCTCCCTCCTTTGAAATCCTTCCACGGGAAGGACTGAAACCTGAGTTATAAAAATACGATTCTAGAAATGAACCATCATCCTCGTCTAAATATCGCTAGGTCTTAAAGGTGTGAGGGGCGAGGTGGTAGCGAAGTACGAGTTGTTTTTTGACCAGAATATTTCTTCATGAAACCGTTGTATCGTTGGTTCAACATTCTCGATGTGTTGCTGAGTAATGACAGGTATATGATTCCTCTTGTCAGTGGAATCCGATGGCATCTCGAAGCAGTGAACATTCGAGTTGTATGAAACGACTTAGTAATTTTTCGTCTCCATCTCCAGAAGACGTCTTCAGATAGCACTATTGTTTTACCTCTCTACTTGTCTAACACGTTTGCTACTAATGTGTACCGACTAGGCGAAATACGATTTGGTGGTATAGGCAAATATTGCTAGTGAGCATTCGACTATTTGTATTTGCCGTCCTGCCACAACAGATGCTGTCGTTATAAATATGTGACAAGCGTAACGAAATGTTTGCAGCAGACGGCACTGTGAACTGCACGCGAAAGTGCTGTGGCATGTACGACGCTGACGGCACTGACTAGTCGCCCCCCCCCCCCCCCCCCGCCATATGGTAGGGTATTCGTTCATTCATTTATGTAAGAGCTTCAGCAGATTCTAGAGGGTTTTAATCTGTCAGAAAGTTTCACAACTACCAACAATTAACTGCAGAATGAACGATTCATCTTCCAAACAATCCATAAGATGTGGCTAAGCATCCGTTTCAGGTGCACTAGTCTGTCAGGAAGTTACAAAAAATATTATTTTCTAATTTAGTCTAATTTAGTAAAGGCTTTCACGGCCTATGTTAACTTCCGCTAAAGCTTACGAAATGAGATGCAACGTTAGATGCATTAACCTATTTACTATTTTTTCGTTTCTGTCTCTGGGAGACATATTTAAACAGAACCATTGTTTTACATATGAAGATGTCTCCCATATACAGGGGCAAAACGTTAATAACTAGTTTTATGCATCGACCACAGTCTCTCAGCGCGGAAGGTTGAAACGTTATTTTTACTACTAGAAATACAAGGACATGCCATAGCTACAAAATAAGAAAACTTAACTGAATATCGGAACCCTGCCGTACCGAAAACACAGTTTAATAATAATGACGCTAAAATTGCAGCAGGAAACTAGTTACGAACCTGGCTCGATGGCGCGTTCGAGCTACTATGATGCAAATTATCCGCAGGTTTCAGGTTTCACCCGTATTACTCCAGACATTTTCCGGTATTTACACGTTACTTTCTCTCCGGGATCAGTTTGAGTGTACAGAACACGTCTAATAAAATACACATCGAGTTAGGTTTCTGCGTACCGGTATTAGTGGCTCTTATCACTACTTGTAATTTCAACAGAAATAATATTTGTAACTGCAGTAAAATAAGTGGTACACTAATATTTGAGTTATTCAAAAAGAAAACAGCTTAAGTGATCGTAGCGCCATTGCCTACGATAGAAGACGTGGTCCTGAGCGCTAAAAAGGCCCCAGAGTCGTCGCTAGAGGGACGTGGATGAACGCGCATCCCTGTGACGAGATATCGAGCACGTGTACGCGTCGGCCGTCCACAGCACTCAACATCGCTGAAAACAGAAAAATGGTGGCTGCAAAAGAAGCGAAAAGGGGAGTAGTGCGTTTCCTTAAGGCGGAAGGAGCGCGTCGAACGGAAATCCATCAAAGAACGCCACAAGTGTACGGAGAGCACTAAATGTATGTTACATTTCGCACCGTAACTCGCCCGTCATCAATAATGAGGATATCCACCAGTCGGACAATGGTATCGGAAATGGTGTGTGACGTTCCAGATCGTGCTCGATCGGCCAACGACATCCGTCCCTCCTTGAGTCGCCTGTACTGCGCCTTGACCCTTGCAACGGATATGCAGTGCTCTTCATACACTTGTGACATGTTTTGACGAAATGTCCGTTCCCCGCACTCCTGTCGCTGAAAAGAATGGCACTACTTTGTTTTGGTCATAATTTGAAGCCTCCATGTATGTTCTGTACCTCAATCGTGAAAACGAAACCCTTTATAGGATCACTTTCTTGTCTGTTTGTCTGTTGAGACTCCTTTTCCCGAGGAACGGGTAGAGGTATCAGGCTGAAATTTACCTCACATTCTAAGGTGCTTTGGCGGTGTAAAAATTTGATGCTTTCAAGTCAGTGCAGTGAAAAGATACGACCAGTTATGTTACATATTTTGATACCGCGAACTCACTCAGTAGAAACTATAGATGAATTGTCTGCATACATAATTAGGTTCGTACGGAAGCCTCAGAGCGCGAGCCCTACTCGCACTTACCCGGTTTTTGATGTTTTCAGCGAGACGGCGTGTTTTGGGCGGTCACCGCGCGCATGTGCTTCTTCTGTCGCTACGCGGGTGCTCGCTCGTGTCCCTCTAAGGGCGAATTTGGCGCCTCAGCGCTCTCATAAGGGATTTAATTTTTTTCTTAGGCAGTGGTTCTGCGATACCTTCAGCGGTTTTCGTTTTAGCGTCTCCTGCTCGTTTCTTTTTGAATGATCCTAATATACGTAACTAGCGTGGTGTGCTATAGCGGCACCCTCAGTTGGGTGGTAACTAGAGCATACAGCTTTAAGTGGAACTGTATTAAACACCATTTAGTAGCGTAATTAACGTAAGATTTTCATCACTGGTAGATTCTTATTTACACATAGCTGGCTACCAAACAGACGCCACACCTGCTTGCCACAGGTAAATTCCAGGCGTGGTAGTTCTGCAAGGTATGCCGCAGAACTAATGTGGATGCTTGTAATTTGAACAGAAGTAATATTTCTACTTGGTGTGATGAATGGCAGCTTGCTCTAGATATATAGAAATTTCTGTTATTGCAAACGAGTAGGAAAAACTATTCTGTAATGTTCGAATACAGTGTTAGTGATGTGCTGCTTGACACAGTCACGTCGATTAAATACCTAGGCGTAACATTGCAAAGCGATAAGAAACGGAACGAGCACGCAAGGTCGGCAGTAGGGAAGGTGAATGGTCGAGTTAGGTGCATTGGGAGACTTCTGGGGTAGTGTGGCTCATCTATTAAGGAGATCTAGTAAAAAACATTAGTGCTCCCTGTTCCTGAATAAAGAGTCTTTTCGCCCAACACTATTGAGAAAATTTAGAAACCGGCATTTGTTGCCGACTGCAAAACGATTCTTCCGCCGCCAACATGTAAATCACGTAAGGTCCGCGAAGCCAGGATAAATCAGAGCTCGTACGGAGGCGTATAGGTAGTCGTTTTTACCTAGCTCCATTTGCGAGTGGAATAGGAAAGTGCCATAAAAAATTCAATAAAACCGTCTCGATCGCAACAAATGTGTATTATGGTTGGTAGCCAGATTCGGTGTGTAATTCTGACCATCGTCAGACCGTAAGCACTGCAATAGAATAATAATATACTCGTACATTAAGCGGGATTTCTATACAGAGACATGTTTACATAGTGAAACACATTTAGAATAAAAGATACAGCAGTAAAAAAATAAGACGTTGTACCCGTGATGGCGGCTAGTGGCAGCGGCAGGAGGAAGATCTGTAAGAACACGGACGACAACTGCTGAATGAGACAGCATAAGTCATGGGGTGAACATGAACAAAGCCGACAAACTGCAGGGACGGATTCGTGATTGGAAATGGAGGGAAAAAGGTCCTGTGAAAATGTATCCGGAAATGTACCGTTGCTACGGTAGATGGGGCTGACGAATGATAGTTCCTCTGACCACATACAGTCTGTTCCTTGTGTGTTGCAGGTGATAGGAGTAGTAGCTGCTGTCATGGTTGGTTGGGTGATTTGAAGGGGGGGGGGATGTGGGACCAGACAGCGAGGTCATCGGTCCCATCGGATTAAGGAAAGGAAGTCAGTCGTGGACTTTCAAAGGAACCATCCCGGCATTTGCCTGGAGTGCGGCTGTCATGCACGATATACATAATCGTAATATAGCTCACAATATGTTGAGGGGCCACTTACTTGGAACTAATTCTAGGGTCGTCTCAACATCCTGCAGAACCCGCTCCTCCTCATCTGATCTACTCACAATCCACCGCCTTCCTGCACGTTCGTCTGTCTGAAAGGATCCATGATCACACAACCGCCCAAAAAGGCTTTGAAATGCTGTGTGATGTGGTTGGTGTCTGTGTGGGTATTTGTTTTGATGTCTCTCTACCGTTTCCATCTGCTTGGCCGTACACAAACATGGATAGCGGACTATTCTGCTGCTTATAGTACACTGCATCATCCACACAGCTTGCAACACACAAGGAACACACGGCAAGTGATCAAAGGCACTCTTATTCGTCAGTGCCATCTGTCGTGCCAAAGATGCATTTTCGGACAGGTATTCATAGGACCTTTTTCCCTCCATTTCCCGTAAGGAATCCGTCCGCTGGGTGCCACGCTTTACTCAACTGAAATTTGTCTCTCTTTGTTAAGTCGTTCTCTGTTCATATTTCGGTCGGTTCTTCAATGATAGATTCTCTGAAGGTCGAGAGAATCTAGGTCTTTACGAACTTCATTGCGATCCTGTAGTTAGACAGCCATCAGCCACAGCAGATTTTCCTGGTTCGCTTGGTGTGTCTGTAACTGTGAGACCTGTCTGGCCAATGTCGGACTTCCAATACTGACAAGGGGTCTTTTATGGTTTATGCCGATTCATTTTTTGCGGTACGAGAACTGAATTATCCAACGTCCTTATTTTACGTACACAAATCACTTACGTCATGTGACAAGTTTTCAGATATAATATAAACTTTTTCTGTGTCGTTATATTTCGTTGCCGAAATACTGTTGCATTGAATTATTGTTCGTACTGCATCACAAGTCTGATATATTTTGTTCACAAAACTATTAAATAATCTTGATGTAATAAATATTTATACACTTACAAACACGAATAAGTGAAAGAAACCAACTGATCCAGATAAAAAAATATTTCGTCGGCTGTCCAGACTCGCCGTCATTACTCAGATAAGCGGTATACGCATCTCTGCATTCTGTGAGAGGGCCTATGTAGTACATACTGCAACCAGCATGAGAGCGCATTGGAAATAGTAATATCTATTGGAAGACCGAGAAGACAAAAGTGATGCGTGTTAAATTGAATTTAATTCCGTAAATTCCAAATTCAAACTTTCCACGAATCGAGAAAGCTGATAGTTATCTCTGCTCGTCAGTAAATTCAAAACGTAAACATGCGTATTGATGTTCCACAATAATCTTTATTTCGTAGTTCGCTATGAACCAACATTCTGCTTTCTACGTCATCCTCCGGTAACGTAAGGTTAAACAGATATCCACACAAATATCAGCGAGAGTTTATAGTTGTACAAAGATTATATTTCCAAAGTTATGTGAACTTTTACAACTGTACACCTATGGAAAAGAAAAACATACATAATGAAATTCACAAAGAAGGTCTAAACAAATAAATCTTATATTGTTTTATACTCAAAGATTAAAAGCATAAGAATGTATAAGCCAGAGCCAGTGTACAAGGAATTGTTGGAACAGACTACTAGGTTACATGGAAGACGTAACTGATTAATGTGATGAAAAGGCCGAAAAAAGGGAATCTGGTTGGGGAAAAGTTGTTCTATTTACAACAAACATATTATCTAAAGGTGAGAAAAATTTTAACTGGCTGCTGCTACCTTAGTATAGGTGAATGATGGAGCCATGTTTGATTGTTAAGGACCAGATCAGGATTATGTGGCTGATGTTTGACAATCAGAAATTCGATAAATTTTAGCTTTGTGCCTTTAGTTCCTCGATGGAGAAAATTACTTGACACAAGCAAGGCATTCGGTCCGAACTAGTTCAGCAAAGATGGAACCTTTTGTTTTTCAAATTACAACTCCATTAACGTTCAGTCAGTGAAGCAACTATATCCCTACCTGTTTGGACTATACATAATTTGTCACACACACTGCAGGAAATCCTATAAATTTCACTCTGTTTTAAAGCTGTAGTCTTACCTTTACTGTTCAACAGAATGTGGGCCACAATATTCCTAGTAGAAGAGGTTGAAGTAGCCTCGCGGAGTGGCCGAGTGGTCCGGGGCGCTTTGTTACGGATTGCATGGCCCCTACCGCCGGATGTTCTAGTCCTTCCTCGGGCATGGGTGTATGTGTTGTTCTTAGCATAAGTTAAAGTAGTGTGTAAGCCTGGGCACCGATGACCTCAGCATTTTGGTCCCATAGCAATTCACACACATTTGAAGTATATTTTCTGGATTTTAGATTGCTGGCATACCCTCTTAATCTATTTCTACGATGTCAAAAAAATTACAAATAAAATTTCAGAAACGTAGGACTTCGGCAATCCGTGCCGACTTTTACTGAAACATTCACGTAACCAGTATTTGCTAACTAATGCTAAGGCGCGCTCTGCAGTGTCTATGTGCTTGCAACATTGATAGTAAACTTATTTTTGTCAGTCAGTTAACATGTCACTGAGATTACATAGCCGTTCTAAAAGTGCTTATTTTTAATAGGTGCCTTAAAACATCAATTAAAAAGTTCAAAACTTCCGTCTAATGGACAAGTTCTGACAGTTTTATGATATCCATGAAGTGAAGTGAAGTGAATTTAATAGTCAGTGAAAGTGCAGATTTCACTACTCGCGAATGTGTTATCTTGTGGAAAAGGCACGTATACCTACGAGATCTTTGCCTACTTACAGTGAGCCCATATCAAGGTTGGAGGGAGTTGCAAAAAAAAAAAAAAAAAAAAAAAAAGCCCTAAATGTATTTGAGCAGTGCCAGCAAGGGATTGTGAGCAAGTTAGATGATTTTTTTGACATTCCACACGCTGATGCACTTCAACTAATAAAAATAAATGCACCACCCTCGGTGGATGGTGAGAGCTGTTTATTCCCTAAAAATATCATAACTTTGTGCCCAATTCAAAATTACGAGGAAGGATAAGGCAGCGCTGTTAGACGTTCGCCCGTTCATCGTCACGTCCTACGTCAATCTTCGCCTACAATGTAATTTGGCAGTAAAAGCACTCTGCCAATATTTGTGCTTTTCAAAGTCGATGAAGGCTTACGAAACAATTGATAAAACCTTCTCAAAAGCAGCTTTACAGAAGATAAGTCGACAGTTATGCTATCTAACTGATGGAGTTTCAATGTTCGAGGTTGATGTGGATCTAGAAACTAAAGTAAAACACTGAAACTGACTAACACATCCTTAATACTGATAGCAATTTATATAAAAAATTAACTATAGAAGAAAAGTATCACGTCCAAAAATCAATAGCACCCTCTTTGCCATGATTGAAGAACTATACAAATAACAAACACACTAAAACTACTCATGAGAAAAAAAACATTCTCTCTCTCTCTCTCTCTCTCTCTCTCGCTCTCTCTCTCTCTCTCTCTCTCTCTCACACACACACACACACACACACACACACACACATACAAACGCGCACGCGCGCGCGCGCACGCTAAATGTTTATATGTGATAACAATTTTACAGTAAGAAAATAAAAAATAAGCCACTGAAGACAGCACAAAAGGTGCTGAAACATGTCTGAGTAAAACAAAACTGAAAAGGTGTCTTGTATAAAGCGGAATACCTCGTCCTACAAAGTCAAAATGGCTGAAAATTTAACGAAACATAATTTATCGGCTCTTGGTAAACGTTACATCTCATGGAAGGAAGAACTTTGCGGTCCATTGTATGCTAAGTTAAATAAGTAAGTTAACAGAAGTTGCTTCTTTAGTTTTCTCTTTCCATCACAATTTTGTTAGTAACTTTCTCTCTTTTTTCGTCACAGAGACGAACGTCTACGACTTCATTTTAGTATGAGGCAAGTCATTGTTTGATCGTCTTAATAGTGATGACTGTCATCTCCGCGAATGTCTTTCCATGTGGTCAAATAATACTTCGTTTAATGAAGTCAGCAAGAAGGTTTCAACGCTGAGCGCAGTGAACGATACAGTTTGTAACACGCCCGGGAGTACGAATGGGTGGTGTGGTACCTTATACTGACTTCTCGTTTCGTGACCGTGCGCCCTGTCCACACCACGTACCTGGTAATCCCGCGGCGGTCGTATTGTTCTGCTCCACAGCTGGCTATTGGCTTGCCTGAAATTATGTATCGAAAAAATGCAAGCGGGTTTAGGGGAGCCACTCAACGTTTAAACACAACACTGTCCTATGTCTGGTACGAACATCTACACTCCTGGAAATTGAAATAAGAACACCGTGAATTCATTGTCCCAGGAAGGGGAAACTTTATTGACACATTCCTGGGGTCAGATACATCACATGATCACACTGACAGAACCACAGGCACATAGACACAGGCAACAGAGCATGCACAATGTCGGCACTAGTACAGTGTATATCCACCTTTCGCAGCAATGCAGGCTGCTATTCTCCCATGGAGACGATCGTAGAGATGCTGGATGTAGTCCTGTGGAACGGCTTGCCATGCCATTTCCACCTGGCGCCTCAGTTGGACCAGCGTTCGTGCTGGACGTGCAGACCGCATGAGACGACGCTTCATCCAGTCCCACACATGCTCAATGGGGGACAGATCCGGAGATCTTGCTGGCCAGGGTAGTTGACATACACCTTCTAGAGCACGTTGGGTGGCACGGGATACATGCGGACGTGCATTGTCCTGTTGGAACAGCAAGTTCCCTTGCCGGTCTAGGAATGGTAGAACGATGGGTTCGATGACGGTTTGGATGTACCGTGCACTATTCAGTGTCCCCTCGACGATCACCAGTGGTGTACGGCGAGTGTAGGAGATCGCTCCCCACACCATGATGCCGGGTGTTGGCCCTGTGTGCCTCGGTCGTATGCAGTCCTGATTGTGGCGCTCACCTGCACGGCGCCAAACACGCATACGACCATCATTGGCACCAAGGCAGAAGCGACTCTCATCGCTGAAGACGACACGTCTCCATTCGTCCCTCCATTCACGCCTGTCGCGACACCACTGGAGGCGGGCTGCACGATGTTGGGGCGTGAGCGGAAGACGGCCTAACGGTGTGCGGGACCGTAGCCCAGCTTCATGGAGACGGTTGCGAATGGTCCTCGCCGATACCCCAGGAGCAACAGTGTCCCTAATTTGCTGGGAAGTAGCGGTGCGGTCCCCTACGGCACTGCGTAGGATCCTACGGTCTTGGCGTGCATCCGTGCGTCGCTGCGGTCCGGTCCCAGGTCGACGGGCACGTGCACCTCCCGCCGACCACTGGCGACAACATCGATGTACTGTGGAGACCTCACGCCCCACGTGTTGAGCAATTCGGCGGTACGTCCACCCGGCCTCCCGCATGCCCACTATACGCCCTCGCTCAAAGTCCGTCAACTGCACATACGGTTCACGTCCACGCTGTCGCGGCATGCTACCAGTGTTAAAGACTGCGATGGAGCTCCGTATGCCACGGCAAACTGGCTGACACTGACGGCGGCGGTGCACAAATGCTGCGCAGCTAGCGCCATTCGACGGCCAACACCGCGGTTCCTGGTGTGTCCGCTGTGCCGTGCGTGTGATCATTGCTTGTACAGCCCTCTCGCAGTGTCCGGAGCAAGTATGGTGGGTCTGACACACCGGTGTCAATGTGTTCTTTTTTCCATTTCCAGGAGTGTATATTCTGAGACGATATGGAAACCACAGGTTGCACTGTTTACACTCTAAATCGTAAATGTTTATCCCAATTAACAATCTTGATGATTAACAGTCCAAAAATATAATTAAGACGAGCGTACGCGTAACCGACACGACGCGGGTGATTGTTGATGATGCGGAAGCCGAATGATCGAACGAAAGTTATTACGCTCGTCATACATACAGATATCTGGTAATAGTCCTCCTTGTCACTAGTGATGATATAACACTGTTCGCAAAGTTAATTTTTCAGTTTTCAGTTCTCACTTGTACGAGCGTGCACGCATAACCGTCGCGGCTCAGGTGATTGTTGATAGAGGGGAAACGCGATGATCGAACGCATGTCCTCACGGTCACTACAAGACACTGGCACTTGACTGCACTCTATTATTGTAACTAATTTCTACTGATTCACATCAGTTCATTCTGGGAGACCGAACACGGTGCGGATTATTGATACTGTGCGACACGCAACGAGAGTATACACAAATACGTTATCGGCGGCACTGCTCATTTATAACTACATCTTGGCGCACTTTCCTCTGAATTACTTCCATATTTAGTCACTTTAATGTAATAGCACTTGTAGCAACACTCCAACCTGAATACTAACAATGCTTCTACATGCAGAGCTACACACTACACAACATAACAGATTCTTGTCCCGTGCTTCACTCAGTACAGACGCGGCTGCCCGCAAAGATACTCCACAACTAAGCCAGCGATATGACAATAAGCTTACAAGTTGAAAGAGCGGCCAATTTGATGCAAGACTTTGATGATTTATCACGGTTGAGGAGAAACAAAGGCAATCTTTGATACGTTGCGTACAAGAATAACGAAAGATTTATCCTTACTTCAGAAAGCAAACATTGAAAAGGAAATGTGAAGAATAATGTGTTATAAACCCAATTTGGGCATACTGGTGTTTTAGTTATCAGATAAGCATTAAGTTCCATAATCCTTCAGTACTCAGTCGTCTCACGTTTGACATTGAGTCGGCTCATGTTATTATTTAGTCGCAATAATATTTAATGTGAGTTATTAAGGTCAATCTGAAAAATATATAGGGCGTGTCTATTCTGATTTCTCGAAAAAAATTTTTCCTTATGTCTTGGAACACGCTAATGGGAGTCCCGCTTGTTATCAGTGTGGTATAGTGTCTTCTGAGGAGGATACAGAAGTGCTGTTATCCTCTGTCTCTTCTTTCTACTGAGTGAGTTATCAATTAGGACAGATCCATAACCATTATTATGTGATATTTCTTTAGTGGACTGTTGAGTGTAACGCTGCATGTTCGTGTGTTGTAGGATGCTGGCTGGGAATTGGCAGGTATTATTGTGTCTGTAGCTACTTTCCTGTGTATCTTGAACAAATTTTTTTGCTTACTAATGTCAACTTAATTTTACTGTGGTTTGAATTTAAATGTTGGAGTAATTTGATTAATCGCCTGATGGTACCTGTCCACAAGCATACTACATCACCCACACACCTGACACACTATTGTATTTTTGTAAGATACGGTCTCTTTATCTAAAAATGTATGTTCTAAGTTATCCCTAGGTATTTCAGCTAATTAGGGGCATAGAGGGCACCCCATCGCTAACCTCTCTGACTGACTATATCCTGTGCCTTGAGTGGATTTGTTCTATTTTATATAACATTTCTTTTAAAAATTCTTTTGCCCGTCCAGCAGGAATACTGGAAAATCGGCTGTGAAAATCAAGTGAAACTAGATTAGCGCTATGTGGAGTGGGTACAGCTTTTAGTTTTCTCACGAATCCAAGGGAATTAGGTATTCCAGATTTCCAGATTTTGGTTGAAATTTAGTTTTCGTTTTAATTAGTGAATGTAACTGTTGGTTAATTTATGGTGAGGTATCGAAACTGAAGACACTACAGGTCTTATTGAAATACACCCACACAGTCTGGATGTTATTGGATTCACGTCTGTGAGGTATTTGGAATTATTATCACTAAATCTGTATTTGCATATTTTAATAAGGTTCTTCGCTCCCATAGCATATTTCATTGTGGGATCGTTAGCTAACTGGGGGAATTCTATAGGGCTGAGGAATGTAAACACTTCTTTAAAGCATTCCGACATGTTACGTAACACTATACTGTCCCCTTGCCACTATTGGTAGCAATCACATATTGCGAAGATAGTTTTCTTTCTTTAATTTGCTCCCTACAACTAGCGATGAAAACATATGTATTTACAGCTTTTAGTTCATGTGCTACCAGATATTTTGTTGACACATCGTCCGACAAAGAATATTCAAGATCCACTTTTGAGTATATCCAGCTATTTTACGGAAATATTGGATTTCAGGATACATTTAATTCCCTTATTAAGAATTTCAAATTATTCAGAAATCAAATTTAGATTCAATAACTTAAGATACGTTATGCAAAATGTTAAAATCTAGTAAATGTTAGAGCTTATTTAAGTTTCGAGAACTGTTCGAATTTAGCTTACTGGTGGAGGTACATCAAGTTTGTTATGGCAAGCGAATTGATGTTCCACAATTAATTAATGAGCGTGTGGCATTGGTGGCCGGGAGACCCCTCGCGGGGCGGTTCGGCCGCCGCTCCACAAGTTCTTTAACGCCACTACGGCGACTTGCGAGTGAATGAGGATGAAAGACACACAACACCCAGTCATCTCGAGGCAGAGAAAATCCCTGACCCCGCCGGGAATCGAACCCGGGACCCCGTGCGCGGGAAGCGAGAACACTACCCCAAGACCACGAGCCGCAGACTGTTCCACAATAGTATTTATTTTATGATTCGTTATGAATCGGTTCGTCTATCACATTCATCAGTTATCTTGTCCATATAACGTAGCAGTCTCTGCCGATGCTCACTTGTACACTGCTTTTGGCCTGTACATTCTTTTAATCTTTTAGTATAAAGTAATATAAGATTTATACGTTCAGAAGTTCTTTGTGAATTTCATATACTGGTACTTTTGTGTAGATATGCAGTTGTATGTCACAAAACTGTGTAAAAGCAATCTGTGTGCAGCTATAAACTCTCGCTAATGTTGTGTGGGCTATCTGTTTAGTCTGAAGTTATCAGAGGTTGGTCTAGAAAGCTGAAAGCATGCTCATAACGAACTATAAAATAGTTACTTTTGTGGAATGTCAGTTAAAATTTTATTACATCTATATTCCTCCAGGTACCACCGGAATAACTCATAGCTCTCGTGTTAGTAAAATTAGAGCCTATAAGGAGTCGTAGCGACATTCTGTCATCCCAGTAGTGTAGCGTGGAGAATGTGGGTGGATTCCGCAATATACCGTACACAAGCTTGTGGCATAAAGGTTTGCCTGTAAGGCTGCACTTCAGTTCATTAATAGGAAATGTTGTCTAGTATATTCTGAATTTGTAACGGAACTTGTCAATAGACAACAGCGTTACATTTCGTAAACGGGGGCAGAAAACTTCCTAAAACTACACACACTGTAACGAAGTCGGCAGCATTACGTAGCTTCATCTCATTTTTACTGGCGTTTCCACTTCTCGACCTATCGGATCTTACACTGAGGTGACAAAGTCGTGTCGGGCCTCCTTTTGCTCGGCGTAGTGCAAACTGGACGACGTGGCCTGGACTCAACAAGTCGTTGAAAGTTCTCTGCAGAGACATTGAGGCACGTTGCCTCTATAGCCGTCCATAATTTGAAAGACGTATACATTGCCGGCGATGGGCGAGGCATGACAGAATCTCTGACCAGAGAGTAGTTTATCGTTAGCTGTTGCTAGTCTGCGCTTGAGAGCGAGGTGGCGCAGTGGTTAGCACACTGGACTCGCATTCGGGAGGACGACGGTTCAATCCCGTCTCCAACCATCCTGATTTAGGTTTTCCGTGATTTCCCTAAATCGTTTCAGGCAAATGCCGGGATGGTTCCTTTGAAAGGGCACGGCCGATTTGCTTTCCAATCCTTCCCTACCCCGAGCTTGGGCTCCGTCTCTAATGACCTCGCTGTCGACGGGACGTTAAACACTAACCACCTACCTCTGCGCTTGACCGCGCTAGTCGACAGTAGTAGTAGCGAGTGAATAGTAGTCTGGTCTAGTCGGCGGGAGTCGGCATGCGTCGTCTGTGTGCTCCGCTCGCACACTGGTCAGGACTCTGGAGGATGAGTATTGTTGTAGAAGGTAAAGAAGCAGCTTTGCGCATATTTAATAATGTATGTTAATTGTAATTTGATTTGTTCAAAGAAATTCCCCAATAATAATTTTTATAATATAAAGCAACTGTTTTAAAGAAAAGCAGTCATTTCAATTTAAAGAATATTTCAAATGCATGATCATTCCTTCCAATAATAATAATAAAAAAAAATACGCCAGCATTGCACGAAGCTGTGTCGAAAAATTCCAACTTAAGAGCAGATATAATTGCGGTTTTTATTGACGTAAGAATTTTTGCTTTTTTATTCAGAATACAGGGCCGAAGGGCAGCGCTGCTGTCCTCATAAAATTTATCAGGTTACTAAACTTTTTTATTATTTTTGGTGTTTAGGAATTTTTCTATTTGGAACTTGACATTAAATGAGAAAAGAATTTTGTGGGAATATTAAGTGTGAACGCATTCTTTGCACAGAGACTATAAATCGGAGCCAATTTTGTTCAGAGGTTACAATATTAGAAAAATTCATTTAATTATTATTATTTTTTTGTGGCGAGGCTACGCTTGGCTCACATTCACATTTTCATTTAATTATTAATCTCTGTGGGGAGGTTACAAATTGTGAAAGTGTTGCCGGGGCAGGATTTTGCGCACGAACTGACCTCTTGATTATGTCCCACAAATGTTCGTTGAGATTCATGTCGGGTGATTTGGGTGGCCAGATTATTCGCTCGAACTGACTGGAACGTTCTTCAAACCAATCCTTTTGTGCATTGTCATTCATAAAAAGCTCATCTTTGTTTAGGAGTATGAAGTCAATGAATGGCTGCAAATGGTCTTCAAGCAGCCGAACTTAACCTTTCCCAATCAACGGTCAGTTCAGTTGGACCAGAAGTCGCAGTCCATTCCATCTGAACACAGCCCACACATGGAGTTACCACCTGCATGCACAGTGCCCTGTTGGCAACTTGGATCCATGGCTTCCTGGGGTCTGCGCCACGCTCGAACCTTACCATCAGCTCTTAAAAACTTAAATCTGGACTTACCTGACCAGGCCAAGGTTTTCCAATTGTCTGGGGTCCAACTGGTATGGTCTCGAGCCCAGGAGAGGGACTGCACCCGATGTGCTCTTACCGAAGGCACTCACATCGGCTGTGTGCTACCATAGCTCATTAACGCCAGATTTCGCAGCACTGTCTAAATGGATATGTTCTGTAGTTATTTCACGCAGTGTTGCTTGTCTGTTAGCACTGACGACTATAGGCAAATGGCGCTGCTCTTGAACGTTAAGTGAAGGCCTCGGCCACTTCGTTGTCCGTGGTGAGAGGTAACGCCTGAAATGCGATACTGTCGGCACAGTCTTGACACTGTGCCTCTCGGAGTATTGAACTCCCTAACGATTTCCGAAATACGTGCCCCATACGTCTAGTTCCAACTATCATTCCGTGTTCAACGTCTGTTAATTCCTGTTGTGCGACCATAATCAGGCAGAAACCTTTTGACATGAATGACTTGCGTACAAAGGACAGCTCCGCCAATGCGCTGCACTTTTATACCTTACGTACACGATACTACCGCCATTTGGCTTTTGTCACCTCACTGTACTTTCCGAATAGCACTCGTTCAATGCTCTGCAATTCGATACCATTTACCAGTTTCACGGGCGCTATTGATAGGCGCCATGGCCGGCGTGTTGTTGGGTAGGCATTGACTGAAACACGAATAAGAAACGCAACAGAAGACGAATGGATAGCTCTGAGAGATGAAACAGTGATGGTGACAGAGAATTCAAAAGGCAAAAAGACAAGCTGAATAACAATGCTTGGATAACGCACGAGGTATTAAATCTAATTGACGAAAGGAGGAAGTATAATAACTTACTAAATGACGGAGGCAAAAGGGAACACAGACATCTAAAAATGAGATTTACAGCAGGTGCAAATGGCAAAGCTGGAATGGTTGGAGAAGAAATGCAAGGATGAAAAAGCACGTATAACTAGGACAAGGACAGAAGCCGCTAGTAGGAAAGAGAAGCAGCTGTACGAATAACAATAGCTCAAATGTTAAGCCAGTACTAACCAAAGAAGGGGAAGCTGATAGATGGAGGGTATAAATGGAAAGGCTGTACAGGGGAAATGGACATGAAAATATTATAGAAACAGAAAAGGAAGAAAATGTAGATGAAATGGGAAAAACGATACTACGCATAGAATTTTACAGAACACCAAAAGACCGAAATCAAAACGAGGCTCTGGAGTAGATGACATTCCCTCAGAATTATTGATCTCCTTGGGAGACATGACAAAACTCTTCCATCTGATGTATGAGACAGGCGAAATACGCTCAGAATTCAAGAGGGGTGTAATAATCCCAATTCCAAACCAGGCAGGTGCTTTTAGGTGTGGGTGTTACCGAAATATCGGTTTCAAAATTCGTCCTTGCAAAATAGTGATACAATCTATTAACAGAAAAATGGAAAAACTACTTCGGGGAAGATCAGTTTTGGTTCACGAGAAATGTAGGAGCGCACGGGGCAATACTAACGCTATGACCTGGGTTAGAAAAATCTGTAGTCTCGTAAGGTGAACATCAACAAAAGGAAAAGAACAGCAACGGAACGTAGTTAAATTTAATCAGGGGATGCTAAAGGAACTGGAATAGGGAGTGATAGACTAAAAGTAGTAGATGAGTTTTGTTATTTGGGCACTAAAATAACTGCTGATGTATGAAGTAGAGATGATATAAAATTCAGACCGATTATAACACGAAAAACGTTTCTTAAAAAAAGGAATGTGTTGTCTTCTAATACAAATTTAAAAGTTAGGAATTCGTTTCTGAAGGTATTTGTGTGGGGAGCAACCTTATACGAAAGTGAAACGTGAACGATTAGCAGTTAAGAAAGGAGGAAGGAAGGAAGATTGGTTTTAACATCCTGTCGACTTCGAGGTCATTAGGGACGTAGCACAAGCTCGGATTGTGTCAGGGACGGGGAAGGAAATCGGCCGTGACCATCCAAAGGAACTATCCCGACATTTGCCTGGAACGAGCTAGGGAAATCACGTTTAAAGCTAAATCTGGATGGCGGGACGAGGTTTGAACAGTCGTCCTCGCGAATGTGAGTCTAGTGTGCTAAACACTGCGCTATCTAGCTCGGTGTTCAGAAAAAAAGATATTTTTAAATACATGCTACAGAGGAATGTTGAAGGTTAGATGAGTAGATAGATGAATTAATGACGAGTTACTGAAACGAATCGTGGAAAGATTAACGTCTGGTACAGCATGATTGACAGAAGGCATCTGTTGATGTCCTCAGGCATGAAGTAATAATCAGCTTGGTAATGGAGGGAAGTGTGGAGGTAAAAGTTTCGGAGATGAAGGGACTTGCACAGTACGGAGAAGTGCATCAATCCAGTCTTCAGAGCACAACAGTAGAAATATCAGCACTAACGTATCATGTTTCAGCAAGTTCATTGATTTCATCTCCATAGTGTCCTTTCGTTTCATTTCAGTATATCTGATTAAACTGATAAGTAATCAGTTTACTTCCATCCACTCCGTAAGATAAAACTTTCTTAATTGTTATTTAATACTTCATAATGGAAATTTTTGTCCATCCAGAGTTCTCGGTTGGTTCAGTATTGTATTTGTTGTCAGTTAATATGCCTCGATGTATTGACTACAAATTATCTTGCAAGTGACCCATCACAATACAAGCAGTTTGTCGGCACTGATTAGGTGATACGCTAGAGCGGTAGCCCTCCTACTCAAACCGGTCACGCAGCCTGACAGGAGATCATAATCAATAACTGCAACGGCCTGTGAGGGACGCTTATAGACGGCATGAGCCTAACGAGGGGAGACTGCTTGTCACTTACGGCCGCCCACCGTGATTTATTTTATTTTATTTTATTTACACGCCAAGTTCCGTAGGACCAAATTGAGGAGTAAATATCCAAGGTCATGGAATGTGTCAGTACATGAAATTACAACATAAAAGTAATAACAGTTAAAAATAAAATGTTTATGAACCCGAAAATAGTCAGTTCATAAGTTTAAGGAAACGCAGTCAACAATACAACAGGATCAGCTTAATTTTTCAAGGAACTCCTCGACAGGTTAGAAGGAGTGACCCATGAGGAAACTCTTCAGTTTCGATTTGAAAGAGCGTGGATTACTGCTAAGATTTTTGAATTTGAGTGGTAGCTTATTCATTATATATATATATATATATATATATATATATATATATATATATATATATATTGAGAGGCCAATGTCAAAATACCCAGACTCGTGAACAGGGGTCGACAAGAGGTTTCTGAACTCGCACGACTTTATTGCCCGAACCGCCCGTTTCTGAACCAAAAATATCCTTTTAGAATGGGAAGTGTTACCCAAAAATATAATACCATACGACATAAATAAATGAAAATAAGCAAAGTAGACTAATTTTCGTGTCAAACGATCACTCACTTCAGATACCGTTCGAATAGTAAAAATGACAGCATTAAGTCTTCGAACAAGATCCTGAACATGGGCTTTCCACGACAGTTTACTATGTGCCTGAACACCTAGAAATTTGAACTGCTCAATTTCACTAATCATATCCCCATTCTGGGGAATTAAAACGTCAGGTTTTGTTGAATTGTGTGTTGGAAACTGTAAAAACTGAGTCTTACTGTGATTTAGCGTTATTTTATTTTCTACAAGCCATGAACTTAGGTCATGAACTGCACTATTTGAAACAGAGCCAATGTTGCACACAACATCCTTTACTACCAAGCTAGTGTCATCAGCAAACAGAAATATTTTAGAGTTACCCGTAACAGTAGAGGGCATATCGTTTATATAAATAAGGAACAGGAGTGGCCCCAACACTGATCCCTGGGGCACACCCCCTTGACCATACCCCACTCAGATCCCACATCACAGCCATTGTCAACATTGTGAATAATGGCCTTTTGCTGTCTGTTGCAAACCAATTGTGAGTTATTTCCCGTATTCTGTAATGGTCCAACTTCTAGAGCAAAATTTTGTGATCAGCACAATCAAACGGCTTAGTTTAATCAAAAAATATGCCTAGCGTCCGAAACCTTTTGTTTAACCCATCCAGTACCTCACAGAGAAAAGAGAATATAGCATTTTCAGTTGTTAAACGATTTCTAAAGCCGAACTGCACATTTGATAGCAAATCGTGTGATACAAAATGATCAATTATCCTTACATACACAGCCTTTTCAATAGCTTTAGCAAACATTGATGGCATAGAAACAGGTCTAAAATTATCTACTTTATCCCTTTCTCCCTTTTTATAAAGCGGCTTTACTACTGAGTTCTTTAATTGTTCAGGAAACTGACCATTCCTAAAGGAAAAATTACAAATATGGCTAAATACAGGGCTAACAAGTGCAGCACAGTACTTTAATATTCTGCTAGGCACTCCATCATAACCATGAGAGTCCTAAGTCTTCAGTGATTTAGTTATTGACTCAATCTCTGTCTTGTCTGTATCACAGAAGAATATTTCAGACATCAATCTCGGAAAGGCATTTGCCAAGAGTGTTATATGACTCCTTGTAGAAAGTAAACTTTTATTTAATTCACCAGCAATGCTCAGAAAATGATGTTGTATAGAGATGGCTGATAGCGAAGAAACTGCCATAGAACACAGAGGCGGCATGCGCTGAGAACCTCTCAGCCAGAAAAGCTAGGCTAGTCACGGGGAGAAAAACTGCGCGTTTTAACGTGTAGACAGAATGTATACTTCGGTGGGCGGAGTTGTTTCCACATTTATGTACATACACCACCAGTCCAAAAAATTTCAAGACTGGATTAATGAAAAATTGAGGCAAGTTAAGATCGTCGGGTTTTTGTGCATCAGGTGTTCTTTACAGTCTCCTTCCACTTGAGTTCAAAGCACAGAACATTCATAGAGCCATGAGAAACTGTCAGAAAAGTCTTCTTTGAGATGTTGTACAGCTCACATTCGCTTCTTCTGTTTTGGCGAACCATCAGAGACCCATTCTGCATTTAGTTTTTTTGTGGTAGGTTCGTGTTGATAATACCAGGTCTCGTCGTCCTGGGTGATTTTTTTTCAAGAAAAGAAATTTCCACGTATTTCATTTCAGTTAAGTAGCGGAAGCCGCCTACGGGTCGTTGTTTTTTCATCGGAGTCTAGGTTTGAGGGACATATTTTGCACACACTTTTCCCTCTTCTTCAAGCCTTTCTTGCGAACATCTTCAACACATAATTTACAGATGTTCAGTTCATTTCGCCATTGCATTTTGTGGCAGAACAACGTTGGCCCTCTATGGTCACATGTCCACTACTTAACACTGCGTGCTCATGAGTAACTGGTCGAATGCACATCTGTTTTTACAGTTGTTAATTCAAACTATCACCATAGTTACTATGCTTTCGTCGCTTGTACGATAGGAATAAAATCAGTGACGGAACTTTCTGGACAGCTGGTGTCCACTGTCTCATCAAAAGTACCGAGACACCTATTAGTGGACATTAATGCTGAGTGTGGTGTATTCCGTTCCACAGAGACAGCCAATAAAGAGGCAGACACCTATTAGTGGACATTAATGCTGAGTGTGGTGTATTCCGTTCCACAGAGACAGCCAATAAAGAGGCAGACACCTATTAGTGGACATTAATACTGAGTGTGGTGTATTCCGTTCCACAGAGACAGCCAATAAAGAGGCAGACACCTATTAGTGGACATTAATACTGAGTGTGGTGTATTCCGTTCCACAGAGACAGCCAATAAAGAGGCAGACACCTATTAGTGGATATTAATACTGAGTGTGGTGTATTCTGTTCCACAGAGACAGCCAATAAAGAGGCAGACACCTATTAGTGGACATTAATACTGAGTGTGGTGTATTCCGTTCCACGGAGACAGCCAATAAAGAGGCAGACACCTATTAGTGGACATTAATACTGAGTGTGGTGTATTCCGTTCCACGGAGACAGCCAATAAAGAGGCAGACACCTATTAGTGGACATTAATACTGAGTGTGGTGTATTCCGTTCCACAGAGACAGCCAATAAAGAGGCAGGTGACCATAGTAACAGTTCCGAGGTGATCAATGCACCATGAGGGAGGACATCAAACAGAACAACTCCTTCAGAATATCGTCGCCATGACTTACCTGCTGAGGCTGTGGCTTTGAACTTTTTCTTCGAAGGACAGGTGGTGTGGCGCTACTCCATGTGTAAGGTGCCAGGACATGGGCACTTACACGTTTGCTTACCAACATAAGTATTAATAATAAATGGAATGGCAGGGGCATCAGATCATGACTCTATTGAATTATGATAAATATTAGGCACTCTCGAGCAGTATCCCCTGCATCTCTGCATGATTAAGCCACTAACTTAAAGCGTTGGTGAAAAGTGTCGGAAGTTGAGAATTGTGGAATATAAAGTCTGCAGATGGCCGTAACTGGCCGGCACCGGAAACGCGGGACAATACGGCGCTTTTGGGGATAGCCCGGCATCCGGAGCCACCTGTGCTGCGCAACACGTGGCGAAGACGGGAATTTCGTTTGCCGAGGGGCGTTATGACCTACTCGATCATTGGGTAGATCTCAGAAATGCCATTGAAGGGATTTCGGCGATGATAGAGCGTTCGACACTGGCCGAAACTGAGTATTCTTCCGCCGCGTTTTCTTACGCGTGGGAGACGGGAGAATTGTGGAGAGAGTGGACTTCGGCTTCAGCCATCGAGCGGTACTGACTTGGAGACGGCGTCTTGGCCATCGTCTTCGAAGGGAGATACACGGTCTGTATCGCAGCACTACACCAAAGCGTGTTCCGTGCAGAGTTCTGCGATTAGAGCTCCTTGTGTGCTCACAAGCGAGATTTTCACCAACGCTTAACCACTTCCAACAACTTACCTAATATTCTTGATCTGGTAGTTATCCTTGCGAGGTGCCGAGTATTTATCAACGCAGCTCCCGGTAATTCCAATTTTTTTTTGTAAACTTTGTCAGTTGTGGGGGATATCATATTAAAATGCCAATATTACAGTTGAATTATCGACTTCATTGTAGCTAGCACTTACCCTGACCCAGTAAGCTTTACATGTACTCTAGTCATTTCACAGCTTGCCCAGACGGGAAGGAAAGAAGGTTTGTCGTCTTCTATGTCAGCGACGGACAAAATAAGCTTACACATGGATTGCCGTTTTGTTTCCGGTTGGAAGTAATGAGCCCATGTTTCATCGCCTATGACGATTTTCGACAAAAAATAGAGGATCAGCCTCATAACGCGCAAGCAATTCCGCACAGATGGTCCTTCGTTGCTCTTTATGGTCTTCCGTTAGGCAGAACCCAGTGGGCTTACACTTTGGAGTGCCCCAACTGGTGGACGAGTGTGTCAGTTCTACCAACAAGGACTTCCAGTTAAACGGCGAGGAGTTTGATCGTGATCCTCGATCACCTCGAATGAGAGTGTCCGCACGTTCCAACATCGCAGGAGTCACAGCTGTGTGCGGCCTGCCGGCACGTGGGAGATCGGACACGTCGGCGCGACCTTGTTGCAATGATGACAGACGCCTCGCCCAGCGATGCACCGTACCTTTGTTCACTTCCAGGTCTCAGATGGTTCAGATGTCTCTGAGCACTATGCGACTTAACTTCTGAGGTCATCAGTCCCCTAGAACTTAGAACTACTTAGGGGCTCCGGAACGCCCTATACTTGCAATGTTAAAATAACGCTTATAAATTACATCTTTCCTCACAAAGTATTTGAGGTAGAAAGTTGAACATTTTACAGATTATTTATTGGAATATGGGCTACAACTTAACACAGGGATTTTACAAAATTTTAGTTCAGTTATTAAAGATGATTTTTTTTTCAATAGTAATGAAAATTCACATTTTTTTGCAATTTTTTATTTATATATTCAAAAATATACAGTTTTTTGGAAAAAGGCTGTGTTAAGTTATGCAGAAGGTACTGTGTAACATCTACTGAAAGTTTGAAACAAATATGTTTGGAAGATCCTTAGAAAACATGTAATTAGTATGAGAAAATAAAAGTTTTGGGAATCGAGCGACAAAGATTGGATTAACTTTTTAGTGCATTCCAGGTCCATAGGATGGATTATCTTCATCCTCTGCAAACTCCTCCTCCAGCTTCCTCTTGTTCCTCCTCCTGTTTACTCTTGCTTGTATTTCTAGACTCTTTACAGCCCTGTCTGCAGCCCGAAGGCGTTCCTTGTCTAAAGCAACCATCGCTCGTACCATGTTAGAACCTATCTTCATTCCAATATTTCTAAATACCTTGCACCTTACAATGTTGCCATCATTGAAAGTCGCAACAGCATCACACACACCAAAGTGAAGTGTTTCTATTCCAACAAATACAGTCTTGGGGATTCTCGACCATATAACACTATTTACACTTTCATTGGGGTTTTGAGTTTTTCCGTGAATACACTTTTTCAACAGTTCAGGTGCTGCTAAGTCTCTGAAAATAGGTTAGCCACAGCACATACTTTATCTCACATCACTAAAATGTACCTGATGAACACGGACGTTAATAACACCATTTGACAGCAGTTTAACAGCGCCACAGTGGGTCACGCCCATGTAGAACACATTTAAAAATTTTTTTAAAAATAGTTGTAGTCTTCGGAATTGAATAAATTATATATCTATTAAAAGGGAATAGTCTGCAGATTCAGAAAACGCAAAAAAGTAAAATTTGAACTTTTCATGATTTTGAGCCTTTCCGGAGCCCCTTAAACCTAAATAACCTAAAGACATCACACACATCCATGCCCGAGGCAGGATTCGAACCTGCGACCGTAGCGGTCTCGCGGTTCCAGACTGAAGCGCCTAGAACCGCTCTGCCACATGGGCCGGCTTCCAGGTCTCCATACACATTTTGCAAACTCCTATAAATATCCGCAAAGCTCTGGTCTTTCCGGCAAAAGAAACTCAATGAAAGTTCTGCGCCTGGAACGCAACTTCGTTACAGACGCCATTTTGAAGGCTACGTATAGCACCGCCACTTGTCGGAACTTCACAGGGCCTGAAAAGGCAACATTCCACCATGTCTCACAACAAATTCTGCATTCTTTCAGCCGAAACTGGCAAAGAAAAGAGTGTGTTGCATTACTTGTTGAACTCTCATTGTAATACTCAGTGACTTCAGTAGCTTCAAAGATGACTGAAGCATTGCGTGAATACCCGCATAAAAATTACCACTTGCGAACCAAGAACTATCCTTTTGAACAAAAACTACGCTCAATAGCTATTGTAACGATTTAACATTCTCTAGAAATATGCACCTAAGCCGTAGCTGGCTCATGTTACGCGTTGGATTAAACCTAGACTGCTATTCTGTGTTAAGTCTCCCGCGGTTATCGCGGTTATCCTCTCTCTCCGTTAGTGGCAGCAGCGGTGTGTATCGAATTCGCACCTTGTGCTATCTTTGGCCTGGCGCTTATAGTTTCCGGCTGAGCTGTGTGCGAGCAGTTGGTCGGTTGGCGTGGAGCAGCGAGGAAATCTCCGCGGCGCGTAGTTCGGGCGAGGCCGCTGGCAGCATCCACGCGCGGTCGGAGTTTGAGGGGCTGTTCCCATTGCTACGAGGTCCGTGGCTCACCCATCCTGGACACGAGGGTTGAGTTTTGGCTTAATCTACCAGCAAGTCACGACTGTTCACATCGTGTCGTTTGGATTTAGTTGTCGGCTGTTGGGACATTCCCGCGAGCAACAACATGTTTTCAAGTTGGCAAATTTTAGCCAACCTCCAGTGAAGTTTAACTGTACTTGGTTATTTTGAATTGAAGTGCACCAGCGGAATCTTCTGCCTTGTGGCTGTTAACGTTTCGGTTATCTGCCCTGGTCGTTGACGTAAGTTCAGGCAGTGTATTTTCCTCATCGTGTTGTGGCTGTCCAGCATGGTGTGTAGTTTGACAGCTCAATTTATTATTGGTTGTGGGCGCCAATACCTTCTTCGTTGTTCCATTGAACTCCCTGTAGTGTGCTGGTCGGGTGGCGCGGAAGTTATCTTGTCGGCGAGTCCGTTGACCGTCTGTCGGTTGGATTGTCGTCGGATTGAGAATTGTTGGACCGACTGCCTGTCTCACCTAAGTGAGCGTTAGTGTTTGAATTCCAGGCCGACCCTCGGAAACTTCTGAGTGCCGTTGGGTGTACTGCCTTTTCCTATTTGTTGTTGTTGTTGTTTGTGTTTGTATGACTTCTATCCGATTTTTAAATTAAGTTTGTTTTGCCCTTAAGGCGTAAGATTGTTTGGGCCTTCAGCCTAATTTAAAGAACAGTTTTAAGGTGAGGTATTGGCCTTTTACAGATTTATTTTGATTTGAGTTATGAGTGATGGGCCTTCAGCCGAGTTTTTTAAAATTAAAGTTGTTTTGCTCTTAAGGTATGAGATTGTTTGGGCCTTCAGGCTAATTGAAAGAACTGATTTAAGGTAAGGCCTTCTGCCTTCTAAATTTCTGATTTTGGTATGAGTCTTAAGTTATGAAATTCAGCCGATTTTTAATTAAAGTGGTCTCGCCCTTAAGGCATGAGATTGTATGGTGCATTCAGCCGGTAAATTAATGCTATGTTTTTTTTTAATTTTCTTGGCTCTTGTAATGTTTGGTCAAATAAATAAAGTTGTATGTTTGAGTGTAACTGACAGCCGCTTATTTTGGCCCCTTTCCACAATTTAAACTACCTCTCTTGTCCTGTTGATTTAGCAGAGCGTCTCAGCACCTGCTTCGTAAACTATTGTCGCCATATTGTTTCGATTCATTGCGTCATCTGAACGTAGGTCGTTATAGGACGTGTGTGTCCGCCGTTCCTTGGGTTTTCCTCCTGGTCTTCCTCCGCCACACGGCGCTGGTATGCAGATTTTCATTGTGCCTTGTGCAACAGTCTGTACTTGTCCATAACACCAAAGACGGCCCTATCGCATTTTATCACTGATTGGCTTCACGCTGACCTGCTGTGTGGTTATGGTGTTTCTCATGCACTCTATCAAACTCACTCTTGTTATCGGACACGGCATCCGCATATCCAGACATGGCGTCATCGCTGAGCGTTTCTTGGTACTGAGCGGCACGTTATGCCTGTACGTATACTTGGGCTCGTTTGGGTGGAATTTTTCGTTCACATAATACTACTGTGACTTTACGGCACTGCATGCATGCTGCGCTATTTGTGGTTTCTGCCCTGAAAGGCCATTCTCGGTGCTTTTTGTGCAGGTTTTCGCGAGTTGTACGGCTTCTTTCTGTGACTGCCTACCTATTAAGGTCTTCAAACTTTTCAGTGACGCTCTCTCGCCAAGCAGACAAGCCTGTTACCATTCGTAACACCATTGTTTCTATACCTCCCATGTCCTCTGTTGGTCCGGCCCGTTATGGGCCCCATTCACCTGCATAGTTCTCAAATATGGGTTGCACAAGTTTTTATATCCAAACTGCAGTAGACAAGCTGCAGTTTTTCAGTACTCTGTCAGTAAACCCTATGCATTCATTTACCCACAATAGGCAGGACATTCCACATTACCTCACTAACCATTATTACCCCAAATATTTGTATGACATTTCTGACGGTAACTGTGACTCATTAATCTTATACTTAGCGAATCCGACTCTTTTTACGTTTCGTGAAGTGCACCACACTGCGTTTCACTGCTTTCACAGCAAAAAGCACCTTAACATTGCGATGACGTTTTGTTTGAGTGCAGCTAGATATTACTATAGTTTTTATCTCTTAGAATTCATTAGGGAAAAGTTTGAGATTGCAACTAATACTGTTCACTGAATCATTAATGTAGAACATAAAAAGCAAGGATCTAGTGGAGCACACCAAATATTACTTAAGTGTCTGTAGACGACTTTTCACCCAGGATACTTACCTACTAGTCCGACAAGGATGAGACAGGTAGTCGGCCTTAGCGTCATAGTGGCTACCATCTCGGCATTTTCCTGAAGTTACTTAAGAAAAAATGGAAGATCTAAATCAGGATTGTCGGATTGAGGCCGGCCGGAGTGGCCGAGCGGTTAAAGGCGCTACAGTCTGGAACCGCACGACCGCTACGGTCGCAGGTTCGAATCCTGCCTCGGGCATGGATGTGTGTGATGTCCTTAGGTTAGTTAGGTTTAAGTAGTTCTAAGTTCTAGGGGACTTATGACCACAGCAGTTGAGTCCCGTAGTGCTCAGAGCCATTTGAACCATTTTTTTTGTCGGATTGAGATTAGAACGTCAACGCTGCCTCCCTCCTTCCTATAATAATGCAACCTCATCCGTTTCATCCCCACTGTACATTACTGATTGCAGAGGAGCCATTTAATAATGCAGAAAGGCAGTGCTACACACACATACATTATTTCATGTTGTAACATTGTAAACGTTATCAGTTGACATCAGATCATAACTAATGTGTTTGCTTCTCATTTTGTGTACCAGAAGATCCCATTTGCTTGTCTGAAAAAGTGAGTCTGCATCCTTCCATACTGAATGCGATGTTGGGCCCAAAAAGAGGATACGGTGTTAGCTTTATGTAGCGCAGAGCTTTGGGAATAAGGCTTTATAGAAAAGAACAAGCAACATTACAGCGTAAAAGTGTCATGTGAAGTAACAAAGCTGTTTCATTACTATTAATAACTTCTGTTACATTTGTACCAAATCTCTACTCCGTCTTAATCCCTCACTGTATAGTACGCTTTACATGTATCGTTTGACTGCCTTACTTATTAACAGATACAACTCTATTCTATGGGCAGTCTCAGCCGTTGAAATTAATGCTAAATTGAACTCGAATAAAACCAAAAACGTTTGTTAATTGATGATTTAGTCATGACCGGTTTTGTTGCGTTAAAGCAGCATCTTCAGGTGGTTCTACATAGAAAGAAAAGCATCCTTGTATTCTAAACTTTCAAAAATTGAGGACAGCCAATAAAAGTAAACCTATTTAAAAGTACTTACAGTAGTGTCACATAGATTAGCACATGTAGACGCTCCTAGCGTTCGTACTCACTGAATCCAACCCCGTGAAGAGGGGAATCAGTCAACAAATAATAACTGGCCGAGCATTGCGGTTAACAGAGAAGGGATGAGGCAGTATGGCAAAAAGAACCGCAGTTACTGTAGTAAATACGATTAAAATGTAATACAAGGAGCAAAAAAGAAGGCACGATCAGTTGAGCTTCTGTCTGAAAGACGTAACCCATTCACCAGGCCCGTATTTCAAAGGTAAAAAAAAAACCAGAAGGAAAGCGTTATGCAAGATTTAAAATCAGGAAAGTAGAAGTAAATTAAGCTGTTGGACCTACATGCACATCCTTGTGCAAATTAAATGCAGATGAAGGACTAAACATATTAATAACCTTATTAGGTTTAAACCTAGTTTAAGTCACTTACCAATAACAAACTAATCAGAACCGTGAATGAACATCAGATAATTTGGGACCCCGTTTATAATGGCAAACTTAGGAACTAGAAGAACAGATTAATGAACCGCCCAACATACCTTGAATGTCTAGATACACCTAACCACGAAATTTACATACCCTGTAGTTGGTTATCGCGAGGATAAAGCACTGGAGGCGGTCAGCTGTATACTAAACTGGCAGGGGTCGTCATTCACCAGGAGGCAGTAGTGAGTGATGGAAGACAACAGCACGTGAAAGGTGCGGCTGAATTTTGAATTCGAAAGGTTGGGAATAGACTTAAAAGTAGGACATTGTGTCTAAGAACTAAAGAGCATAGTACAAACGAAGACGTGACTATCGTCGGGCTAGCTCATTGTATTAGTGAGAATGCTAGAAATACAAATAGTGAGGGAATAAGGTAACAAAAGTGAATAACAAAAGTCGTGGGATCCAAGGAATTACATTCCACTATTTGAACAATTGGAATTACTTAGAATACCGCAGTTTCTTAGCTCCATGTGGTTATTTAAAGAATTATATATATATATATATATATATACGGGAGAAATAATTTGTCTAATGGTTTAAGTGTCCCCTCTACTGTAGACAAAACTGCCTGTGACAGAGGAAAAGAAACTGCACATTTTTACAGTAAAATATTTTCTTTCTCACAGTTTATTTTAACAGAAAACTTCTGCACTCTTGTTTAAAAAATATTCATCTGAATGTTTAATAGAATATCGTTTAAAATTTGAAGTAAATCATTCAAGAACTTTCTGAGGTTTTTACTGACGACATTTGGCTGTTTTATATATATTCGTCCAAAAGCTCATTAGTGTAACGTGTAAAAACTGAAAATAAATCGGTGGAGAACTTTCCGAGATGTTTGGTAACAACGTTTCCTCTTTATATTTACATATATTTTATACAGGATGTTGTGGTATAAGTGGAGATACTTCTATTGGTGACTGAGAACAGTGTACCGAACAACATTACTTCAGAATTAAATTCATTTCCATAGTAATAACTGTAGCTATTATGAATAGTATGCTTTTCGGTTGTTTAGTTCCTCCAGTAAGTGTTGCACACACAAGACATTAATGTTTATTTTCCTCAGGGCAACAGGTCAGGTATTTAAGTGTCGATACGTGGACGCACAATGGATTGCCAATACTGACGTCTGTAGTCCATTTCACGGTGCAGTTGCCGCTTTGTAGAAAACATCAGATACAAATTATGTGATTTGTTTGCGGGAAGATTGTTAGAGGCAGAGAAAAGTCAGCTAACACACAAAGTGTGTATAGGTATACAAACTCGCTCATAATGACAGGCAACGTTGTGTCAAAAATTCAAAGCAATCGACCAATTTCAAGTTTTACCAGCAGAAAGATGCGCAGGTTGAATTTTTGTTTATAAAGGTTGTGTGTATACAGTATGGTAGGAACAGTAACTGATTTAATTTGTAGATGATTCGGCAGTATAGAGGGAACGAAATTTAAGACACAGAGCTGCCTCCTCTTGAAGCAGTAACGGATAACCTGGCTGGCTATCGAGTCGAACTTAGCAGATGAGACGTATGGGTGCGTCGTGATATGCTGCTTCAACCACGTATCATCGTTCATCGCGCGTAGCGCGAATTCTCTTCATTATGATGTACGCAGAACAAGGACTCGTTTGAAAATACGATGTTGCGCTTCTCGAGAGTTCGGCGTTTTCGTTGGGCGTCCTGCCGTCGAAGCACATTTCCCTGCCGTTGCACCAGTGGCAGCCGCAACAATGGTCGACGTGCTGATAGTCCATGCTGGTCCGGACATCATCTCATTCTCCGTGTAAATATGTGTCTTGTTGTCAACAGCCTATTTCCGGACTCAAAGTACGTGCTGTGGCTGTACAATCCTCCACAGCTGAGTAACAATATGTCTTTCCCTTCGAACGCTAGTCGGGCGGGGCATTAAGATACTCCATGGCGTGGAGTATGGCTCTCCTGTATCCATGTGGGATCCCGACAAAAGCGAGCAGCAGTGTCGTGGAACGGTAACCTGCCGCTGTTGGAAGGAAGGCAGGAAGACTTGATTTCTTCCCGAGCACGGGGTCCCGGGTTCAATTCCCGGCGGGGTCAGGGATTTTCACCTGCCTCGAGATGACTGGGTGTTTGTGTTGTCCTCATCATTTCATCATCATCCAGGAAAGTGGCGAAATTGGACTGAGCAAAGGTTGGGAAATTGTACGGGCGCTGATAACCACGCAGTTGAGCGCCCCACAAACTAAACATCGTCATCAAGACTTGATTTAACGTCCCGGCCACATCGAGGTCATTAAAGATGGGGCACAAGCTCGGATTGAGTCAAGGATAGAGAAGGAAATCAGCGTGGCATTTGCCTGGAGCGGTTTAGGGAAATCACACACAACCTAAATCAAACCGGCCGGACGCAGATTTGAATGGTCGTCCTATCCAACGCGAGTCCAGCGTGCTAACCACTGCGATACCTTTTCCGTTTGCCGTTGTCGCATTCCGAGACTTCCTTTTATATTCTTCTCCTTCTTACACGAGGCATAAATGTTCTTCTCACAAGCGAACAACACTCAAATGCAATTTATGAATGCATAATAAATATACTGGGTGTGATGCGTATAAGTGCAGATATTTTTATACGTGGTACATTAATACGCGAACATATCAATGGGTTAGTCGCTTTTTTCTCTGCGCCCAATAGTTTCCCACAAACATATCACAGACTTTATGACCTGATGTTTCCTGCGCAGTGGTTCAAATGGTTCAAATGGCTCTGAGCACTATGGGACATAATTTCTCAGGTCATCAGCCCCCAAATAGAATGTAGAACTACTTAAACCAAACTAACCTAAGGACATCACACACACATCAATGCCCGAGGCAGGATTCGAACCCGCGACGGCAGCGGTCGCGCGGCTCCAGACTGTAGCGCCTAGAACCGCTCAGCCACCCCGGCCGGCTGCACAGTTGTATCTGAACCACTAACTGGCATACGTCTGCCGGTATAGACTACCCGTTTTGTGTTTACGCATCCACTCTTCGACTCCTGACTTGCTGTCTAGGGGAAAATAAGCATTAAAGACTTGCTCTTGCAACATGTACTTGGAGGTACTACACAAACTAAAACCATATGACATCAAATAGTTGTAATTATTAGTCTGCAGATGATGTAAATACTGATGTAATGTTGTTTAGTACGCCATCCTCAGTCACCAATAGAAATATCTGTACTTACACTTGTTACACCCTGTTTATTTGTGGATGTAGTTGACGATACCTCCAAATTCATTCACCCCTAGGCACTGGTTTTTGTGTCTGGTGCCATCCTCGGTTCCTCCGAGGAGGTAACAGTTGCGGTTGGGAATATCTAAGTCTTTGAAATGGTTCCTATCGCATCCTGGTGGTCATCAGCACGTCTTTCGTATCAAAGAATTTTTCAAGGAGGAAAATCGAGCTTGTTCTATAGTGTACTGGACTTTCTACGCTGTTTTCGAATTTCAGTTAACATTCTAGAATATTTTCAAATGTTATAGAATAAAACTTGGAAACGGCACAACCTCGTAAAGACAGAGGAACAACTCGTTGAAAAAATGTATGCGCTAATAAAGCACGTAAAAAAGAAATGGTTGTGTGAACGAACAGCGACAAACAAATGATGAAGTTCAACAAATTCAGGAACATAGAATATGATGTCAGGATAAGAAAAAAATATTTAAATCCATTGAAACAAGGATAAATCGAGACGAAAGCCTAAGCTTCCCAACAGAATTCTTGAATTCTGTCTGTGCTTCCAGTATGCAGTCACAAAAAACCTCTCAAACAATATCACGGAAGTGGAAAATCAACCGAAAAAAGACGCAAGTCAATATTCGCATAATTAATTCGACTAATTTCAACTAAATTACTATTCAGCTTCACAAGGTTCCAGTTTCCGATCAGGTAACTATGTAATGTGCCAGTCGATAAAGCACAAGGGCAAACATTCCCGTGTTGCTGACTGAATTTAAAAGAATCGGTTATGTCGCATGGACGACTGTACATAGGGCCTTAGAACCACGAAACGTATTCGGCTTCGCACGAGAAGGCAAAACTCCAAGTGAAGTTTGGAAATATCAAACACGCTATGTGCAAAAGCTCACATTTGTATGGAGAATCAAAAAACAATATATCTCGTTTTGTGAATAACTGATCGGTATGCAAGAAAAAAGTAATGAGACAAATTAGAAAATAATTTATTAAGAATGTTCTGAGTTTCGTACCAGGGAACTGAATGGTCCCAGGAAGAAAGTTTTTGACAAACTGCCTATTGGCTTCTGTCTCGGGTTCTTCGGCCGACGTTCATCTAATGATTTTTCTGACGTTTCGCCAGCACGAGTGGCTGGCATTGTCAAAGCTTCACCCTCCATTGCCGGTGGTGAACTGGAGGCGAGCTCGCGGCCGCAGGCTATATGTACCTGGCGCGCTAACGTCCGAGGGCTTCTCCGCGGTCATTTCCGGTGCGGCTCTCCTTTTGCTACCTGCGTCGGTCGTTCGCTGCAGTACGGGAAGCCAGGATCCGTTTACCTTAAGGCTTTCCTCTTTCTTGTTGAAACTGTTTGCGTGTTTTTGGATTTCTACAGCTTCTCTGAACAAGCGCGTGTGATAGTGCTTCTCTACAGACAGAACTTCCGTGTCGGCGAATTTTATTACGTGGTCGGTCTCATTCCCGAGACAGAAGCCAATAGGCAGTTTGTCAACAAGTGGCCACGAAAGCCTTAAGAAAGTTTTTATTTCAAGTGCCATTAATGCTCAGGCACTAAGCTTTATTTTTGATAGTACAAGTATAGAAACAGAGGAGCAATGTTTTAACTAGTAGAACTGTAGTAAACAAAAACATTTTTAACACATCTTTGGAATTTTGTGTAAGAGAATAACAAAGCTAAACTCCCGGAAAAAAGTCTGTCAGTATCGAATTCTGTTTCTCATAGAACTATGTTCTTGGGAAAGTTATAAAGTTTACTGTAGAACTCTCTCCCACTCTTCAACTGTAGTATATACAAGAATAGTCTAAAAATAAATAAGCTGCTATTGAAACGAGATAATGAAGTGCGCAGTCTTTTTTCAGTTCAGAAAATAAATAAAAAAAGTCCAAGCAAAGCGAATCCTTTTCAGTTAGCATTTCATCATTTACAGAATGCGGCTTCGATGAAACGTTTATGGTTTGTATATCCCAGCATGTAGTACACGTCATTCCAATTTGAGATTTTTTGCATGCCACGCCATAGTGTTGCAATTGTAGTGGCCAGCAATGTATTTACTTCGGACAACGGTGCATAGTGAGTCAGTCTGGCATAGAGCAGAGAGGCACGCATAGCTTTGGAGGTAGCTGCACGTAGGCGCAGCCACTTGTGAATGCGAAAACTGGTCGCGCCCGTGTTGGAGCGCGTGTCTGAAAGGCGTGTGCCGCGCCACGTGACCGCCGTGGCTATGAGCAACAGAGGTACGAAGGGGGCGCGACAGAGGCTGCACGGCTCCTACAAAGGCGGGCGCCTGTGCACTGCTAGAGGGGCACGACTCGTCCAAGGTCCGGCTGATTGTGAAATGCGCGAGTTTCGTGTCAAGGCGTATTATGCGCCGTACCGTGCATTAATGTTTGTTCACGTTCTATTCACGAATGCAGTATGGCTTCACTAATTACTGGTACCCCGCCTAAGAATGGAAGTAAGTGTTTCCAGTGCGGCAGTGAATTGAGATGAGCTTTAGTATGCTAGCTGGTGCCTGCTGGTGCATCGATCCTGTTCGATGATGATGATGATGATGTTTGGTTTGTGGGGCGCTCAACAGCGTGGTTATCAGCGCCCGTACAATTACCGAATCTTTGCTCAGTCCAGTTGCGCCACTTTCCTGGATGATGATGAAATGATGAGGACAACACACACCCAGTCATCTCGAGGGAGGTGAAAATCCCTGACCCCGCCGGGAATCGAACCCGGGACCCCGTGCTCGGGAAGCGAGAACGCTACCGCGAGACCACGAGCGGCGGACGATCCTGTTCGATGCCATGTCGTGCAGTCACCTTACTACAAAAGTTTGATGCATAATCTGTATACTGTATAACTGAAGTGTACCTACTCACGGAGGTCCAGTGTGGGTTGTAATTATCGTATGACAGCGAAAATGGTAGATACGCTAATGCGTTAATTCAAAAGCTGTTTAAGATGGGAGAAAAATACCAGTTTTGACCACTAGGTGTACATCTGGCACCGTGAATGCCAGAGAGACGTATAGAAATATTACCGTATATAATGGGATAGGAACTGGACTTGGACAGAAAATTTCCAACAAGTGAGAAAGACATAATGCTGATTTTATTATTAACCGTTGCTTACACAGTTTGTTCAGTACGAGCACCGGAGACATCGGCGAGATGCTGCACACGTAAAAAGACGTGATCAACAGTAGTTGACAGTAGTTCCGGTGGAATGTGAGCAACGTGTTCGTGTACACTGGCCTTCAGATCGGTACAAGCTGAACGTGTCCCTGGTAAGCGCACTCTTTTAGAAATCCTCAGAGCCAAAAGTCACATGTATTCAGATCAGGCGATTTTTCAGGCCGTGCATCTGGAAAACCTCTGGAGATACCTAGTTCGTGGAAGGTTGCCTTAAGCACATGTTTCACTGAGAGAGTGACGGGAGGTGTAGCCCCATTTTGCATGAAAACAGTGGCTTCCACACAGTTGCACTTTTTCAATGCAGGAGTCACATGCTGTACAAGGAAATCTCGAAAATATGCAGATGTCACGGCACTCCTGACTGTCCTTCTGGACGTAATCTCTTCAAAGAAGAACGACTCGAGAAGAAATATGCTCTCGAATCCACGCCACATTGTCAGATACTCCAAATTCGGCAATTCTGCGTATTCACTGCACCCTGCAGTGTAAAATGTGCTTCCTCGCTCCATAGGGTATTGTCTGGCCATACGTCATCGATCCGTGACAGGAACTGAAAAGCAAATTCAGAACATTGCTACAAATCATGAGGCTTGAGTTACCGTCTGGATCCTGTACGGGTTCCACTGAAAAATAGACTGCAACACTTTTCGTTCTGTTGATCGTGGGATAGACAGTTTTCACGAGGCGTGTCTACCCAGCGGTCACAACACGAGCACTAGCACCACCCGGGGCACGTGCTGCATGGTCAGTTACTGCAACAGCAACAGCAACCTCGGCAGTAACTCCCACCGGTACAGGACGCCTTCCTCTTCCAGGTGCCACACCAAGCTCACCCGAATTTTCGAATTTCATTATCATCTTCTTTAAAACACTTCATGACAACTGGCCTTTCCTCACACCTTCCACTCAGCAATGCTCTCTCAAAGCACCACTGTAATTGATGCCGTTCACACAAAACAGTTTCGCTAACACGGCACGGTCTCTCCTCTCGGTAGCTATACTGTTCACTCACGTTATGGCTTGTCAAATGACATTATGAATGTCATACAAACAGTTTGCAGCACCAAAATTGGAACTATTTATTTCCATTGTATATCGGTTCCGCCTTAACGCATTAGAATATCTACCAGGTTTCGCTGCATACGATAATTACAGCGCACACTGGACCTCCGAAAGTAGCTGCACCGTAATTCTAACCGTCCAGTTTGTTAATAACATTCGACGCAGTTTAATCTCAATGTGAGGAATTTGCAATATCATGAGTTTACAAGACGAATTTTTTTAGGTACTTTCAGTGTATCGAATTGGTGAAGGGCACTGGAAACGATAGTTACGGTCTTGAAACTTATCGGATAAATATCTCCCAGGGTGTAAAGCACGCCCTGATTGCTATTTTCGGGTATATTGAGTATTCCAAGCGTTATTTTAAATTTTGCGTTTCTGTGTCAAAGTAAGAAGTGTATCCGATTAACTACCCGTTAAATTCAGTGTTCAGCAGATAACTTTAAGCACCTATTTCTGAAACGTACTTGAGGAACATGCACCAGTTTGAAACAATGTAATGTAAATGTTGAGATGTACTGTGTGCTATGAAATTTTATTTTATTCTTTTAGAAGGACGTAGCTACCGAGAGGAAGAGCGGAGATGAAACTATCGAGGCCACAGTTCTTTTTTAATTTTGAGCATCGTATTAGAAGTAGAGACAGAAAAATTTATTTGTATATATCGGAAGTAGTTCTTAGGTAGGAAAAATCTAGAGCAATAATTGAAGTCAACTATCAGGTAATTCCAATCCCAAAGAAAGCAGATGTTGAGAGATGTGAAAATTACCGAACTATCAGTTTAATAAGTCACGGGTGCAAAATACTAACGCGAATTCCTTACAGACTAATGGAAAAACTGGTAGAAGCCGACCTCGGGGAAGATCAGTTTGGATTCCGTAGAAATGCTGGAACACGTGAGGCAATACTGACCTTACGACTTATCTTAGAAGAAAGATTAAGGAAGGCAAACCTACGTTTCTAGCATTTGTAGACTTAGAGAAAGCTTTTGACAAAGTTGACAGGAACACTCTCTTTCAAATTCTAAAGGTGGCAGGGATAAAATACAGGGAGCGAAAGGCTATTTACAATTTGTACAGAAACCAGATGGCAGTTATAAGAGTCGAGGGGCATGAAAGGGAAGCAGCGGTTGGGAAGGGAGTGAGACAGGGTTGTAGCCTGTCCCCGATGTTATTCAATCTGTATATTGAGCAAGCAGTAAAGGAAACAAAAGAAAAATTCGGAGTAGGTATTAAAACCCATAGAGAAGAAATAAAAAACATTGAGGTTTGCCGATGACATTGCAATTCTGCCGGAGACAGCAAAGGACCTGGAATAGCAGTTGAACGGAATCTACAATGTCTTGAAAGGAGGATATAAGATGAAAATCAACGAAATCAAAACGAGGATAATGGAATCTAGTCGACTTAAGTCGGTGGATGCTGAGGGAATTAGATTTGAAAATGGGACACTTAAAGTAGTAAAGGAGTTTTGCTATTTGGGGAGCAAAATAACTGATGATGGTCGAAGTAGAGAGGATATAAAATGTAGACTGGCAATGGCAAGGAAAGTGTTTCTGGAGAAGAGAAATTTGTTAACATCGAGTATAGATTTGTCAGGAAGTTGTTTGTGAAGGTATTTGTATGGAGTGTAGCCATGTATGGAAGTGGAACATGGACGATAACTAGTTTAGACAAGAAGAGAGTAAAGGTTTTCGAAATGCGGTGCTGCAGAAGAACGCTGAAGATTAGATGGATAGATCACATAACTAATAAGGAGGTACTGAATAGGATTGGGGAGAAGAGGAGTTTGTGGCACAACTTGACTAGAAGAAGGGATCGGTTGGTAGGACATGTTCTGAGGCATCAAGGGATCACAAATTTAGCATTGGAGGGCAGCGTGGAGGGTAAAAATCGTAGAGGGAGACCAAGAGATGAATACACTAAGCAGATTCAGAAGGATGTAGGTTGCAGTAGGTACTGGGGGATGAAGAGGGTTGCACAGAATAGAGTAGCATGGGGAGCTGCATCAAACGAGCCTCTGGACTGAAGACCACAACAACAACACCAGGTAAATTCTCGCTGATTCAATACACCACAGTTATATGTCAGCATACACAACGCACAACGTGCTGGCGGCGATGAACAAAGAGTGCAGTAGAAGTATGCTATAGTTGCTGCACTCTGAAAATCGACATTCTGCTGTCCATCCAAACAAGACAGAACAATAACGAATATAGAGGCAGTCTGTTCTAAAGTTCACATTTGCTTAGCGTTCGTCATCTGTTAGTCGCTTCACCTCGAGTTTGTAACGTGCTTGGACCCTCTTTGCCGTACCATCCACGTAGTCGAGTCTAAGCTACACAAGGCTGCCCCACTCTTCCTGGGCGGCACTCCTGAGTCAGTCTAGTCAGTGGGGAGTGGCCCTGCAGGCTACAATTACTACTTCCAAGCGTGCTTAGTTCGGTTCAAGCCAGCGGATACGCAGTTTGTCGGCACAGATTAGGCGACACGCTAGGGCGGCAGTCTTTCGCGTTAAATGGACCGCGACTTCTGTCAGCAGAGTGTAGTCAGTGATTACGATGTTCATGAGGCTGCGTGGAGCCCGCTTTGACGTAACGAGGGCCATTGCGTGTCACTTACGGCCGTCTTCTGTGATCAAACGCTAGCAGGGAGATTACGAATAGCGCAATAACTGTCAGATAACACCTAGACCGATTGAAAGGTTCTCTTCTAGGGATGCCAGACTAGGCTGGAAAAAATCGCTTGCTTTGATTTGTAGGCAGCATCACGGATATATATACTTCTCTGTTAAGGGGAATGTACGCTGCAACGGAGTATTCTAATAAATTTCAGTTTTTATCCAGCCATACTATGTGATAGTTACAAGAGAACCACACAATACTGCCATCACCAACACCTTGTCATCTTACTCTCCCCACACATCACCAGTAAATTTTCAGTCTCTTGATTAGTTTCAAAAACTTCGGGAAGCGTAAGATATACAAAAAACTTTATTTACTTTATTTTCTCGTCGTTGGCTGCAGTACAACTAGCGGGAATTTCTTAAGATTGCAGTTTTGACTTTGTGGGTTCCAGTTGCCATAATAATTGAAGTACATTCTGTTTCTACGACTTTTTTTATTTATTCCCATTCTTCTATATCACACTAACTTCACAATTTTCATAAAATCCAAAATTACAATCTTATTGATAAAATTAAAAACATGTCCGTCTCCATAAGAGGCAATCCCAATACTACTAACTCATTATGCTGTACTAACACATTCCAAAGAGTCTACAAACTTTCTTGACAAAAGAAGAATCATCACCAAGTAATATCATTATTTTGTAAATGAATCCAGAAATAAATTTAATAGTTAGCGTTAGATTGTGGAATTAATAATATGAATTTTAAGTATGCCAGATGTTCCGTAATTTCAGGTATTTCTAATAGAAGAATAATTTTAACAGCCGGCCGCGGTGGTCTAGCGGTTCTGGCGCTGCAGTCCGGAACCGCGGGACTGCTACGGTCGCAGGTTCGAATCCTGCCTCGGGCATGGGTGTCGTTAGGTTAGTTAGGTTTAAGTAGTTCTAAGTTCTAGGGGACTTATGACCTGAGATGTTGAGTCCCATAGTGCTCAGAGCCATTTGAACCATTTTTTTAAAATAATTTTAGCTATACAAACAGAGCTAGTAAATATCGATTGTAACAAATTAATTACTTTTTATACATTCTAGCCTGAAATGCAATACATCGTACACAAAATCATATGAAATACTTCCAGTAAAACAGCCGAGATAATGTTGACCTATACGAGATTCGAAAATGTCTCCACTATCGGCTATTTCTATTGTTGTTGTTGTTGTTGTTGTTATCTTCAGTCCTGAGCCTGCTTTGATGCAGCTCTCCATGCTACCCTATCCTGTGCAAGTCTCTTCATCTACCAGTACCTACTGCAACCTACATCCTTCTGAATCTGCTTAGTGTATTCATCTCTTGGTCTCCCTCTACGATTTTTACCCTCCACGCTGCCCTCCAATGCTAAATTGGTGATCCCTTGATGCATCAGAACATGTCCTACCAACCGGTCCCTTCTTCTAGTCAAGTTGTGCCACAAACTCTTCTTCTCGCCAATTCTATTCAATACCTCCTCATTAGTTATGTGATCTACCCATCTAATCTTCAGCATTCTTCTGTAGCACCACATTTCGAAAGCTGCTATTCTCTTCCTGTCCAAGCTATTTATCGTCCATGTTTCACTTCCATACATGGCTACACTCCATACAAATACTTTCAGAAACGACTTACCGAGCGAGGTGGCGCAGTGGTTAGCACACTGGACTCGCATTCGGGAGGACGACGGTTCAATCCCGTCTCCGGCCATCCTGATTTAGGTTTTCCGTGATTTCCCTAAATCGCTTCAGGCAAATGCCGGGATGGTTCCTTTCAAAGGGCACGGCCGATTTCCTTCCCCATCCTTCCCTCACCCGAGCTTGCGCTCCGTCTCTAATGACCTCGTTGTCGACGGGACGTTAAACACTACTCTCCTCCTCCTCCTCAGAAACGACTTCCTGACACTTAAATCTGTACTCGATGTTAACAAATTTCTCTTCTTCAGAAACACTTTCCTTGCCATTGCCAGTCTACATTTTATATCTTCTCTACTTCGACCATCATCAGTTATTTTGCTCCCCAAATAGCAAAACTACTTTACTACTTTAAGTGTCTCATTTCCTAATCTAATTCCCTCAGCATCACCAGACTTAATTCGACTATATTCCATCATCCTCGTTTTGCTTTTGTTGATGTTAATCTTATACCCTCCTTTCAAGACACTGTCCATTCCGTTCAACTGCTCTTCCAAGTCCTTTGCTGTCTCTGACAGAATTACAATGCAATCGGCGAACCTCAACGTTTTTATTTCTTCTCCATGGATTTTAATACCTACTCCGAATTTTTCTTTTGTTTCCTTTATCGCTTGCTCAATATACAGATTGAATAACATCGGGGATAGGCTACAACCCTGTCTTACTCCCTTCCCAACCACTGCTTCTCTTTCATGTCCCTCGACTCTTATAACTGCCATCTGGTTTCTGTACAAATTGTAAATAGCCTTTCGCTCCCTGTATTTTACCCCTGCCACCTTTAGAATTTGAAAGAGAGTATTCCAGTCAACATTGTCAAAAGCTTTCTCTATGTCTACAAATGCTAGAAACGTAGGTTTGCCTTTCCTTAATCTTTCTTCTAAGATAAGTCGTAAGGTCAGTATTACCTGACGTGTTCGAAGATTTCTACGGAATCCAAACTGATCTTCCCCGAGGTCGGCTTCTACCTGTTTTCCCTTTCGTCTGTAAAGAATTCGCGTTAGTATTTTGCAGCTGTGACTTATTAAACTGATAGTTCGGTAATTTTCACATCTGTCAACACCTGCTTTCTTTGGGATTGGAATTATTATATTCTTCTTGAAGTCTGAGAGTACTTTGCCTGTCTCATACATCTTGCTCACCAGATAGTAGAGTTTTGTCAGGACTGGCTCTCCCAAGGCTGTCAGTAGTTCTAATGGAATGTTGTCTACTCCCGGGGCCTTGTTTCGGCTCTGGTCTTTCAGTGCTCTTTCAAACTCTTCATGCAGTATCATATCTCCCATTTCATCTTTATCTACATTCTCTTCCATTTCCATAATATTGTCCTCAAGTACATCGCCCTTGTATAGACCCTCTATATACTCCTTCCACCTTTCTGCTTTCCCCTCTTTGCTTAGAACTGGGTTCCCATCTAAGCTCTTGATGTTCATACAAGTGGTTCTCTTTTCTACAAAGGTCTCTTTAATTTTCCTGTAGGCAGTATCTATCTTACCCCTAGTGAGATAAGCCTCTACATCCTTACATTTGTCCTCTAGCCATCCCTGCTTAGCCGTTTTGCACTTCCTGTCGATCTCATTTTTGAGACGTTTGTATTCCTTTTTGCCTGCTTCATTTACTGCGTTTTTATGTTTCCTCCTTTCATCAATTAAATTCAATATTTCCTCTGTTACCCAAGGATTTCTACTAGCCATCATCTTTTTACCTACTCGATCCTCTGCTGCTTTCACTACTTCATCCCTCAGAGCTACCCATTATTCTTCTACTGTAGTTCTTTCCCCCACCGCTGTCTATAGTTCCCTTATGCTCTCCCTGAAACTCTGTAGAACCTCTGGTTTAGTCAGTTTATCCAAGCCCCATCTCCTTAAATTCCCACCATTCTGCAGTTTCTTCAGTTTTAATCTGCAGTTCATAACCAATAGATTGTGGTCAGAGTCCACATCTGCCCCTGGAAATGTCTTACAATTTAAAACCTGGTTCCTAAATCTCTGTCTTACCATTATATAACCTATCTGATACCTTTTAGTATTTCCGGTATTCTTCCATGTATACAACCTTCTTTCATGATTCTTGAACCAATTATTAGCTATGATTGAGTTATGGTCTGTGCAAAATTCTACCAGACGGCTTCCTCTTTCATTTCCTACCCCCAATCCATATTCACTTACTATGTTTGCTTCTCTCTCTTTTCCTACACTCGAATTCCAGTCACCCATGACTATTAAATTTTCGTCTCCCTTCACTATCTGAATAATTTCTTTTATCTCATCATACATTTCATCAATTTCTTCATCATCTGCAGAGCTAGTTGGCATATAAACTTGTGCTACTGTAGTAGGCGTGGGATTACTGCACCCGAGGCTGTTTATATCAACGATACCGACGCGACGCGACGCGACTCCCGGCACAGGTGGTGCGCTAATCAGCTTCTGGAGAGAACTGGGGCCTTCCTTTTTTCGCGCAGCATTCTTACATATAAAGCCGCGGTGCGGACGGCTAAGGGAACGCCTGATCAAATCTGCTCTACCGACTAGCCGCTGGGCTAGTAATGCACCACTTTAAGTTATAGAATAAATCGTTGCTTCCTTTGCTGATGGCCAATGAAGCTCTCAATTTAAATGTACAATCAGCCCACAGGTAAGTAATCACAATAAAAGTCTAACGTGGCTAAGTCAAATATTTTGGGCGAGAGAATTAATTTAATTACACTACATGCAGTAGACGAGCTCTGAACTTTCCCTTTGGAGATACGCTGTGAGAAGTTTCAACTGAATAACTATAAAACTTATTCAGTTGAAACTTCTCACATCTTTATGATTATAGTGGATCTCCCTTCTACTTAAATTTAAACATCCTAGCCGTATTTATTTGCCTACTTGATCTATCTTGCTTCCTTAATTTCTAAGACTAAAACCAGAAAATCATGAATTTCAACTAAAATTTTAATTTGTGAGATCCAGAATACTGTTCCTACTAAATTATTATGCAAAAGGAATCTAAATATAAATTTTTCTGTTTCTAGCTCTTTTCTGTTGCGCCAATGATTTTGACAGAAAAACGTCCAAATTTCGAAAATGGTTAAAGTTATTGAACTGATATTCAACTTACATTGATTTAGTATTACTCCTGACATGCTAGAAACGTTTCAGGTTATTTACTTGATTTTTAAAGTATTGCGCAACATTTATGACGTCAGAGCTAGTTACAGCGGACTGGCTGGCACACAATGGAAAGACTGATGTGAATTTTATAAGGCGTGAGTAGGCTGCTTCCCTACAGTGCGAGTGCTATGTTATCTCACTGTGGACGCTCATTTAAGAGTTACTGAGTCGGGGATTACAATGATTATTACGATAAGGAAGCAGGTTGAAAACTACGTAGATGGATGTGAATTTTTATTAAAGTGAGACTGGCGAAACTGCTTCGAGAACCGAGCTTGAGACCAAGAGTTATTTAAATTTTGATTGAGCTTAAGTCAGAAATAATGGTAGTTGGCAGGGGGCACGAGAAACCATTGGCGCCCAGTAGGGAGGAGGTGCGCACAAAAACGTCAGTCACCACGCCAGGAGTTCCGGGTGCGGCGCCAAGAAGTTTGGAGGGGTGGCGCAAGGACACCAGCAGGGGTCAAAATAAAAATAGCCTTAGTTTGTAAGCTCAGTCATGATCACGCGGAAGAGTCCAAATCAGTGAAATAGACCATCATGACTTTTTCATAGATAGTTACAGTTTTTCCAGGCACTGAAGTGGGATTTGCAGAGTATCCACGTACTTACTTTCATATTACAGAGACCTTCGGACATGTAGTAACCATTAGTGATGTATACACGCCTCGACGGGCTAAAATGATAATAAAACATTTGCCTCTCCCTGTGCGGGAACCAGGAAATGTGCGAGACTCCGTGATGTATGGAAGTTTTTGTCGGTCCTGGAAGCGTGCTCGGATGGCAGAATTCATTTCATGTAGCATTCGGAGAGTATCTCCACTGGAGCAATCGAATTAGACCATTGTATTAGGAGAAGAATTAATGTTCCTCAAGTGGATTGCCTACGTCACTGAAAGCACAGGAAAATTATCAGCGGGGGTGTCGAGCCAGTGTGCTTTTAGAACATGGTGGATGTTGGAAGATGCTGGACCTGTGTCCAACAGTAGCTCAACGTCTATGGCATAACAACGCTTGTTTTTGGTCTTGTCGAGTTCAGAACATCTAATCAAGGCCAGTCGTGTAGGCAGTGATTTTGATTGATGCTGATGAAGTAAATTTTGATAGTGATAGTCTAGACGGACTTTGATAGCTAATGAGCAGACCTTATCCTGTGCAGTATGTCAAACATTCCATCAGTCCAACGCGCCAGTAAGTGGGACGATGTGGGATATGTAGTTCAGGGGGTCAACCTGCAGCCCGCGGGCTTTTTGAGTCCCAAAGAAAGCATCAATTCGGTATAATGATACGTAAAAAAAGTCCATAAATTCCTTTCATGTAAACTTATGATAAGTTGAATATTTTCAGTCTGCAATTCCTGCCAATTGAGGCTATTCTCTCATTGGTACATCCTTCTTTTCGAAGTGATTATTGTTAGTGTTAAGAATATTGTGTGCGGCCCAAAGGTACTCGCTGAAATGCTGGACTCCCATGATCTAATTGACTACCGGCTCAATGTTGTGACTATACTGTTGTTGATGACCTCTTGGTCGTGACAGTGGGTTTAGATCATTTTGTCTCTTGGAAAATATTATGTTACTTTTTGTCAGCAGGTCCAAATCCATCATGACGTTGTGATCTTAAGTCCCGTGTGACACAGAGCATAAGTCATATACCGCACAGTGTAGTAGTATTGTAGCAACTTAGAATTGTAAATTCATTGGAAACTACCTGTTTTGTTCAAAGCTGTAGTGCCATGTTCGTTGGAAGTAGTTGCGGCCGCATGAAGTCCGCGAGTTCTGATAAACACTCTTGCAACTTTACTCAACTGCTGTAATGAATGTACACCTTCCAAACTGGAGGACACTGGGCTTTAACAATAGGTTAAGATTTTACCAGAGTTTTTTTGCTTTTCATTTGGTGGTGCATCAACCTCGCCCTGAGAAATGTTAGAGTAATTCATCGTCAGAGTTGATATGTTGGAGCGCAGCGTATGAGCAACGTAAATACAGGTAAAGGCAAGTGAGATTAAACTGTCTGATATGTGCAGATGGACTTCGAGAATGCAGTACCAACAGGTTGACCTTCGTTACAACTGTGATGTACGTCTGCTGGGCTCCCGCATCCTGGTACAGGCAGGTGGTTCCCTAGTACGTTGTTTGTTACTGTTCGGTATTCATTTCCCCCTTTGCGTAAAGCGATATATTTTGTCCTGAAGAGCGCCAAAAGGGGCTAAATCCAATTAATTTCTAACGCAAGAGGATTTAACATCCTCCAAGAGCAAGATATCAATTTTTATCTACATATTTTACGTATCAAAAATGCAAAACAGTTAATCAGCGCGGAGGAATAACAACTAACATTGTTTGAATTGCTAAACTGTTTTATAATGCATGTAGATATGGAAGTGCATATTTTTAATATTATACAATGAGGCGACAAAAGTCGTGGGATACCAACTAATATCGTGTCAGAACTTCTTATGCTGGCGCAGTGCAGCATCGCCACGTGACGTGGACTCAAAAAGTCGCTGGAAGTCTCCTTCAGAAATACTGAGCCATACTGTCCCTACAGTCGTCCATTACTGCGAAAGAGTTGCCGGTGCAGGACTGCGTGCAGGAACTGATCTCTCAATTATGTCCCATAAATGTTCTATGGGACTCATGGCGGACAATCTGGGTGGCCAAGTCATTCGCTCGCAGTGTCCAGACTGTTCTTCAAAGAAGTCGCAGTCAGGTGTCATGACATCGTTGTTTGGGAACATGAAATCCATGAATGGTTGCAAATTTTCTCCAAATACCCGAACATAACCATTTCAATCAATTATCGGTTCCATGCAAACACAGCCCTCACCATTATGGTGCCACCATCAGCTTGTAAGGTGCCTTGTTGACAACCTTGGTCCATGGCTTCGTGGGGTCTGCGCCACACTCGAACCGTACCGTCACCTCTTACCAACTGAAATCGGGATTCATACGAACAGGCCAAAGTTTCCCAGTCTAGGGTCCAATCGCCAGGAGAGGCGCTGCAGACGATGTCGCGCCGTTAGCAAAGGCACTAGCGGCGGTCGTCTGCTGCCATAGCCCATTTACGCCAAATGTCACCGCACTGTCGTAACGGATACGTTCACCGTACGTGTCACATTGATTTCTGCCATTATTTCACGCAGTGTTGCTTGTCTGTTAGTACTGACGACTCTGCGCCAACTACGCAGCTCTCGGACGTTAAATGAAGGCCGTCGGCCACTGCGTTGTTCCTGGTGAGAGATAATGCCTCATATTTGGTATTCTCGGCACACTTTTGACACTGTGGGTCTCTGAATATTGAATTCCCTAACGATTTCCGAAAAGGAATGTCCCATGCATCTAGCTCCAGCCACAATACCGCGTTCAGAGTCTGTTAATTCCCGTCTTGGGGCCACAATCACGTCGGAAACGGTTTCATGTGAATCATCTAAGCGCAAAGGACACCTCCGCCAATGCACTGCCCTTTTCTACCTTAGGTATGTGATACTACCACCATCTGTATATGTGCATATCGCTATCCCATGACTTTTTGTCACCTCAGTGTGTATTAAAACCATTTGTATGGTTTTTAAAACTGTTTGGCTGAATAGAGGGTAAAGCTGTTACTGCTCAAAGCGGTAAAGGAAAAAAAAAATATCGCTAACATTTCTTGACATGAGAACGACAGGGAGTTTTCCTCTTGAAATACTGACTGTCGTCGATGATAACATGCGCCTGCACTCCCGTAAACTTCGTAGTCAATACACCTAGAAAGGCTTCGATTTCAAACTGAAACATTTCCACACAGTCATGGTGTACTGCAGATGATATTCTGAGTGGTAACTGAAATATAATGCGTAATAACAATTTTCACAGAATATGAGATGACCTATTTGCCGAAAAAACGTTACATTTTTATTGGAAAAGGAACCAAGAGCAACGTGTATCCCACACACGAAAACGACTCGTAAACGAGCAGTAGCAAAAAACAGGAAATTAGAAGATAGCTTAAAGATGAAATACAATATTTAAAATAACATCTGGACAAGAAAAATAAGAAATCAGGAGTTAGGCGGGAGGAGATACAACAATTTGAAGAGATGATTACGTCAAGGAAATAAGAACTAAGAAAGAAGGTAGGTTACCCTTATTGTATTGATGGAAAATTTCTTGCTTCGCGACACCTGTATAGAATATTCTCGACGTTCTTGCTGCGCCAAATTGGAATAAAAATTCCATTTTTGGACTACAACCTCCATTTACTGCGTCAGGAACAATTGACTGTTGCCATGTTGGCAGATTTTGGTTTGATGTCTGCGGTGTAAGTAGCACCCGTCGGAACTTAAATGACACGGCTAATTTCTCTGTAATCTCTCATCTCTGGGAGGCCGTAGAGATCATTATGTGAAACAATAACTTTAACCGTTCCAGCCGCTAGTCCTAGAGGTATGAGTCTAGCTCTCAGTTCCGCGTGGTTAGTGGTCGTATAAAACATCGTTGGCGAACACGGTCCGCTAGCACAGTGTTTCCAGCTTGAAGGTATACGTTTCCTCGGGGACTGGCACTTACGTTACAACGACGTAACAGAGCGTTAGCTGTTTTCCACGTGTGAGTCTGCGCACGCAGTTTCTACTTCTAGCACAGTGGTTTCGTAAATTGTGGTCGTTATAGGATAGACTGTTGTCAGTACAGTGAAGACAGAGAACCACGAAACCCTCGCAATTGCCTGTCAGTATCACCACGCAGGTTCTGCAAAGCAATACACAGGTTGATTCAACTGCCCCTACAAGTGGGTATTATGCAACCCACTAAACCTTCAAATACCCCTCACAAGATAATCATATTCTCTTACTTTCTATGTGCGATACATTAGTCCTATACAAGAAATGAACAGAAATTTTTTGTACGGAAATTTAATGTTGGTAAACATTGTACTGGAATACGTTTTCGCTACGGGCCGTAGTTTTCAACTATTCAAGAAAAACGTACACAAGTGACCTCCATACGCGATTTTCTGGAATAACTCAAAACCGTGGCATCCACCGAAAACGTGTCCCAGTACGAAGTTTAACTACATTAAATTTCCTGCAAAAGCTTTTTTTCTGTAGAAGTAATAGTTTACATGTAGTGAGCAAGAGAATATAAAAATCTCCCGCATGGTTAGGAAGGAATTGCGGGTTGCGTAAAACATATCGCTAGGGGCAGCTAAATCATCCTGTATAGTCCTCTTCAGTTCTTGAACACAAGAGGAGACAATATAGACGAACTGATCCAGAAGTTGTCTTAGCCGTCAACCGAGACATGCTTGTGACAAACCAAGTAATGAAACACCAATAGGGGAAGGACGAGGATCAACAGACGCTCAGCGAGGGCAATAAACTTTTATCGGCCACGCAGCCTACAAGGGATACATAGTAGGTACTTACACAGGCAAATCCTCACGGCAGCCAGTCTCATCAGATGAGCGAAATTTTTTATTTTTTGTAAACGTAATGAAAAGGCTTTATCAATTTTTCTGTTAACTGGTTTAAGAGTAGTTCTTTATTTCTAATACTTCGTAATGTAATTTTCACCTTCGTATTTACTGTTTTATTTGCTCTTTTTCTCTTCCTTTAATTCTTTTTTTGGTTGGAATGTGCTTGCGTTGCCTATAATCTGTGACCAAATGCCAGCCATGACTGCTCGTCACCCGCATCTCGTGGTCGTGCGGTAGCGTTCTCGCTTCCCACGCCCGGGTTCCCGGGTTCGATTCCCGGCGGGGTCAGGGATTTTCTCTGCCTCGTGATGGCTGGGTGTTGTGTGCTGTCCTTAGGTTAGTTAGGTTTAAGTAGTTCTAAGTTCTAGGGGACTTATGACCACAGCAGTTGAGTCCCATAGTGCTCAGAGCCATTTTTTTTTTTGACTGCTCGTCGGTTGGTAACGCGGCATGCCGTATAGCCAGAGTGAGGATAGTTTTAGCTAACCAATGACAGCGAGAAATTACAGTTTGCTTTTACCGCTAAAGCTGAAATTTTGTTGTGGAAGAAGTTCAAAAATTGCTCCGAGCACTATGGAACTTAATATCTGAGATCATCAGTCCCGTAGAACTTAGAACTACTTAAACTTAACTAACCTGAGGACATCACACACATCCATGCTCGAGGCAGGATTCGAACCTGCGACCGTAGCGGTCGTTCGGTTCCAGACTGAAGCGCCTAGATCCGCTCGGCCACACCGGCCGGCTGTGGAAAAAGTCTATGCAAAAAACAAAGTATTACGAATTTTTTCTGTCTTGAGTTTGTTCGTAGAGGTTAGCCTTAAACGCCATGAACAAAGCTCAGATTGTTGATCGCCGTTTCCTCGGATACATCGCACTTCACGAGGTTGTGGTTAGATTAGGACATGAGTAGTTTGAATTCGGGAGGTCGAAACCCGTCGTCTTCCGCAGTCCACAAGTTGGTCACCTAAAGTCAACTGTCGACAGAGCATCTCCGCATTACCGCCTTACCTCTCGTCGGCCGCTTCCAACACTGCTCCGCGTTACACGTCACCAGCATTTGTGAAGTGGCGCACCATGTTTGTGTGTCGCCCGTAACAGAGCAGTAGCCGACAGCGGATGTGCAGCTCTGTAGCGGCAAGTAACAGACTTCATCTATCAAGTACTTTTAATCGGACTTTAGTAGGCTACATCCTTACATTTTCCCGTTGCTGCGCTGTTTGCGTCTGGATTTCGTAGCAAGGAAAGCAATACCCAAACAAGATGCAGCCTCCGCATTGCTACACATAGCGTTAACTAACTTCCTAAAGATGCACTTCCTGTACGTTCTCATTATGAAGGAGCTCACGGTTTCATGGATAAAACGTGCGTTGGGCACTTAAATAAATTAATCGTGGAGTGTTTTGCATTACACTAGTTATTAAGAAGCTTGTGTATCTTACAAAAATAGTACGTAAATGTGACTGCAATGCAACCAATCAACATACAGGACTAGAGTTGCACTCTACCAAAACTACGGTTCCATAGTTTTGGTACGATCTATAAATAACGTAGTGAAACATCCCCTTTGAACATTTATACATGACTGTGCTTAAACTGACACACAATATTTTTAGCGAAACGCAATCTGACTTTCAAAAATCCCTACAAAAGAATGGCCCTGAGTAACATTAACCTATACCTTTCACAAGTCACTTACCTCACAAAAATCTTCGTTACTCGAACTACTGCAATACAGCGAGCGCCACTACTGCCAGCTAAATAAAAGATTCAAACTACGGAAGGCACTAACTACTGATAGGGATAGTTAGCAAATGAAAGATTTTAATAGAGAACAAACAATGTATTTACCTTAATAGTCATAATATATATAGCAGTTCATGACATCCAGTCTTACAAATTTCAAAACTCCGCCATCTCTCTCCCCACATCCACCACTGCTGGCGGCTCACCTCCAACTGCTCAACGCTACGCGCTGTACACATCCATCTGCCCAACACTACAATGGCAGACAACAATGAAAACTAGCCACAGACTGCACAGAGCACAGCCAGTGATTTTTCATACAGAGCGCTACGTGGCGTTACCAATAAGAAAACCTAAACAGCCTACTTACAGTAGTAAATGGTGGATTTACCGGTAGTGTTGGTAGCCTTGGCAGGAAAATAAATATAATTGAATGTGCGAGAAAGAAACTGGGGGCTGACGTATTCTATTTATTTTTTGTTTGATTTTTTGAACGTGGTTAGAACCGGACATCGTTCAATGTTAGTCCAGTGTGTATTTTATATATTTACGAAATATAAATTGAGTTTTATTAGTAATAAAAATTAGTTGACCACATAATGTCTGCACTTTTGTGCAACCAAAGCAATTACTTTTGAAGCAAATAGTTTACATGCACAAATATACAAAAAATGTGACTATTGTTATTATTATTATTATTTTCTCAACTGAACGTATATGTTTCTGTTCTGCCTTTTTTTAAATTTTGTCTTTTTTCAGAAATTGCATTTTCTAGCACTATATGATAAATCTGTATTCTTTTTATTTTTACTGCAATACCCCTCTATTTCACGGTATAAATGAACAATTTTCAAATAAAATCTGGATTAAATGTCGAAAATTTCAACTTTGCTATAAATACCGTTTTTTAAGCGGCAGGCAGGAGGATAACTATGTAGAACAAAAATCTTCTGTAGGTTACTCCGCCCTTTATGTACTATAACTCAGTTTGTAGGCGGTTCACCGCTTCCGGTTTCTAAACGAAATCTAGTAGGAGACTGATCGCATATTTAAACAAAGCGATCGAAATGAGAATCTGGTAGGTATGCAATACACTTAACGTACAGTTAATGGGGTTACAGTCTTAACTGACCAGTACTACTAGAAAAACTACCGTACTGGACGCCTACTTATGACAGGCTACGGTGCCGGCCGTGGTGGCCAAGCAGTTAAAGGCGCTACAGTCTAGAACCGCGCGACCGCTACGGTCGCAGGTTCGAATCCTGCCTCGGGCATGGATGTGTGTGATGTCCTTAGGCTAGTTAGGTTTAATTAGTTCTAAGTTCTAGGCGACTGATGACCTTAGAAGTTAAGTCGCATAGTGCTCAGAGCCATTTGAACCATTTGAACAGGCTACGGTAGCGTAAGGTAGGTTTACAGAACCCTTCACTGTCTCCTCCATTGCCAGCGGCGACTGCTGCCCGCTTAGCGCCCAAGTTCAGCAATCCCCCCTCAACCGCCTCCCCCCCCCCCCTTTACAGCAACCTGACAGCAATGTGAGTGGACGTGCAGTGCTCCCGTTATCCCCAACAACGCTCTAACGGAGGACAGTACTGACGCCACCGACAAAATTCTTATGCGACGTACAATATCCCAGCATTCATTGTCGACAATTTAAAACTGAGCCCATTACAATGAGACAAAACCATAGATTTAGTCTCCGACTCTTCGAAACTGAAGCTCCTGCAGAGGAAATTTCTCAACAGAAGCCATTTTGTATTGCAAACAAGCCCACTTCCTTATGGAAAAATAGCGAATGCCAGAAAGACCATCAAGTAACGTAAGGAACACTGAGGAAATTTAATGAACATACTATCCAGTCACACTACGTCACACTGAAAAAAAAGCAGAAACCAAGTGAACGTTGTAGAGATATTTCCAATTTGTCATCTTCTTTTTTCACCTCCATAACTAAGGACAGAGGAGTGTCAAGTGCTTGGACGAAGGTGCAGAGCCGCAGCGCCTGTATACCTGCACGTAAAATTCTGGACGAACCTGTTGGAGCCACTGTTTGGCAGCGTGCACAGGGGAGTCATCGTCTTCAAACCTTGTTCCACGAAGAGAGTCTTTCAGTTTCCCAAAAAGATTACAGTCACATAGAGCCAGGTCAGGACTGTAAGGCGGGTGTTTCAGTGCTGTCCATCCGAGTTTTGTGATCGCTACCACGGTTTTTTGACTGACATGTGGCCGTGCATTGTCGTGCAAAAGCAAAACATCCTGCTTTTGCCGATGTGGTCGAACACGACTCAGTCGAGTTTGCAGTTTCTTCAGTGTCGTCACATATGCATCAGAATTTATGGTGGTTCCACTTTACATGATGTCCACAAGCAAGAGTCCTTCAGAATCGGAAAACACCGTAGTCATAACTTTTGCAGCAGAAGGTGTGGTTTTGAATTTTTTTTTTTTTTTTTTGGGTGAATCTGCATGATGCCACTCCACTGATTGCCTCTTCGTCTCTGGTGAAAAATGATGGAGCCATGTTTCATCGCCTGTCACAATTCTTCCAAGAAATTCTCGTACTGTTCCAAAAGTTCGCTGCATACCGTTTTTCTTGTTTCTTTGTGACCCACTGTCAACATCCTGGGAACCCATCTGACACAAACCATTTTTAACGCCAAAACTTTCAGTATTCTGCAAACACTTCCTTCCCCTATCCCAACGTAGCGTGACAATTCGTTCACTGTGATGCGTCTGTCAGCAGTCACCAAGTCGTTAACTCTCTGCACATTGTCCGGAGTGTGTGCAGTACGAGGCCTGCCGCTGCGAGGAAAATCCTCAATATTGCTGTGCCCGCTTTCATCACGTAACCTGCTTGCCCACCGACTAACTGTACTGCGATCGACAGCAACATCTTCATACACCTTTTTCAACCTCTTGTGGATATTTCCCACTGTCTCGTTTTCACAGCACAGGAATTCTATGACAGCACGTTGCTTGTGACGAACGTCAAGTGTAGCAGCGATCTTGAAGACATGCTGTGACGGCACCATTCACGGGAACAGGTTGAACTAAGTTTGAAAAAAATGGTTCAAATGGCTCTGAGCACTATGGGACTTAACATCCGAGGTCATCAGTCCCCTAGAACTTAGAACTACTTAAACCTAACTAACCTAAGGACATCACACACATCCATGCCCGAGACAGGATTCGAACCTGCGACCGTAGCAGTCGCGCGGTTCCAGACTGAAGCGCCTAGAACCGCTCGGCCACACCGTCCGGCAACTAAATTTGAAGAGAAGCTGGAAGGATGTGTATCTACACACTGTAAAAGGTCCACACATGCAGAATGAAAACTGTATTTTTACAAAAATATTGTGCAATTCTTTTGGAGTGACCCTCGTAGATGTTACAGTCCTTTCGTCAAACATAGTCTTAGCACAGAGGATCGTAATCCCGATAAAGGTCATCCCCTTCTTCAGCAGTTTCAGCAGTCGATCCGCAATGAGCTTTCTTCTCTGGCAAAAATATTGCCTCTGGCTCAGAAAATTTTAGCTATAAAATGCTATAATTTCTGTCATATAAAGGACAACAAAATCTACTCCGTAACGGCAAAAAGATGCGAACGTAATGTTACAACATTAAGCATGTGCAAGCAGGCAGGATACATATGTGCTCTAAACAGAGAAGAATCTTGATTCAGTGCCATCGTGCAGACCAGTAATATTATTATAGCACCCCTATGATGTGATGGAAAGAACGGATACTTAAATATCATAACTTTATCCCTATTAATCGGGAGAATTGGGGAAAGAATGGATACTTAAATACCATAACTTAATCCGTGATAACCAGGAGAATTATCTCGAAGAAAAAGGTACTGGTGACGTCCTCATCGATGTGGCCAGCGTCGCACAGCACTGTTTCAGCAGAAACCCATAACTGCTACTTTTGGGTCTGGATGTGAGGGAGCTAAACACTCCCAGTGCTAGTCATAAAAATAACGGTAGAGCGCGTAACCGACAAGTCTGCAGAATACATGTTATTACTTCTGTCTGCTATGTTGTTACTTATGATAGACGAAGGACATAATAGGGCCAACAACTGCGAGTGAGGGGTTATCGCAAGGATCTGTTTTGGCACCTCTTCTGTTTAATGAATCTACACAGTATATTACTGGAGCAATTGAAAGTTCTGCAGTACGCAGATGATACACCTATTTGCGTTGAAAGTACATCCGTAAAAGACTGTAACACAACTGTAATATTGACTCTTAAGCAGTGGGCCACAAAAAACATATTGGAAATATCGGTAGCTAAAAAGCTACAGTGTTGTTCTCGTGACACAGTGTACTTCTGCCTGTAGCAATCACACTATACTCGTACCACTTGCCTGAGAAAGCCTGCGACTCTTCATTGACCGTTAGCCAACATAGAACGCGCACGCAAAATATGTTGCTCAGAAATGTGAGAAATTTTCCAACATAGCCTGAGCTATGATGGAGTTTGAGTGTATGTGAACATCAGCACAGCTCTAGAGCTTTGCGCAAAGATGGTACGTCCAGTCCAGTGGCTGTTACGTAGTTGCCACAAACAACGGTGTTGAGACCTTGTGTGTGATCATTGTCTTCCGCCTGTGGCAGTGCTCTTTTGGTAGACGCACACGAGACTCCATCCCGTCAGTGCTTGGTCTCCTGCTGCAAACCTTTGTGACGGATCAGTTAGCAATACATGATCACAGACTTTCCAACGTGCTGTGCAAAAGCATTGTTGTCAAAATGTTACAGGGAAGTAGAATGTAAAAAAGTCTTCACATACGCTAATAATAGTAAAAATGAAACAAGCTGTCCACCTCGAGAGATAAATTTGCTGAGTTACTGACGTTTCAGCTCCCGCCACTAACGTCACAGACATCTCTAGAATCTCTGGCAGCATGGCACCAGCCACTTGTTCCTCACGAAAACGGTGAAGGTTATCTTCGAAAACTTTTATTTTAATTTGATGTAGCAAGTACACCAAAAATATTTTATTTGGTCATCATCGTTCGTTAGCACGTAACTAATAATAAAAAAGTGATACTATAACCTCCCCCTCACTTATCGACCTTAATGACAGTGAAAAATTAAACCGCGTGTACCTAATGGAAATTTGGGAAAAGCAATCGTCACCGAGGTTAATTTGTCGGTAAAGAGGGAGGAAAGAGTTACATCTAAATGAAAGGAAAAATGCTAATGAAACTGGTGGAAATTAATTTTGAAATAGGGGTAAAGTTAATAAAGAAAGTAAATATGCGGCCGTTACGTTAACAATCAACTAGCGGTAATTAGATATTTGAGATTTGGGGGAAATTACGGTCGCCAGTCCTAAGGACAATTACTATAGTAACTGAAAAAGAAAGGTTATTACACATATCATTAGCACTGGAAGTGTGGCAACTGAAGGTTGACACGTGTAGTGTGAAAACTGAAAGTTTGTCAGAAGTAATAAATTTCGCTACACTCTGACTTAATTTAGTAAAAGAATTAATAAAACCGGAAAATTGAAAGTTAATTTAGTGACTGAAATTAACAGTGAGCTTTGTTTCTGAAGCACAACGAAATTCAATAAAATGCAGTTAGTCTTGGACTACTTCAACAATCATTTCAAAAGCTACTTGAATCTACGCAATTTAGAAATAAGAGATTTAACTTTGAACTTGAAATAAATGATTCTGAACAATTAACAATAGTAAAATTTAGTACGTACCAAGCTGAGCTGCAGTCACAGGAAAGCTAAAATACGGTAACAAAACTCGCACTCTTAATTTGTGCTTGTGTAATCTGAATATTGTAGCCAGCTATGAATACTTTAACTGAACTTTGAAATTAAAGCAGTGAAATGCTATAATATTACTTTAATGCTGGCGTTTGAATTTCAACGAAACTCGGGCTCATTCCAGAAAAGGAAGGGATCCTGCTTGGTAATGCAATTGGGACAATGAGCAACAAAGGTTCATGCTAAGTAGCTGTAATTTTGTGATGCAACAATTTTAAAAGTTTGAAAAGCTGAGGTCTGCCATACAGTTCTAAAACTTTACGTGCTTCCAGTCTTCCTTGTTGGTTGATTGAAGGTTTGAAGCCGTCGATCGAGGATGTGGCGACAGTCACTCATTGTCGGCCGTCGCTGTTGCAGAAGCTGGATGTTGGCGCGCCTTCTTCTCGATACGGTCACCAGACGAAACGGGCTCTTGATGTGCGCCAGCTAATGCTTCCCGTCCGCGACACCATGTCAGAAACTATCATCGCAAGTCGAGCGCAATTACATGCTGCCAAACCCCGAAAGCGCGGCAACTCGCGGGAGCTTCACACAACACACCTGCTCCACTCGCTACTCCAGCCAGACTCTCTCTGCCCGTGCTCCACGCGACAGAGTTAACACTACCAAAGATCCTTTGATTCTTCACACGACCTATCGATGTAATCGTTCGATAGCAGTTTTCCCTAGGCAAGACCCAGCGTAAAAATACAAATAATATTTATGAAACAAACCAATTATACATCGACATAAATGCATAATTATATATATACAAATAGTAAAACAATTACAATATGTAAAGACACAGAAATGTCATATATTCAGGTAAAAAAAATAAGGAAAACAAATTTATAGTACAATAGATGGAAATAGGAGGATATGCATTTCCGGCGTTACAGAATCTCTGGCAGCATGGCACCAGCCACTTGTTCCTCACAAAAACGGTGAAGGTTATCGTCGAAAACATTTATTTTAATTTGACGTAGCAAGTACACCGAAAATATTTTATTTGGTCATCATCGTTCGTTAACACGTAACTAATAATAAAAAAAGTGATACTATAATAATAAATTTATTTGTAGATAATGTTGCTTTCAAATTACTAATAATACATAGTAACTATGATAGGTTGTTGTTAGGAACATCCTGAAATGCGGGAAAACAATGAAAAAGTTAAAGCAGTATGGCTGTATCGGATAAAGCTTGAGTCCACTGCAGAGTCATTTCGTAAAAATTCTCTGCAGGGAGCAGTACAGCAGCTTGAAAGTGCTCGTACGTTTATTTTCCCGAACACGATGGCCCCTCAGTACCTGGCGCTGTTCCGCGGCGCGCTACGTGATCGCCATGTGAAGCGCACGTCGTGACGTGGCGTGGTGTCGGCGTACAGCATGCGGCCACAGCAGGATCTCGGAACAGTGGGTGCGGCCGTGGGTGGGCGCGTCGACGCCAGAAGCCGGGCTGCGGCACAGCGGCGCCACCGCAGCTCAGGTGGTACGAGCACTAGTGATTTCGCGGCCTCCGTTTCTACGATGCCACCGGCGGTAAATTCTCGGGAACGCTGGCCGCCAATCACTAACATTTCATGAGCTTTTTAAATTACGCCGCGAAACCAGCTCTTCTTTTTCTGCACTAATGATAAACCTGTAAACTGTCGTGTCTGTTTGAACAAGCTTCTCCAAACTAGCCGGATTTTCGTGAGGTTTTCACATGTAAGTTGAGCGTAGTAGGGACACCGTACAGACTTTCTCGGATCACGGAAAGAAAGATATAGTAATTTAAACTTGTATCTAAAACCGTCGTTTGTGTCTTTTTGAAACCTCTGATCTCTTTCATAAGGTTTTCACAGGTAACTCGAGGATAGCTTGGGCACTGTATAGGCTTTATTTCATCACAATCGGATCAAAAATATATCGTAATTGAAAGTTTTATCCATAGTAATATTATAAATTCGGAAGTAACTCCTTCTGTTATGTTTTCACGACTAAACGGCTGAACCTATTTCGATGAAATCTGGTGTGGAGACAGCTTGAATCCCGAGCAAGTACATAGGCCACTTATTGAAGGAAAAATATATACTCTTTGAAAAAGGCATTTACTCTTTGACTTTTCATCTTCTTCATATTTGTGAAAATGCTTTTATTGGTTGATAACTGCTTTTCGAAACAATACAAAGCAAAGAATACAATGCGTATACAATCTTTAGTGTGTTTAATCCTTGCTGCCACACTGTGTTGCACAATGTACGATGTGTAATGCATAGCTGTTTCAGTAACACGACGCATAGACGCGCACTCCTGCCCATGACGCTCTGCACACACTGATCGGTGCTGACACTGTGCCTGGTGACACAACGTGCATTGGGTCAGCAGGGCTCTCATCGCGAGCTATGGTCCCGCAAACAGGCAGACGCGTGACGGCAGCTGACGGTACTGTACGTGCAGTGCCTCAATTACTCACCATCACTCACTATAACAGAGCTACTGATATGCGAGCACAGCCACGTGTAACAGCTAGTTCTTACGTAAAATATGCAGGTCTTGATGGACGGTTATTACTCAAATATTTCTGATTCTTCAGTTTAAAAAAAAATGGTTCAAATGGCTCTGAGCACTATGGGACTCAACTGCTGTGGTCATAAGTCCCCTAGAACTTAGAACTACTTAAACCTAACTAACCTAAGGACAGCACACAACACCCAGCCATCACGAGGCAGAGAAAATCCCTGACCCCGCCGGGAATAGAACCCGGGAACCCGGGCGTGATTCTTCAGTTTCTCTCGGTGTACTGGTATCTGTTGGTGGAAGAGTCCACGGGTGTACTGACGGTTCATAGTGTCCAACGGGCACAATATTTCGGCGATCAGACATGTCGCCATCGTCTTGTGCGATGGCGAACTGAGCTCCTGAGGGCGGGCGGGCGCCTTGCGAGCGTACCAAGATCTTGGCCCAGACTTCTAAATATTGGGACAGCGTTGTCAGACAGGGACAAAGTCATCAACCGAGTCTGCGGTTATAGTTTTAGCAAGGCATGGGAACCAGCACTGAGAGTAATTAAGAAGACACTAAGCAACGAAAAGGATCTGGCGAGCTGAGCGGACGTAGCAGCTACACCGACGCTGCCACAGACGCCGACTCCTGCGTCTCCGCGACTGCCGACGCGCGCCCGTGGGAACGGCCCGTGGGGGAAGGGAACATAAGGCGACCGCCTGCCCTCAGGAGCTCAGTTCGTCAGCGCACCTGACGATGGCGACGTGCCTCATCGCCGAAATATTGTGCGCGTTGGACGCTATGAACCGGTAGTACATATGTGGACTCTTCGATCAACTGATAAATTTGTTTCCTTGCACACACTTGAATGCATGCACGCGCGCTCACATGCATGCACATACACACACACTGTAGACAGAATGTACATAGTTAACAATAGACCAATACAGTATAACCATTATAAATTGAAATTTAGACAGTGTTGACTGGAATTCACTGTTTGAAGTTCTGAAGGCAGCAGGGACATAATACAGGGATCGAAAGGCTATTTAAAACTTATGCAGAAACCAGATGGTAGTCGAGGAGCATGAAACGGAAGCAGTGGTTGAGAAGGGAGTGAGACAGGCCTGTAGCCTATCCTCGATGTTATTCAGTCTGTACATTGAGCAAGCAGTGAAGGGAACGAAAGAAAAATTTGGAGTATGAATTAAAGTCCAGGGAGAAGAAATAAAAACTCTGAGATTTGCCAACGATGTTTTAATTCTGTCAGAGACAGCAAAGCAGTTGCAACAGCACATGAACGAAATGGACAGTGTTTGAAAGGGGGATATAAGACGAACATCAATAAAAGCAAAACAGGGATAATGGCATGTAGTCGAATTAAATCAGATGAGCTAGGGGAATCAGACTAGGAAGCGAGACACTTAAAGTAGTAGATGAGTTTTACTATTTGCCGGACGCTGTGGCCGAGCTGTTCTAGGCGCTTCAGTCTGGAACCGCGCGACCGCAACGGTCGCAGGTTCGAATCCTGCCTCGGGCATGGATGTGTGTGTTGTCCTTAGGTTAGTTAGGTCTAAGTAGTTCTAAGTTCTAGGGGACTGATGGCCTCAGCAGTTAAGTCCCATAGTGCTCAGAGCCATTTGAACCATTTTGCTACTTGGGCAGCAAAGTAACTAGTGATGGGCGAAGTAGATATGATATAAAATGTAGGCTGGCAATGGTAAGAAACGTATTTCTGAAAAAGAGAAATCTCTTATCATCGAATGTATATTTTAAGTGCTAGGAAGTCTTTTGTGAAGGTATTTGTCTGGAGTTTAGCCATGTATGGAAGTGGAACATGGACGATAAACAGTTGAGATAAAAAGAGAATAGAAGCTACCGAAGTGTGGTACAACAGAAGAATGCTGAGGGTTAGATGGGTCCATCATGTAACTAATGAGGAAGTACTGAATAGAATTTGGAGACAAGAAACTTGTGGCACAACCTTACTAGAAGAAGGGATCGGTTGGTAAGACGTCTTCCGAGGCATCAATGGATCACCAATTTAGAACTGGAGGAAAGTGTGGGGCTAAAAATCGTAGAGGAAGACCAAGAGATGAATATAGCAAGCAGATTCAGAAAGATATAGGTTGCAGTAGTTATTCGAAGATGAAGACGCTCGCACAGGATAGAACAGCGTGGAGAGCTGCATCAAACAAGTCTTTGGACTGAATATCACAACAATAACAAAATGAAATTTCATGGAACAGTTTTGAGAAGTTCAATGTCTGTAGTACGTTGGTCTTAGATGTGGGTAGCTACAGCAACACTGAATCTGTACATCATATTGAAAAGTCTGCGATCATATGTTGCTAGCAAAGTGATCACGCAGGTTGGCAATGAATGAACAAGATGCGCAAGTTCTTGTAAAACGATTGTAGCACTTCCATGTTGTTTGGGGCACGCAAATCACCGTTCTCGTCTTCTCCACAAGAGTAAAACTGCAGCCTTCGAAGGTGTTTATGGAAACATATGGTTAAATATGAATCTGGTTATTACAGAGGAGAGGTGTCTACGAATTAGCACATTTAACATGAGAACTGTTGTTTCGATAACAGGAGTTGTGCACAATAGTGCTAATGAAGCATACACAGGGAAAATGTGCACTCTTTTTATAATTGGCTTTTCTTTAAAAATTAGTCCACCAAATTAATGGTATCCCGTCCCACAGGTAAGCGTTACACAACGATTCCTCAAAAAGTTCGCATTTGTCGGTTCATCAGTTGCTCTCCTCTCGTACACTGGAATGACGTTTCCACAGGCACACAGGGACTGTGCATGCACACGAGATAATGATCGTAGCTGCTTTTTAAGAACGATATATATATATATATATATATATATATATATATATATGTACTATCCGTTTAAACAAACAGAGGCATTGCCTCTGTTCAGTTCAAATGTTACTAATATTATTTCCGGCTACTTTTATTCCATTCATGCACGTTACGAATTTGCGTTCTCGGCACGTAGATATAGGCCATGAGAAGTATACTGGAGCATCATGGAATAATCCGCGTTTGTCAAACAATCCCAAAACAATTTAGCTCTGAGTCTCCTTAGCAGCTACCAAAGATCATCATGTTGTGAGTTCTCGATCTGCGGTGGTGCATGGTATTGAGGAAACGAAAGGGCTGGGGGTCATGGGCAGATGGCAGATGCTGCTGAGCCGGATAGTGTTGCTCACGTAGCGTTCACAACAACAATCCCACCCGTAGGGACTACCTTCCTGATATATACAAGACAGAAGGTATCAGTAGATAGGTAATAGTTCAAATGTATTCATACTTTTTGGTACTGCTCCATCTCTGATTCTTTGGCGACTGCTCAGCATGGACATTGAATTTGTTTGCAATAACTAACGTTATATTTTCAGCGTTTATTACACGTGTTTTGCTGTAGCTGTGCATACAGTTGACTTCATCAGTTCCTCTAAAAGCAAGGGTAATATTAATTAGTTATGTGCTCCATAGGTGATATTCATGTGTGTAACATGTAAATCGAACAAACGGAGAATGCATGTTAAGAAGAATAACTGACATCTGCGGAAATACTTCTTGATAAATGAAGAACCACAGCAGCTGTTGAACGATTCTTTATTAAAATACTGGTTTTGCATCTTATAGCTAACGTGTTCATATGTATCCAATTCATATGAAATCCAGATCAGAATTACGTGGACGGCCCAGCATTCTTAGCCCGTTCTTTCGAAGGTCGTTTTATTTTGATTTGACTGAGAATGTTGGCCGTCCATTTAATCCTAGTTTACATTTTATATGGATTGATTATGTGGACCTGAGGATTCCGCTAAAAGCTGCAAAATTGCACGTTTTAGTACTGGATCGTTTAACAGGTGTTAAAGTTCTTAATTTGTCAATAAATATTTCTATAGCTACGTTCGGGCCATTTACAGGTTTTTCTGTATAAATGAGTAATTATTTCTATTCAAGAAGTCTTGTATTGAATAGGAGTTGTTAAGAAGAAACATCTTTCATCTACATTTGAAAATACTTTTCCTGTCTGTGAGACGTTTTATTTTCGAGGATAGGTAAAGAGCTCTGTAGCTATATATTTCAACCTCTTCTGTGCCCAAGCTGGATCAATTAAAGGAAATGCAGATCATGTTTACTTGTAGTGTAGTACTTGTGAATATCTCTGTTACTACAAAATTCTGATTGATTATTGATGACAAATTCGATAAATTAAGAAATTGGTTTGGAGGTTATGATTAATATCTCCAGCTGATTAAAGAGATGCCCGAAAGATGTACGTCAGGGAACCCCACACACCACCTTAATTATTACGATATTACAGTGCCTGTGTTATTCCCAATTTTGATGAAAAGATCCTTGGGACAAGCATGCATGTCCGAAGGCATAGGCTTGCGGCGACTACAGCCGTTACGAAGTAGATGAAATGTATTCGCAGTTGCCAGTATTGACAAACATCAGCTGTACAATGGAATGATGACAATGAAAATTTATGCCGAAACAGGACTCGAACGCGGATTTCCCGCTTATAGCGAGCGGTCGCCTTACCATTTGGCTATAACAGCACGACTCACGGCCAGATCCAGACTTCCATATGTCGTTAACATGTATCTACAACCTGTACTCCTACATCCATATGTATATTCCAGTACGGAGGAGACATTTTACTTGAAAGTAGCTTTCCCGATGTTGGAGGATAAATATGGTGTTCTAGTGCCAGTGTTGTTTAGAAGTACGATGCAAAGTTCTTTGGGACATACACTGTGTGATCAAAAGTATCCGGACACCTACCAAAAACATGTTGTGTAGGGGACTGATGACCATAGATGTTAAGTCCCATAGTGCTCAGAGCCATTTTGTTGTGGTCTTCAGTCCAGATATTGGTTTGATGCATCTCTCCATGCTACTATATCCTGTGCACGCTTCTTCATCTGTCAGTACCTGCTATGACCTACATCCTTCTGAATCTGCTTAGTGTATTCATCTCTGGTTTCCCTCTACGATTTTTACCCTCCACGCTGCCCTCCAATATTAAATTGGTGATCCCTTGATGCCTCAGAACATGTCCCACCAATCGATCCCTTCTTCTAGTCAAGTTATGCCACAAATTTCTCTTCTCCTCAATTCTACTCAATACCTCCTCATTAGTTATGTTATCTACCCCTCTAATCTTCAGCATTCTTCTGTAGCACCACATTTCGAAATCTTCTATTCTCTTCTAGTCTAAACTTTTTATGTCCACGTTTCACTTACATACATGGCTACATTCCATACAAATACCTTCAGAAACGATTTCCCTACGCTTAAATCTATACTCGAGGTTAACAAATTTCTCTTCTTCAGAAACCCTTTCGTTGCCACTGACAGTCTACATTTTATATCCTCTCTACTTCGACCATCATCAGTTATTTTGCTCCCCAAATAGCAAAACTCATTTGCTACTTTAAGTATCTCATTTCCTAATCTAATTCCCTCAACATCACCAAATTTAATTCGACTACATTCCATTATTCTCGTTTTGCTTTTGTTGATGTTCATCATATATCCTCCTTTCAAGACACTGTCCATTCCGTTCAACTGCTCTTCCAGGTCCTTTGCTGTCTCTGACAGAATTACAATGTCATAGGTAAAACTCAAAGATTTAATTTCTTCTCTATGGATTTTAATTCCTACTCCGAATTTTTCTTTTGTTTCCGTTACTGCTTGCTGAATATACAGATTGATTAACATCGGGGAGAGGCTACATCCCTGTCTCACTGTCTTCCCGACCACTGCTTCCTTTCATGCCCCTCGACTCTTATAACTGCTTCTGGTTTCTGTACAAATTGTAAGTAGCCTTTCGCTCCCTGTATTTTACCCCTGCCACCTTCAGAATTTGAAAGAGAGTATTCCAGTCAACATTATGAAAAGCTTTCTGTAAGTCTACAAATGCTAGAAACGTAGTCTTGCCTTTGCTTAATCTATTTTCTTAGATAAGTCGCAGGCTCAGTATTGCCTCGCGTGTTGTAATATTTCTACGGAATCCAAACTGATCTTCCCCGAGGCCGGCTCCTACCAGTTTTTACATTCATCTGTAAAGAATTCGTGTTAGTATTTTGCAGCCGTGACTTACTAAACTGATAGTTCGATAATTTTCACATCTGTCAACACCTGCTTTCTTTGGGATTGGAATTATTATATTCTTCGTGAAGTATGAGGGTATTTCGCCTATCTCATACATCTTGCACACCAGATGGTAGAGTTTTGTCAGGGCTGGCTCTCCCAAGGCTATGAGTAGTTGTCTTCTCCCAGGGCCTTGTTTCGGCTCAGGTCTTTCAGTGCTCTGTCAAACTCTTCATGCAGTACCATATCTCCCATTTCAACTTTATCTACATTCTCTTCCATTTCTATAATATTGTCCTCAAGTACATCGCCCTTGTATAGACCCTCTATATACTCCTTCCACCTTTCTGCTTTCCCCTCTTTGCTTAGAACTGGGTTCCCATCTAAGCTCTTGATATTCATACAAGTGGTTCTCTTTTATCCAAAGGTCTCTCTGATTTTCCTGTAGGCAGTATCTATCTTACCCCTAGTGAGATAAGCTTCTACATCCTTACATTTGTCCTCTAGCCATCCCTGCTTAGCCATTTTGCTCTTCCTGTCGATCTCATTTTTGTGACGTTTGTATTCCTTTTTTCCTGCTTCATTTACTGCGTTTTTATGTTTCCTCCTTTCATCAATTAAATTCAATATTTCCTCTGTTACCGAAGGATTTCTACTAGCCCTCATCTTTTTACCTACTTGATCCTCTGCTGCCTTCACTATTTCATCCCTCAAAGCTACCCATTCTTCTTCTACTGTATTTCTTTCCCCCAGTCTTGTCAATCGTTCCGTAATGCTCTCCCTGAAACTCTCTACAGCCTTTGGTTCTTTCAGTTTATCCAGGTACCATATCCTCAATTCCCACCTTTTTGCAGTTTCTTCAGTTTTAATCTACAGTTCATAACCAATAGATTGTGGTCAGAGTCCACATCTGCCCCTGGAAATGTCTTACAATTTAAAACCTGGTTCCAGAATCTCTGTCTTACCATTATATAATCTCTCTGAGACCTTTCAGTGCCTCCAGGCCCCTTCCATGTACACAACCTTCTTTCATGGTTCTTGAACCAAGTACTAGCTTTGATTAAGTTATGCTCTGTGCAAAATTCTACCAGGCGGCTTCCTCTTTCACTCCTTAGCCCCATTCCTTATTCACCTACTACGTTTCCTTCTCTTCCTTCTCCTACTATCGAATTCCGGTCACACATCACTATTAAATTTTTGTCTCCCTTCACTATCTGAATAATTTCTTTTATTTTATCATACATTTCATCACTCTCTTCGTCATCTGTGGAGATGGTTGGCATATAAAGTTATACATGAAGCCCACGGCTACCACAGTAGTACATCTTGGCCACAATAATGAGTTCACTATGCTGTTCGTAGTAGCTTACCCGCACTCCTATTTTTTTTATTCATTACTAAACCCGCTCCTGCATTACTCCTATTTGATTTTGTATTTATAACCCTGTATTCACCTGACCAAAAGTCTTGTTTGTCCTGTCACGGAACTTCACTAATTCTCTCTATATCTAACTTTAACCTATCCATTTCCCTTTTTAAATTTTCTAATCTACCTGCCCGATTAAGGGATCTGACATTCCACGCTCCGATCCGTAGAACGCCAGTTTTCTTTCTCCTGATAACAACGTCCTCTCGAGTAGTCCCTACCCGGAGATCCGAATGGGGGACTATTTTACCTCCGGAATATTTTACCCAAGAGGATGCCATCATCATTTAATCATACAGTGAAGCTGCATGCCCTCGGGAGAAATTACGGCTGTAGATTCCTCTTGCTTTCAGCCGTTCGCAGTACCAGTACAGCAAGGCCGTTTTGGTTAGTGTTACAAAGCCAGATGAGTCAATCATCCAGACTGTTGCCCCTGCAACTACTGAAAAGGCTGCTGCCCCTTTTCAGGACCCACACGTTTATCTGGTCCCTCAACAGATACACCTCCGTTGTGGTTGCGCCTTCGGTACGACTATCTGTATCGCTGAGGCACACAAGCCTCCCCACCATCGCCAAGGTCCATTGTTCATGGGGGGGGGGGGGGGGGGCGAAACATACGTTTTTCCTATGAGGTACATTGTGGTGCCACCTACTGCCAGGTACTCCACATCAACGATCTCAGTAGTCATCAGAAATCGTAAGAGAGCAGAATGGGGCGCTCCGCGGAACTCGCGGACTTTGAACGAGGTCAGGTGATTGGGTGTCACTTGTGTCATACGTCTGTACGCGAGATTTCCACACCCCTAAACATCTCTAGGTCTACTGCTTGCGATGTGATAGTGAAGTGGGAACGTGAAGGGACACATACAGCATAAAAACGTACAGGCCGACCTCGTCTGTTAACTGACAGAGACCGCCTACAGTTGAAGAGGGTCGTAATGTGTAATAGGTAGACATAAATCCACACCATCACTTCGGAATTCCAAACGGCATCAGGATCCACGGCAAGTTCTATTACAGTTAGACGGTAAGTGGGAAAACTTGGATTTCATTATCGAGCGGCTACTTATAAGCCACACATCACGCTGGTAAATGCCAAACGACGCCTCGCTTGGTGTAAGGAGCGTAAACATTGGACGATTGAACAGCGGGAAAACGTTGTGTGGAGCGACGAATCACGGTACACAATGTGGCGATCCGATGGGAAGGTGTAGATATGGCGAATGCCCGGTGAATGTCATCTGCCAGCGTGTGTAGTGCCAACACTAAAATTCGGAGGCGGTGTTATGGTGTGGTCGTGTTTTTCATGGACGGGGCTTGCTCCCCTTGTTGTTTTGCGTGTCTCTATCACAGCACAGGCCTACATTGATGTTTTAAGCACCTTCTTGCTTCCCACTGTCGATGAAAAACTCGGGGATGGCGATTGCAGCTTTCAACACAATCGAGCACCTGTTCATAATGCACGGCCTGTGGCGGAGTGGTTACACGACAATAACATCCCTGTAATAGACCGGCCTGCACAGAGTTCTGACCTGAAGCCAATAGAACAGCTTTGGAATGTTTTGGAACGCCGACTTCGTGTCAGGCCTTACCGACCGACATCGATACCTCTCCTCAGTGCAGCTCTCCGTGAAGAATGGGCTGCCATTCCCCGAGAAACCTTCAAGCACCAGATTGAACGTATGCCTGCGAGTGTTTAAGCTGTCATTAAGGCTAAGGGTGGGCCAGCACCATATTGAACTCCAGCATTACCGATGGAAGTCGCCACAAACTTGTAAGTCATTTTCAGCCAGGTGTCCAGATACTTTTGACCACATAGTGCGCATGCATCTCTCTAACACATGTGTGTTGTTCGAACCAACCAGTAACAAATTTAGCAACCTGTCTCTTAATTGCTTCGGTTTCTTTCTTTAATGCGACCTGGTACTGATCCCAAACATTCGAGCAGTACTCAAGAACAGGTCGCAATAGCGTCCTATGTTGGGTCTCCCGAAATTCTCCTAATAAACCGAAATCGACCATTCGCCTTCCCTCTCACAATCCTCAGATGCTCATTCCATTTCATATCGCTTTGGAGCGTTACTACCAGGTACTTAAATGACATGACTGTGCCAAGGAAGACACTACTAATGCTGTATCCAAACATTGTTTTGTTTTTCCTACTAATCCGCTTTAACTTAGGTTTCCTAAGTTTGGAGCTAGCTAACATTCATCACACCGACTATAAATTTTGTCTAAGTCATCCTGTATCCTCCTACCGTCACTCAACTTCGACATTTTCCCGCGCACCACAGCATCTTCAGCGAACAAACGTAGATTGCCGTCCATCCTTTCCGTAAGATCATTTATGTATGTATAAAGTAATAGCTGTCCTATCACACTTCCCTGGGACAGTCCTGACGATACGCTTGTCTCTGACAAGGGAACATCCCCATCGCACCCCCCTCTGATTTAGTTATAAGTTGACACAGTGGATAGGCCTTGAAAAACTGAACACAGATCGATCGAGAAAACAGGAAGAAGTTGTGTGGAACTATGAAAAAATAAGCAAAATATACAAACTGGGTCGTCCATGCGTAAGATAGGCAATATTAAGGGCAATATGAGGCGAGGAGCTCCGTGGTCCGGTGGTTAGCGTGAACAGATGCGGAACAAGAGGTCCTTGCTTCAAATATTCCCTCGACCGAAAATTTTAACTTTTTATTTTCAGTTTATGTGAAAAACTCTTATGTTTTCGTCACTTTTTTTGGAGTGGTTATTACATCCACAAGAAAACCTAAATCGGGCAAGGTAGAAGAAACTTTTCACCCATTCGCCAAGTGTACTAGTTAGATGGGTCGACAACATATTCCAGTCATGTGACGCACATGCTGTCACCAGTGTCGTATACAAAATATCAGACGTGTTTTCCTGTGGAGGAATCGGTTGACCTATGACCTTGCGATCAAATGTTTTCGGTTCCCATTGGAGAGGCACGTCCTTTCGTCAACTAATCACATGGTTTTGCGGTGCGGTCGCAAAACACAGACACTAAACTTATTACTGTGAACAGAGACGTCAATGAACGAACGGAGAGATCATAACTTTGCGAAAATAAAGAAAGCAAAATTTTCAGTGGAGGGCAGATTTGAACCAAGGACCTCTCGTTCCGCAGCTGTTCACGCTAACCACCGGACCACGGCGCTCCTCGCCTCACAGTGCCCTTAATATTGCCTATCTTACGCATGGACGACCCAGTTTGTATATTTTGCTTATTTTTTCATAGTTCCACACAACTTCTTCCTGTTTTCTCGATTGATCTGTGTTCAGTTTTTCAAGGCCTATCCATTGTGCCAACTTATAACTAAATCTGAGGGGGGTGCGATGGGGATGTTCCCTTGTGAGGAACATTCTCTGTAGAGGGCAAGATACGGTGTTCTGTTACTTAAGAAGTCTTAGAGACACTCACATATCTGGAAACTTATGCCATATGCTCGTACCTTCGATAACAGTCGGCAAAGGGCCACGATGTCAAATACTTTCCGGATATCTGGAAGTACAGAATCTGCCTGTTGCTCTTCATCCATAGTTCGCAATATATCATGTGGCAAAAGGGCAAGCCGAACTTCGCACGAGCGATGCATTCGAAATCCGTGCTGATTCATGGACTTCAGCTTCTCGGCCTCAAGAAACCTCGTTATACAGGAATTAAGAAGGATTTTGTAGCAAGTCGATGCTAGGGGTATTAGTCTGTAATTTTGTGGGTCCGTTCTTTTACTCTTCTTATATATAGGAGACGTATGGAAGGGTCATTATTGCCGAGGTTATCGAGATACTGTTCCTCTCACCTCTGTGACGTACATCCAGCATCTATGCTAGGTACTACTCGACTCAATGAGCTCCGCGTGATCAGGACGAGACAGTTTATTTTCTTCTGTTGAGCTTGCTAACTGTACAGCGGATCTAGTAAGTTTTCCTGCTGACGCGGCACCGCAGCCGCACCCCGCTCTCCCACACAGCCAGCACGCGCAGGGCTGACGGCGCCTGGGCTGACGGCCGCTTAACCCCGGAGCACGCGAGGGGGCGTAGCGTTTCTTGACGTCACGTCAGAGCACGGCACGGCACGGCACGCAGGGCCCGGCCGTGGGAGCAGCGCGGACCACTGCTCCACACGGCGCTGTAATTGGCCCACGGGCGCTGCCAATGTACATAAACGACTGGACGCGCCATCACCCCACGAGAAACACCGTTCCCGAGAATGGCCGCATCTTCAGAGGCATTGACTGCGGGAAATTCACTGGGACAACGTGGGCGCTGTACCTAGTCTCGTAACGACGGGTTTGTCCGCGCCGCTCCCTATAACGCCCGCAACTCGGCGGTGGCAGATTGACAGTTGGTGAACGCTTCCTATCCGGAGGAGAATATTCTGTCTCTAACGCCAGGCCATGAAAATCCCTTCCTGGCGTTAATTCCGTGTTCGTCGTTTACGCAGTTCGGAAATGATGTATACACTTTCGTGATGATTACGGCAATTACTACATTTATGTACACAGATGCTAACTTCGCGCCACATGCGTACAAATTTCTTCGGAATCTGGCGAATCTGCCTGTATCGCGAAGTCCCGTGATGTGCTTCACCCGAAACTAGTACGCTGTCAGAAGGGGAGAACCTCAACAAGTTAAGATTAGAATATGATGAAACCTAGACAGAGTACAGAACACATGGACGACATAAGTAAGACGTTCCAACGTAGTTCTCAGCAAAGAATTTATGGGAGGACTTACAGATCTTGTGCAATACACGTCCATGTTGCTCCTGCATGTTTTCTAATATCATCTACTGAGCTTACATTAGATCAATGTCTCTTTCTTTTGTTCTTACGTCCTGGAATTCAGTGAAAAATTTTGTTTGTCCTTCTACCAGCCGTTACCTGAATACACGTCCCACCCACATTGACTTCATTTCGTGATGGTCATAACTACTTCTTGTACTCTCTCAGCCATTTTTATTTATTTTCCCTTTATTTCCTAACAAGTATCCGTTGTTCGCCGATCAAGCTCTACCTTTTTAACTGTTTTCACATTAGAAGTCCATTTCTGACTACCGTAACTCAAAACCGGTAGCACACAATTTTTGTACGCTTTCATTTCAGATGCAATGGAGCCTTTATTTTGATACCCGTATTTAGTTAACCAAATATTCAAAACCTCATTAACTGCGGTTTGTTAGTGTGGTGGTTCCACTTTAAATTTATCTTATTGTGATTTTTATATTATCAGATCTGCTCTTTGAAATTCTTCTTTTCGTATTTTATCGACACTACAGCCCAACAGCACAACGTCATATGTGAATGTAGAATCTCCCGATATATACTGTCGCCTGAAAGCCCTCGGCTTTCAAGCCGGCTAACAGTGTTGAAGTACCGTTTCGAAGAGTGTCGTGTTCATTATTATACCCGACAACTTTTTCACCAATAGTATACACCGGGAGAGTCTACATTCACACATGTGGCATCTCTACATGGAGGAGGCGACCGACAGCTTCAGCCAAATGCAGAAAGAAAACACGGGGGAAGGGAAATTTCTCAGCAGCTTAGTTTTCCTACAGCGACGTCGAGATGAGAGCATACATCCTACCACGGTGTGCGGATCTAACACCCTGTGAGAGCCAAGAAGGTCAACCGGATTCTACTATGAACAGGCATGGCCATAGCGAGGGGGCACTCTATTTACATGGAAAGAGCTGGGCAAGGATGCACGTACGCTGCTCGCATTCCACTTGCATGGGCACTCACACGTGGGAGTGAGCGGACTGCAGCTCTTACACAGACAGCGAGGTACACAAGTGGCACGGTGCCACAAAACAGCTCAGCAAATTCAATAGACTGTTGGAGCTCTGACTAGTAACAAGGAGGCGAATTGTACTACAACTACTGTAACTTTAATAAGAAGTTACTAGATTCAGCTACAGTTTCCGTTCTCGCGAGAGGGCTGACCTTCGCACACATCCTGAGGACCGTACCGAAACTGGACATCATTAGTGGTACGGAAGTAGCAATTAGAGGTCTGCCAAAGGAAGAAGCAGACGAGATATGGCGGAAAACCTTTAGGGTCGTCGATAAGTCTCAACTTCGGAATTCGCACATGACCGCTGCGAAACATAAGGCAATCCGGTCACTGAGAGATGGTGCTGACACTGTGGTTCTTCCAGCGAATAAAGGGGGTACAACGGTGGCGAGGCACACCGACGACTACCTTCATAAAGTTGGTTCGCTACTACAGGACCCGGCCTTCAGGAAACTTAAGAAGGATCCATCATCGACGTTGACCAGGTAAACGGTGGCTCTGCTGAAGATTTGAGATCTGCCACAGGCAATGAAGAAGCGGCTGTAACCTAGGAGGCCAGCAACACCACGCCTGTGTGGACTACCTAAAACCCACAAGGGTCTGGTGCTTGCGCGGTCAAAACTCGACACAATTAATTCACACAATGGCCAAGTATCTGGCGACACTTCTAAAATCACTTGTGGGACACTGTAATCATCATGCTAAGAACTCAGACGATTTCGTGAAAATACGTAACGACATGTGACTTCAAAGAGATGAACAGCTGATGAGTTTTAATGTTGTATCGATATTCATGAAATATCTTCTGCAAGATTCTTTGGCGCTGCTTTCGCAACATTTCGAACAGCAAATATTGAAACTTTTTGAACATGCATTGACGACCACCTACTTTCAGTGCAGTGGAGGCTGGCTCCATGGATCGCATACCTCTACAGGGAACACTTTGTGGTCCTTGAAACCTCTTGTCAGAAATACAAGCACTACTTTCGCTGTGTAGGCGATATTTTTGTGGTATGTAGGAAAGGCAGAGAGGCACTGGATGTGTTTGTGGACCACCTTAAAAGCACGCTTCAAAATATTACTTTCACCACTGAAACGACGAGAATAGTTGGCTCCCTCTCTTGGGCGTAGTAATAAAGTAGAAAGAAAATAGCACTAGGCCATTCAGGGTATACGAAGAAGACACTCAGACACCTGTACCTGCATGCACCGAGCTCCATCCATACAGAGCAACGGAAGACAGTTCCAACCAACATGGTACATAGAGCGTTTGTTAGTGTTACTCCTAAAAATTTAAATGGTTTGATATACTCCACATGTTCATTGCTAATCTTGTAACGAAATGCTATTGGATTCTTCCTCTTTGTTATGGGCATATATTACTTAAAATGTTCTCCATTCAGGTAGTGTGGAGACTAGAAATTTTGAGAAGTGTCACAAACAATACAGGTGCTAGAAAACTGGAAAGTTGTACTAAATACAATAATAAAAAAAATGAAATTACATCTGTGGCTGTTGTGTTACTAGATCAAGTCACAACTTCAGCTGAATGACGGAATGTTTTTCTAACTTAGATACTGCCACTCTTTCGCTAAAGAACAGTCTGATGCACCTAAAATATTTTGTGTAACAGGTATATTTCTTATACTGATACATTGAAATACAATATCTCAAATGTGAAAGAAATTGGCCGTGACCTGTTAAAATAAACTGCCACGTAACACGTCTGAAAAATGTTTGTTGCGGGCTCGCAGTCTCATATCCGCAACTGCAGTTTCGACACTTTGATCATTTTCAAGTGGTGACGGGTTCTGAAAACACAGCAGTACTCAACATTAATAAAAAGTCCAAGAATGACGCGGGTCTCTCTGCGCCTAGTATCAGCCTCTGTCACATACACCATCGTTATGTGACAAAACCCACGAAACGAAATTCGTGCTTACTGGTCATGTCGTATCGAATATGCAGCAATGAGAAGTACGAGATTCTCGCTGGATACCGTGAAGCGTTACCTCGTTTCCAGCGTCCACGACGTCGGTAGTTGGCTAACCTCTGAACCCTCGTCCCCTTCACGTTCTGGGCAGAAGTACCTGGACTGTTACAGGATCCCCACGCCGGCGGTGTCCGGTGCCGGGGAAGCGGCCCGCGGCTGTTCCGAATGACGGGCGGGCTGTCTGACGCGGGGGCGTAGGAACGCAGAGGTCGGCGCGCCCCGCGGCGAGAGGCGGCCCGAGCCGAACCGCGCCTGTAATTGCAGGAGGATCCCACCTCTCTGGCGCCCGCATTTGAATAATCGTGCGGCCCGGGCCGGCAGTTCACACGCGAATCCAACACTCCTCGTTTTGTGAACGTGGCCGACACTGCACCGCGCTGTCATCAACACCGAGGGACGCCATCTTTTGGACAAACAGTGCCTGATCCCAAACGTGACGATGTTACCCTGGGGTGGGGGGGCGGGGGGGGGGGGGGGGAGGGGAGGGGGGGGGAAGAAAAGTTACAAATAAAAATTTTCTTGCGTTTGTAAGTTGAATGATGTTGTCAACCTGAAGCTGCTTGTCTTCCTATCAATTTGGAGAATCAGCTTGTAGCTTAAGGGGCTCCGGAACACCCTATACTTGCAATGTTAAAATAACGCTTATAAATTACATCTTTCCTCACAAAGTATTTGAGGTAGGAAGTTGAACTTTTTACAGATTATTTATTGGAATATGGGCTACAACTTAACACAGGTATTTTACAAAATTTTAGTTCAGTTATTAAAGATGATTTTTTTTCAATTGTAATGAAAATTCACAACATTTGTTTGCAATTTTTTATTTATATATTCAAAAATATACAGTTTTTTGGAAAAAGGCTGTGTTAAATTATGCACAAGGTACTGTGTAACATTTACTGAAAGTTTGAAACAAATATGTTTGGAAGATCCTTAGAAAACATGTAATTAGTATGAGAAAATAAAAGTTTTGGGAATCGAGTGACAAAGATTGGATTAACTTTTTAGTGCATTCCAGGTCCATAGGATGGATTATCTTCATCCTCTGCAAACTCCTCCTCCAGCTTCCTCTTGTTCCTCCTCCTGTTTACTCTTGCTTGTATTTCTAGACTCTTTACAGCCCTGTCTGCAGCCCGAAGGCGTTCCTTGTCTAAAGCAAGCATCGCTCGTACCATGTTAGAACCTATCTTCATTCCCATATTTCTAAATACCTTGCACCTTACAATGTTGCCATCATTGAAAGTCGCAACAGCAACTTTACTTTTACTCATTATTATACTTCAACAAAACAGAGGCTCAAGAAACAGAATTAATTACGAATATTTTCGAGATAACGACAGAGTAAATAAACATGAAACAATCGACAATCACACCAGCGATATATATTGAACCATCACAGGTTAGCCACAACACATACTTTATCTCACATCACTAAAATGTACCTCGTGAACACGGACACCATTTGACAGCAGTTTAACAGCGACACAGTGGGTCACGCCCATGTAGAACACATTTCCAAAAAAAATTAAAAATAGTTGTAGTCTTCGGAATTGAATAAATTATATATCTATTCAAAGGTAATAGTCTGCAGATTCAGAAAACGCAAAAAAGTAAAAATTGAACTTTTCATGATTTTGAGCCTTTCCGGAGCCCCTTAATGCCCACTTCCTAGTGTCCTACATAATTCCTGTTGCTGCTCAAGCCGCTGTTAGACGCACAACAGCCATTTGAATAATCTACATTTGTACTCCGCAATGGACAACGAATGACTCGCAGCCGCCTCTGATGTTTTCTTCTGCCTTATGCTGATGGCACTGGCTGTTCTTTTGTTTTTATAGACTATAAACCTTGCCGATTGTGGAGCTCAATTGTCGAAAGACTTTCTATAACCAGAGTGTTACTCAAATCCTGAGGCCAACGTACTACCCAGATGCATCGCTAATCTGAATCCATGACGAACACAGTCTGCGACCAGCCTAGAGAAACAGGTGGCGACACTTCCTGCGGGACTCCCCCATCATTCTACAGGACACTGCCGGTGTGCTTATGGCGCAAGTTGTGACTGATTCATTCGGATCGATGGCACTGGGAAGTGCGCTTCAGAACTGATACAGAGATTTGTCGGGCAACAGACGGGCTCCACTCGAACTATCAATATAACTGTCGCTGCTAAAGGTGTCCTATGACTCCCACATCACGGCCAACGGGCTGTACACAACGCTGGTCACAATTACTTTGAAGGGCAGAAAAACTATGAAACATGTATCCAGTTCGAAAAAGTTGTAAATAAATACTTGCCACTATTAAAGTTCCAAACCATCTGTATACTCCTGTATACGAATATATACAGCGTGTAACGGGAATAAGTTAAGATATTTCTAGACCGAGGTGACAAAGGTCTTCGGATAGCGATATACGCGTGTGTAAAGATGGTGGTATCATCTGTTCCCAGGTGATTCATTTGAAAAGATTTCCGGCGTGATATTGACCACGACGGGAATTAACAGACTTTGAACGCGGTACACTAGTTGGAGCTAGACAAATGGGACGTCTCATTTCGGAAATCATTATGGAATTCAGTATTCCCAGAATCAAGGCGTCAAGATTGTACGAGAATACCAAATTTTAGGCGTTACCTCCCTCTACGGACAGGGCAGTGGCCGACGCACTTCACTTAACGACCGAAAGCAGCGGCATTTGCGGAGAGTTGTCAGTGCTAACAGGCAAGCATCACTGCGTGATATAACCGCAGAAATCGATGTGGGACGTACGACGAACGTATCTGTTAGGACAGTGCGACGAAATTTGGCGTTAAGTGGGTATGACAACAGACGACCGACGCGAGTGCTTTTGCTAACAGCGCGACCTCGCCTCTCATGTGCCTGTGACCATATCAGTTGGACCCTGGATGACTGGAGAACCGCGATATGCTCAGATGAGTCCCGACTTCAGTTTGTAAGATCTGATGATGGCGCAGACCCCACGAAGCCATGGACCCAAGTTGTGAACAAATCTCTGTGCAAGCTGATAGTGGCTATATAATGGTGTGGATGTATTTACATAGAATCGACGTGTCCTCTGGTCTAACTGAACCGAGCATTGACTGGGAATGGTTACGTTTATCAACTTAGAGGCCAATTATTATCAAACGCCGGCCGCGGTGGCCGTGCGGTTCTAGGCGCTCCAGTCCGGAGCCGCGCTGCTTCTACGGTCGCAGGTAAGAATGCTGCCTCGGGCATGGATGTGTGTGATGTCCTTAGGTTAGTTAGGTTTAAGTAGTTCTAAGTTCTAGGGGACTGATAACCACAGCAGTTGAGTGCCATAGTGCTCAGAGCCATTTGAACCATATTATCAAACTACGATGGAATTTATCACATTGACTGCCATGATGAAGTTTGGACCATGCGTTCTATGCCACATTGAAATCACGAATATTACTTCTGAAGCCAAATTGAGTTTTTACATCAGATGTCTTCTTTTGAACATGTAGAATTAAGTTACTTGATAAAATGTCAGTTTGTAACTGATCTGGACTGATAGGCGTGAAGCATATATGGCTCACGTAGCCCAACAACAACATTTTAACACAATTATAATCTGTGGCCACATAAGCCACATGTGGCTCACACGATTTAAAACCATATAAGTATAAAAAAATCGTTTTTCAAGAAATGATTCAAACACTTAGTTTATTTGATTATATTAGCTACGTATAATATTATTTACAAAGATTTTTTTACTTGGTCTGACAATGTTCATAATAAAGATCTTAGAATGTTGTACTTCTTCAACACAGCATTGTCAACGTCACTAAAATACTCGATGCACATAAAACTGTCACATTTATTGCATTTAGTGCACACCATCTTCACTTTCTTTGCAGCATCGTTTCTTTTTTCTGTTCTTCGCAGGCGTTTACAACAGCCCGAACATCATCTTTGACTGCTGTGCTTTGGTCCCTCTACTGTCAAAAGGGGATGGCTGTTATCTTCGTAGAACCGTTGTAGTGTTGCTCGTGGTTGTGGATCTTTGGCATTCAATAGCAGTAGAGACGATGTCTCCATGTCGGAGGTAGGATTCAAACCTGCGACCGTAGCAGCAGCGTGGTACCAGACTGAATCGCCTAGAACCGCTCGACCACAGCGGCCGGCTGTATGCGAGACTTTGACCCTTTGTTTGCCAATTTGTACAGCACTTCGGTATTTACAAACATGTTACAAAAAGGATTTCAAAAACTATCTTTCTGTACCGTTTAACCGTACGCCGAAGTTAGGAATCACGATGTCTACCAATTGTAAAAATGTTGAGTGTTACTAAGATGAGAGTGTTCAGTGGAGCCACCACTTTTAAACCCTAGTTGAAACGCATTGTCTGTGAGCCCTGTGAGGCTCGCGAGGCCTCTAAACACAACTCTGCATGTGAGCCTGTTAAGGCTCACGCGGCCCACAGTGCACTGTATACGTGAACCAAATACGCCTCACATGGCGTCCCAACCCGTGTAACTGTGAGCCATCATTGGCTCATGTGGCAGTCAATGTGTTACATGGATGGAAATACGCCGCACCACCGGGGCACAGTTGTTCGCGGTTGGTTCGAGGAACATTCTGGACAATTCGAGCGAATAATGTGGCCACTCAGATCGCCCGACATGAATCCCATCGAAAATTTATGGGACATAATCGAGAGATCATTGCGTGCAGAAAATCCTGCACCGGAGACACTTCCGCACTTCTTGACGGCTAGACAGGCAGCATATCTCTGCAGGGGACTTCCGACGACTTCCTGAGTCCATGCAACGCTGCGCAAAAGGAGGTTCAACGCGATATTAGGAGGTATCCCACGACTTTTATCACCTCGGTGTATTTGGCATTTTCTTCAGTAAAATAAACAGCGGCTGTCCAGTATTTACATATTTCAATATACACTCCTGGAAATGGAAAAAAGAACACACTGACACCGGTGTGTCAGATCCACCATACTTGCTCCGGACACTGCGAGAGGGCTGTACAAGCAATGATCACACGCACGGCACAGCGGACACACCAGGAACCGCGGTGTTGGCCGTCGAATGGCGCTAGTTGCGCAGCATTTGTGCACCGCCGCCGTCAGTGTCAGCCAGTTTGCCGTGGCATACGGAGCTCCATCGCAGTCTTTAACACTGGTAGCATGCCGCGACAGCGTGGACGTGAACCGTATGTGCAGTTGACGGACTTGGAGCGAGGGCGTATAGTGGGCATGCGGGAGGCCGGGTGGACGTACCGCCGAATTGCTCAACACGTGGGGCGTGAGGTCTCCACAGTACATCGATGTTATCGCCAGTGGTCGGCGGAAGGTGCACGAGCCCGTCGACCTGGGACCGGACCGCAGCGACGCACGGATGCACGCCAAGACCGTAGGATCCTACGCAGTGCCGTAGAGGACCGCACCGCCACTTCCCAGCAAATTAGGGACACTGTTGCTCCTGGGGTATCGGCGAGGACCATTCGCAACCGTCTCCATGAAGCTGGGCTACGGTCCCGCACACCGTTAGGCCGTCTTCCGCTCACGCCCCAACATCGTACAGCCCGCCTCCAGTGGTGTCGCGACAGGCGTGAATGGAGGGACGAATGGAGACGTGTCGTCTTCAGCGATGAGAGTCGCTTCTGCCTTGGTGCCAATGATGGTCGTATGCGTGTTTGGCGCCGTGCAGGTGAGCTCCACAATCAGGACTGCATACGACCGAGGCACACATATACGACCCGGCATCATGGTGTGGGGAGCGATCTCCTACACTGGCCGTACACCACTGGTGATCGTCGAGGGGACACTGAATAGTGCACGGTACATCCAAACCGTCATCGAACCCATCGTTCTACCATTCCTAGACCGGCAAGGGAACTTGCTGTTCCAACAGGACAATGCACGTCCGCATGTATCCCGTGCCACCCAAAGTGCTCTAGAAGGTGTAAGTCAACTACCCTGGCCAGCAAGATCTCCGGATCTGTCCCCCATTGAGCATGTTTGGGACTGGATGAAGCGTCGTCTCACGCGGTCTGCACGTCCAGCACGAACGCTGGTCCAACTGAGGCGCCAGGTGGAAATGGCATGGCAAGCCGTTCCACAGGACTACATCCAGCATCTCTACGATCGTCTCCATGGGAGAATAGCAGCCTGCATTGCTGCGAAAGGTGGATATACACTGTACTAGTGCCGACATTGTGCATGCTCTGTTGCCTGTGTCTATGTGCCTGTGGTTCTGTCAGTGTGATCATGTGATGTATCTGACCCCAGGAATGTGTCAATAAAGTTTCCCCTTCCTGGGACAATGAATTCACGGTGTTCTTATTTCAATTTGTGTGACGAAGGCTTCCTACCAGATGACTGAAGGGCTCAATTTCGTTTGACATATTGATACAGCTGCATTTGCAAAACCGTTAACTGTGTTTATTATCAAAATTCGTACATACTCCTATGCCAGGGTGACCTTCTTCACATGTGCATTGATAAGCCAAACTATTTCTGCAGCGAGACTGAAGGCCGCCTGGTAGTTTCCTGGGCATGTAACGTGGCAATGAAAGTATGTAAGCGGAGCAGAGACGAATGGGGAATCATTCTATCGACGATACTGGCCGCAAATGGGAAATCTGTCGTAAGTGAGTTTGGCGAAGGATCGATGGTCATGACACGGTGCCCGACTGCGAGGTTCACTGAACTTTTGTCGTAGATACGAGTTCGGATGCTTCTTATTTTATTTGCTCGTCTGTAGCAGGTCGGTTGGCCATCACACACGGTCGTCATCAACGTTCGCCTAACATATACGTATAGCTCGTGCTTACTGCAGGTGTCAGTAACGAACAGCGTACTGGTCAAAAACAGAGAGAAACGAACTCGAACGAATTTACGCCAGCCCGAAAGACTACGTTTGTGACGCTCAAAGATGTTCTAATACACAGCGTTTGCGAGCATTGTTAAGTATACTCTTAGGTGCTAATCTTCTTGTAATAGGAAACCGATATCAATCAAACTTTATTTACAGTGGAAAAAAATCTGGCAAGAAACGTACATACTTATAAATTAGCGAATACCTTCAACGCTACATGGTTATTTTTGTGGCGGGGTTCGTAGCGACAAACACTTCTCTGTAGAAACGGCTTACGAAGTCACCGCCACACTTTTAATAGCGGGCCGACCGGTCCGCTGGAACAGTGAACAGAAAGATGAAAACCCAAACACTCTGATTAAATAAGAGTCGGTACTTATCTTTATTAACGAAGATACAGAAACACAGTAGTGAACTCCGTGTCTACAGAAATCTGTCTAGTTCGAGTCGGAGCGGCTAGGTCAGCGTCGGCTGACGACAAACAACAACTCTGCTGCGATGAACACACAACTGACTAGCAAGTACACAAATCGGTGGCGAGTATACAACTGAGCGGCGAATACAGAACTGTCCTAGCGCTCGCGACTCCAGCGCTTAAGAAGCCAGAAGCCAGCGGTGGCGCGCGCAGACTTGCGGCGATTTCCTGTATCGCTGGCGCTGCTTATGCGGACGGCGTCCGGACTTTGATGCTGCCAACCTTTTGGCAGCGGGCTCGGTTGGCATTACTGGCTAGGATATAACAGTTATGAAGACAAAATATTCTCTTATTACATAGTTATCTCATTTTTATATAATATTCAGTCGATACTCCACAACGACGTCAAGCAGTGTAAATTCATTTCTGAATGTCAGCTACAAAAGCAAATATACAAGATATTCATTTTAATTGAAGACATTGAAATATCTCGAAAACTACGTATAAGATCAGAAAAAGTTATAATTCCAATAAGTTTGTCTCGGAGCAGGATATCCAACGATACCGCACTCGACCAGACATCCCACCCCTTGCATGGGTTGCCGGGGGCAACTTTGAAATCTTCAGTGGGAATTCCCGTTTTTCATTGCAGATCACGATTCTACTGCAAAATGGACAGACGTTTTGTCTGAAGTATTTTCTTCCTTTCGCCGCTGATGACACTGTAATCGGAGGAATGGTAATTTACGACATGATACTCAATGGGCCTTGAATATCCAGTTCATGTGGTACCCCACCTGGACGCTGCGAGGGTAGGACAGGCCAGTATTTCACAACTTATAATTGGAAATCCCATTCGCAACGTTTTATTCCTCCGAAATATCGAACAGGGGACTACCCGACGCGCCACCGTGGCCGTGTAGCGAACTACGACGTATCATAACAGGCGCTACACTGTGACCGGAGCTTACGCATCGTGCAGACGTAGAACAGATAGTGGCTCTAAATACAGGGCTATTACAAATGATTGAAGCGATTTCATAAATTCACTGTAGCTCCATTCATTGACATATGGTCACGACACACTACAGATACGTAGAAAAACTCATAAAGTTTTGTTCGACTGAAGCCGCACTTCAGATTTCTGCCGCCAGAGCGCTCGAGAGCGCAGTGAGACAAAATGGCGACAGGAGCCGAGAAAGCGTATGTCGTGCTTGAAATGCACTCACATCAGTCAGTCATAACAGTGCAACGACACTTCAGGACGAAGTTCAACAAAGATCCACCAACTGCTAACTCCATTCGGCGAAGGTATGCGCAGTTTAAAGCTTCTGGCCTGCAGTGAGCGAAGAAACGGTTGAACGCGTGCGGGCAAGTTTCACGCATAGTGATGTGAAAGATTCAGTGTTTAAACCTCCTCTACCAAGAAACGTGCCAGAACTGCGAGCTTGCATCAACAATGCTTTCGAACTCATTGATGGGGATATGCTGCGCCGAGTGTGAGAGGAACTTGATTATCGGCTTGATGTCTGCCGAATCACTAAAGGGTCACATATCGAACATTTGTGAATGCCTAAAAAAACTTTTTGAGTTTTTGTATGTGTGTGCAAAGCATTGCGAAAATATCTCAAATAATAAAGTTATTGTAGAGCTGTGAAATTGCTTCAATCATTTGTAATAACCCTGTATTACAAGATCTGCGCATTGTTTATTGCCTGAACACCTGCCTATCACTTGGAGAACATATGTACAAGTGGACGATGAATGTTGCAACCACATAAGAAAAAACTGAAATGATCCTGATTTACGAAGAATGTAGGATAAATGTTGAGCCTGATGTTGCCTTCTACGCCGATTGTTCTCCAGAGAAAGCTCTCTGTCGTTCTTTCTTTTACAAGATTGTGAACGCCTTTATGTCTGATGGCAGCGTTCAGACCGGCAAAAGAAAATGAAGCAAACGTGTTACAGGTGACGCTAATGAAAAATCTGTACTAACAGAAGTGCTCCACAACCCAAAGATAAGAGTCCGGCAATTACACCGCGATTCCGGTATGTCCGTAGGTAGCATTGTCGCAATACTGCATCGTCAAAATCGTCATTCAATCACGTGTCACAGCTTGAAGAAGTTCATGGCACCGATTTTCATAACCGGATAGTGTGTTGTGAATGGGCTCGTCAACAAATGCAAACGACCCCCTCGTTCTTTGCCGAGGTCGTATTTTCCGATGAGTCGACATTCACCAATCATGGCAGCGTTGTTAAGCGACATAGCATGCATTACTGGAGTGTAGACAATCCCCACTGATTATGTAAAGTTGACCATCAACGTCCTTTGTCGGTTAACGTGTGATGTGGCATAATGGGGAACAGACTCGTTGGTCCGTATTTTATCGACGGAACGTTGAATGGACGCAGATAGCGAACGATTTTGGAACAGGAGCCACCGGTACTACTGTAGGATCTTGCCCTGGGAGTTCGACAACGTATGTAGTTTCGGCATGACGATTCCCCAGCGCATTACGCAATTGAAGCACAGAAGGTATTAGACCGTGTTTACACTGGTCGGTGGATCTGCAGACGTGGCCCCATTAATTGTTACACTAGGTAGCCGGGTTTGACGTCGCCGGATTTCTTTCCGTGGGAATATTCAAAAGATAAGGTGTGTAAGTAGGCTGTATAGGTTTTTTTTATTGGTAACGCCACATAGCGCTCTGTATGAAAATCACTGGCTGTGCTGTGTGCAGTCTGTGGCTGGTTTGCATTGTTGTCAGCCATTGTAGTGTTGGACAGCTGGATGTTAACAGCGTGTAGCGTTGCGCAGTTGGAGGTGAGCCGCCAGCAGTGGTGGAGGTGAGGAGAGAGATGGAGTTTTGAAATTTGTAATACTGGATATCATGAACTGCTATATACATTATGACTTTTGAACACTATTGAGGTAAATACATTGTTTGTTCTCTATTAAAATCTTTCAATTGCTAACTATGCCTATCAGTAGTTAGTGCCTTCAGTAGTTGGAATCTTTTATTTAGCTGGCAGTAGTGGCGCTCGCTGTATTGCAGTAGTTCGAGTAACGAAGATTTTTGTGAGGTAAGTGATTTGTGAAAGGTATAGGTTAATGTAAGTCAGGGCCATTCTTTTGTAGGGATTTTTGAAAGTCAGATTGCGTTGCGCTAAAAATATTGTGTGTCAGTTTAAGCACAGTCATGTATAATTTTTCAAAGGGGACGTTTCAGGTGTACCAGCACGTGCCAACAGTCCGTGGAGATTTGGTCGACCGCATCAGAAAAGCCTGTGCTGACATTCCCGCAAATATACTTCTGACCTGTGTACAGCCATTTGAAATGCGAATCACGGAGCGTATTGAAATTTCCGGAACTAAATTTGAACACTTACTCTAGATTGAAAAGTGGAGAGCGTTCGCGTCGATCCACGGCCACAGTGGCGGGTTGAGTAGTCCCCTGTTCGATATGTCGGAGGAATACATCATAGAGAACGGGGTTTCCAATTAGAAGCTGAATACTGGCCTGTCAGCCGGCCGTGGTGGCCGAGCGGTTCTAGGCGCTTCAGTCCGGAACCGCCCGACTGCTACGGTCGCAGGTTCGAATCCTGCCTCGGGCATGGATGTCTGTGATGTCCTTAGGTTAGTTAGGTTTAAGTAGTTCTAAGTTCTAGGGGACGAATGACCTCAGATGTTAAGTCCCATAGTGCTGAGAGCCAATACTGGCCTGTCCTACCCTCGCAGCGTGGAGGTGGGGTACCACCTGTCATTGGATATTCAAAGGCCGTTTAGTAGCACGTCGTAAATTACGACTGTGTAACCATTTTTATTCCTGCGATTACAGCGCCATCTTTGGCAAAAGGAGGAAAATGCTTCTCTCAGAATTTATGTAGATTTTGCCGTAGAATCGTAATCTGCAATAAAAAAAACGGGGTTTCCGTTGAACATTTCAAAACTGACTCCCCGCCACCCATGCCACGGCTGAGGTATGGGGTCGAGTGTGGTACCATTGGTCGTTCTCCGCGACAAACAAATTGGAACTATAGCTTTTTTTGATCCGATTTGTAGTTTTCTAGAAATTTCAATGTCTTCAGTTAAAATTAATAGCCTGTATAATGTTCCTAACGATAAAGAATATCTCCTTTACGTTTAAATATAAGTAACGCACTTCGTGATCAAGCATTTAACAGGTCAGATGACTTGTGGGGCTAGGCAGATGTCATACCACTAAAGATTAAACAGTGCAAATATATTATTGTGTGGAAGACATACGAGTAAATGCAATCTGTAACGTCTTGTAACGTATACCAGCAGATGTCGCAATTCAATAGCGGCAGAATCGTAGTATCTCGAGACGGCTATTTGTTTCACGATATTGTTGCTCGCAGTTGTCAGCATCTCATGACTGTTATGCGAATATGAAATCCAGGGATTCAGGAGGACCATACTCAGTTCCAAGTAGTATCTAAGCAGCACTGCATGACAAGGGTCCGAGAGGACAGGCATACTGCCCTCTCAGCCGCTTAGAATCGTACAGCCACGTGATGTGCCTTGAGTCAGGAAACAGGGTTGTTTGCGGTAAGACAAGAATCCACGTGCACACATCACCTGGAGAACCACGGACGAGGCTGTGGTTGTTTTGGTCGTGTATGAGGTGCCTGTCTGACTTCAGTATGCGCTGGGTGTTTACGTGAAGATGAGGGATTGGGGTTGTGTGCGTGTTTTCTGTGTAAACTTGTGTTTGGTGTTTTACGTATGTGTTATTGGTCCCTAAAGAGGTGTGTAAGGGTTAATTTTGGGCGTTTTTGAGAAGCTTCAGAGAGAACGGCGATCACTATTCTAGCCTCACATGGCGTGGCAACGGAGAAAAGCGCGCTGGCAGCGGTGCACCTAACGTGTACACGTTGTATTTTCAGACAAGTCACGACAGATGTATCTCTGTGTGGAGGTTCCGAGAAGAATGAAAGGAAACAGGTTGCATTTGTCATCGCCACACTGGCCCAGCACGTAGCGTAATGGTACAGGGTGCCATTGGGCCTACAACACGATCACCTCGGGTTCGCATAGCCTATAATTTCAACAGACGTTACATTTTTGACGTATTTTCTGTCGGAGACAGCAAAGGACTTGGAAGAGCAGTTGAACGGAATGGATGGTGTCTTGAAGGGAGGATATAAGATGAACATCAACAAAAGCAAAACGAGGATAATGGAATGTAGTCGAATTAAGTCGGGTGATCCTGAGGGAATTAGATTAGGAAATGAGACACTTAAATTAGTAAAGGAGTTTTGCTATTTGGGGAGCAAAATAACTGATGATGGTCGAAGTAGAGAGGATATAAAATGTAGACTGGCAATGGCAAGGAAAGCGTTTCTGAAGAAGATAAATTTGTTAACATCGAACATAGATTTAAGTGTCAGGAAGTCATTTCTGAAAGTATTTGTATGGAGTGTAGCTATGTATGGAAGTGAAACATGGACGGTAAATAGTTTGGACAAGAAGAGAATAGAAGCTTTCGAAATGTGGTGCTACAGAAGAATGCTGAAAATTAGGTGGGTAGATCACGTAACTAATGAGGAGGTACTGAATAGGATTGGGGAGAAGAGGAGTTTGTGGCACAACTTGACCAGAAGAAGGGATCGGTTGGTAGGACATATTCTGAGGCATCAAGGGATCACCAATTTAGTATTGGAGGGCAGCGTGGAGGGTAAAAATCGTAGGGGGAGACCAAGAGATGAATACACTAAGCAGATTCAGAAGGATGTAGGTTGCAGTAGGTAGTGGGAGATGAAGAAGCTTGCACAGGATAGAGTAGCATGGAGAGCTGCATCAAACCAGTCTCACGACTGAAGACCACAACAACAACAACACAAGGTCTGTGTCTGTGCCCTATCTTCATGGTCTGAGTGATGTGATCTATAAACAAGATAACGCAAGACCCCACGTTTTCCTTATGGTTTGTACTACTATAATACACAAAGTGTTGGGCTGTTGCCGCGACCAGCACATTATATACATCTCTCGCCCACTGAAGGCAATGGCCTCGTCACATTGCAAACAACGGTATCTGCCCCATCACCGAAGGTAACCAATACTGTGCTCGGTTAGTACTTGGATGGGTCTAGGTATGCCGAAGATTACCACTGTTGTGTCCAGTTAGTGTTTGAACAGGTCCAAGTATTCCGGATGCCGTTGGCTATGGGACGTGCAAGTCGCCGAAACTGCGTCCAGACAAAAGACTTCCACCAGGCCGGTGCGTCGTGTGTCCCATTGATAGCATGTGGTCGTAGGTTGTCAAGAAAGCGGCATGCCATCACTCTTCGGGGTTCATTAACTCTGGCGTAGAGTAGAGAAGATGTATGGAATGACGTGCCTCTATCTGTTATCGAAGCTCAGTTAGACTCGATGATCAGCCATGTTGGAGCCAATGCTGCTGCCAGGAGTGACAGCTCTGTGTATTAAATTTCGCACCTTTTATACCTCCACATCACCTAAAAATTTAATCATGAATTCTTCCTACTATACTGTACACGCATTAGAAGTAAAATTTCTTTATTTGTTGTCCTTCATGGTGAGGCTACTTTAATCGCTAACGCTGTGCTTAAGCAAAAACATAAATAAATGTTAAGGTAACTTACCAGAAAACATTAAGCTTAAACCTTTGAAAACAGAGAAACGTAACCTACGTGGTTTGAAAGCTGTCACATTCAATTTTCCCTCGCCGTGAAGCTTTGACTAATAGCGAACAAGCAGCCTTAATTCTACTGGTCGGAGCCCAGAAACTAATGGCGGACGCCGCGATTTATGCGCGCAGTCATATCATACATGAAGGTATGCCAACTCACTTGGAAAAATAACACTGCCCAAGCGTTTGCAGCACTTCCTTCCAAAAGGTATGCAAAATGCATGAAACTGCAGCAACATTAATTTAAAAGAAAGAGATAGTTTAAGTAAAAAATACTTATAAATAACGGTGGGTCAACAAAGCTACATCCCTCAGGGGGCTCAGCATTCGTCTGCTGGGTACGGGCTTGGCGAACCCGGGGTCCTCGAGCTGTGGACTGGTGTGCGCCGCCAGTCTGCTGATACCGTAAGCTCTGGGCACGCTTCAGCGGCCACCGTGTGGCGCAATGGTGGAACGTTGTGTGTCGTAGGGACCGGGGATCTTGGCTTGATTGCCTGAATCGCGAGGACGGTACATACCTCTATAAAAAAAACCTTCAATCTTAAGGTGCGCTGCGCGCCGATATGATGCATGGCTGTTGAGGTGGAACAGTCGCTAGCGGGCAACCTCTGGGGAACCTGCCGCACCTCAGTTGTACAAGGCTTATCCAGGCATGCGGGGCTCTGTCTGGATGGACATAAGTTTCCCTGGCTGCTCGTGGGACGACCATGGATACCACGAATTCTTCCTCTTTTCCTCCTCCTAATTTTTCGCTGGCCAGTGGGATGGGTGGACCGCTGGTAGGCACTACCGCCCAATCCAACAAGAGGGCCAGGTTAGCCAGTCCTCCTGACTTAGGCGTCAGCAAACGTACAGCAGTTCAGAGTAACAGAGCACATACTGACAACCAGAATGTGTTTTTAATAATCAAAAGGAAAGAGGGTTCCTTTGAAAAGGATTCGCCATTCTATATCGAAAAGGGTCTAGAAGGAATAGCTGGAACTTTAAAATCAGTGAAGCGTTTACGGAATGGGACACTGCTTGTTGAAACAGCAACTTCTCAGCAAGCAGTTAACCTTCAAACAGCTAAAAACTTGGGGGAATACACAATCGATACAGAGCTTCGCAGCACCCTGAACTCCAGTAAGGGTGTTGTTACCTGTAGGGATCTCGTTGACATTCCTGTAGAAGAATTAAAGAGTGAGTGGGCTCAGGAGGGAATTGTTGACGTTCAGAACATCATGAAAAGGGTGGATGGGAACCTGGTGAAATCTGACTCCTTCATTCTTACTTTCAATACCCCCAAACTCCCAGAACACGTCAAGGCAGGATTTCTTCTCCTAAACGTACGGTCGTATGTCCCAAACCCAGTGCGCTGTTTTAAGTGCCAGCGTTTTGGGCATACAACTCTAGGGTGTAAAGGAGAAGCGATGTGTGGCAACTGTAGTAAGGCTGCCCATGACGGAATTGACTGTTCGTCGCCTGTCAGATGTATAAACTGTTCTGAAAGCCACCCTGTTTGGAGTAGGGACTGTAGAATCTTCCTAGAGGAACGTAAAATACAAGAAATAAAAACAACTAAGCGTATCCCCTACAGTGAAGCCAAAAAGATCTTTAAGGCCATGCAGCCCCCCACATTCGTTAAGTCTTTTGCTTCCATTGTTCACAAGCCGCCTCCAAAAGTCGATGCATCTACACAGACGGAGGTTGTTAGTGTTGGCATGAACACCTGCACATGTCAGTGTACTTGCAAGGCAGCAAGTGTATCAGAGCCTGTAGCCCCTCCTCGAACAGCAGAGAAAGGTACAGTAGCTAACACTGAAGAGCCCCAGGCATCTCCGATTGCTGAGGCTCTTCCAAAGCCCAGCATCGTCATAAACACCCCAGCTCCAGTTCTAGCAAAGCCCCCTAAACAAAGGAAAGCACACGTCAAGCAGCACCAACAGATTAAATCGGCTGGTAAACCCTCGGATCATGTTAATGTGGTCCCACTAGACGCTTCATCAGACTCTTCCCCAGAGCTGATGGAGTCTGAGAATATGGGTCAATCATCTCGCCCTAAGACTGAGCCTCCACCCGCTGCAGCCTCCCCACCTCGGCGGAAAGAGAGGCAGAAAATACAACCACCGTGATGGCTCCCATATTACAATGGAACCTGCAAGGGTTCAGGAAACATGTGGAGGAAGTACGTCTATTGATTCGGGATAGACCTATGTGTGTATGTCTGCAAGAGACAAATTTCAGTGAAACATACACCACTGAGCTACGTGGTTATGTCCTCCACAAAAAGGACGACCTGAGTGGACAGAGAGCTCGAGGAGGAGTAGGTATCTTCGTCAACACCGACTACCACTCCACGCCTCTCTCCCTCACGACGAATTTACAGGCAGTTGCAATATTAGTACATGTGCGTCACATGCTAACAGTATGTTCGCTTTACCTGCCCCCACATGATGTGCTCGACGAAGAGGCTCTCAGTGATCTACTTACACAGCTCCCCCACCCCTTCATCCTCTGTGGTGATTTTAATGCACACAATATGCTTTGGGGCTCTGTGAGTACTTGCCCGAGGGGTAGAGCAATCGAGAGGCTTCTTCTGTCTTCCAGTGTCTATTTGCTAAATACAGGTCAAAGCACGCATTTTTGCATTGCAACTGGGTCGTTCTCTGCCATTGATCTATCGCTTTGCTCTCCAGCCATCGCCCACACTGCTGCATGGGAAGTGGTTGATGACTTACACGGCAGCGATCACTTCCCCATCTGGATTCACCTGCCACATGCAGTGGAACCGGAAAGGAAACCACCTCGATGGGTGCTCGGTAGAGCCAACTGGGCACTGTATAGTCAACTAGCCCAGTTTGAACATCGGGTCAGTGTCCAGGAATTGGTGGATCATATTACTGAAGTGATCAACCGCGCCAGTGAAGCGTCCATCCCACAGTCCATGGGACAACCGAAGCGGCAACCTGTCCCTAGGTGGAGCGACGAATGCCGCTCTGCAGTCAGGGCTAGGCGGGAAGCTCTGCGTAGGTTCAAATGCCAGCCAACTGTAGAGAACCTTGCAGCCTTTCGGGTGGCGAGGGCAAAGTTTCGTCGGATTATACGAGAGAGCAAGAAGAGGTCGTGGCAGCAGTTCCTAAACACCATTAATCGCTCTACACGAAGTTCCATTGTATGGGAGACCATAAGGAGGATGTCTGGGAGAGGTGGGAGGTGCCCTATGGCTGCTATAATGTGGAATGGTACTCTCCAAACGACCCCAAAAGATATTTCCCAGTCTATGGCGGCTCATTTTGCAGCTATTACTGCAACCGCCAGTCAGAATCCAGCTTTCCAGCCCCACAGAGTGACTGCTGAGAGGAGCAGTTTTGACTTCCGCTCACCCAATACAGAAGAGTACAACTGCCCATTTTCCATGTGGGAACTGGATTCTGCATTGTGTGGGGCTCGTGATACATCCCCTGGTCAGGACAGAATCCACTATAGCATGCTGCAGCACCTCACAGGGAGAAATAAAGAAATCCTCCTCCGACTTTTTAATCTAGTTTGGATGTCCGGTCACTTCCCAACTCGTGGCGTGAAGCAATTTTAATTCCTCTTTTAAAACCTGGGAAAGACCGAACGTGCCCGGGTAGTTACCGTAGTATTGCCCTCACTAGCTGCGTGGGAAAGACCTTGGAGCGGATGGTCAACCGCCGCCTTGTCTGGATGTTAGAATCCAGACAACTCGTTAGTCGCTTTCAGTGTGGGTTCAGGAGGTATCGCTCCACCTTTGATAACCTGGCCCTCCTGGAGGCTTTCTTGCGCCAGCATCAACTGTTGGGAATATTTTTTGATATTGAAAAGGCATACAACACTACTTGGAGGCATCTTATCATCAGGCAGCTCCACGAATGGGGTTTTCGTGGATGTCTTCCCAATTTTATTCGGTCCTTCCTGTCGCCACGTTATTTTCGGTACCGAGTCGGAGACGTACTGTCTAGTCGCTTTGAACAAGAGAACGGTGTCCCTCAAGGTAGTGTTTTAAGTGTGACGGTCTTTGCTATTGCTATTAATAGTACTACGTCTGTTGTGAAAAGTCCTGTGCAGTGTTCCTTGTTTGTGGACGATTTCTCTGTATTTTGCTCTTCTTCAAGCCTTGCAACGACGACTCGTCAGTTGCAACTCTCTCTGCGACGTTTGGATGAATGGGCACAGAAGAGTGGTTTTAAGTTTTCAACTGATAAGTCGGTGTGTCTTCTTTTTAACCGTTCTCGTTCCATTTTTGATTTGCCTGAGTTGAGGATGAGGGACACCGTTCTGAATTTTAAAGACACGGTGAAGTTTCTGGGCCTCACTTTTGATTCTAAGCTTACGTGGCTGCCACACATTAAGGAACTGAAAAAAACGGTCTCTTAAGGCGCTGTCTATTTTAAAATGTCTTAGTCACCACACATGGGGAGCAGACAGGACTTGTCTGCTCCGGTTTTACAGAGCCTTCGTGCGGTCCCGGCTTGATTATGGATGCACGGTGTATGGGTCTGCAAGACCCACTTATTTGAAGCTGTTGGATGTGGTGTACCACGAGGGGATTCGGTTGGCCACTGGGGCGTTCAGAACGATCCCCATACCGAGCCTCTGTGCAGAGGCAGGTGAACCGCCACTTCACCTCCGGCGGCGTCTACTAATGGTGCGCCAGGCCTATCAAACATTATCCACACCATACACACCTGCATACCACACTGTCGCTCAGCCTCCACTGGAAAGGCTTTTTCGCAACCGGCAACCAGCAACAAGGCCCTATGGGATTCGTGCAAAGGATTGCATTTTAGAGATGGGTGTGGCCGGTTTTAATGTTTCACGTAGAGGTTGGAGCAGATATCCACCTTGGCTCCTCCAGAGGCCCAGACTGATTTTAGATTTGGCAAATTTTAAGAAAGACAGTACATCAGATTTTACTTTCAAATCTTTGTTTTTTAACATTTTAGATAGGTATCATGATTTTACAGTAGTCTACACTGATGGAGCCCAACAGGGGGATTTTCTTGGCTGCTCAGTAGTGTTCCCCGAACGTGTCATCAAGATTCGCCTTCACCAGGAATACACTGTTTTTTCCGCAGAACTTCACGCGATCCTGAAGGCACTGGAGCAGATACGGTGTACTCAGGGCAAACACTTCCTAATTTGCTCTGACTCACTGAGCGCATTACAGTCACTGCAGAACCTGTACCCAGCAGAGAAGTTGGAACAGCTGATTTACGACCAACTGTACGTCCTCCAACGACAGGGCAAGCAAGTGTTCTTTTGCTGGGTGCCAGGGCATGTGGACATACGGAGAAATGAACAAGCTGATAGAGCTGCCAAGGACGCCTGCAGATTACCGGAGGTGACACAGTGTTCTATTCCTTTGCAAGCTGTCGTTTCTGTGCTGTGGCGGAAGTATGTGCAATTGTGGGAGGAGGAATGGCTGGCGGTGAGGGAAAATAAGCTGCGGTTGGTGAAACCCACCATCCAGCCGTGGTGTTCCTCCTGCCGGTCACCTAGGCGTGACGAAGTGACCCTTACACGTCTTCGCATAGGGCACTGTCCTCTTACGCATGCCTTCTTACTACGGCGAGAGGAACCCCCGCTGTGTGATGCCTGTGGCGTACGAATCACTGTACGCCACATTTTAGTTGAGTGTGATTTATATCGTTCTGTCAGGGCGGAAGTTAATATTAATGGGGATCTGCCCTCGATTTTAGCCGATGACGTGGCGAGTGTCAAGAAAGCTCTAAGGTACTGTCATGTTTCTGGGCTTCAGCCTAAAATTTTAGGTTGGAATTTTTAGTGTGTTGCCGAGTGGCTGACTTCTCCTTTTTCTTCTTGTAATAGGCCAGTTCCAAATATGTGCTATGTGTTTCATTTTAACCCCTTCCCCTACGTTCTCTTGCAGTTCTCCTCTTTATGTGCTGCTTTCCACTTGGCTACTGTTGACATGCACACTGCCTATGTAGACTGTCACCTTTAATTTTAGTCCTATTTTTGCACTTGCTGCATTTTAGTGACACTCGTCCGTTGTTGTTTCCGTTCCGGCGCTAAAGACTACACTGTTGAGCGCCCATAACACCATATCCATCCATCCACAACAAAGCTACATTGTAAGTTAATAGTTCACATCAAGCAATTTTATTCACGTAGCAAAAGATAAGAAAAGGAAAAGAAAGTAGTTCTATGATCGAACGAACGGTTTACAATCTGAAACTGTAAGTGTAAAGTCATCCACACGAGCATTAAAAAGAATTCACTGAATTTCAGTTACACGATTAACGAAAGTCAACTGTTAACTGAACTAAATACTTAGCGATTAGAATTACGAATAACTTAAATTGCATAGATGATGTTGTAGGGAAAGAAAACCAAAGATACGATTTATTGACAGAACAGGTTTACTAGAGAGACTGCTTGCACTACGCTTGTGCGCCCTTTTCTGGAGCACTGCTGTGCGGTGTGGGCCCACCTGCATAGGGAGAAATGATCATCGTAATAAAATAAGAGAAATCAGAACTCGCACAAAAAGATTTGAGTGTTCGTTTTTTCCACGCGCTATTTGAGACTGCAACGGTAGAGTAGTAGTTTAAAGGTGGTTCGATGAAGCTTCTGCCAGACATTTAATTTTGAATTGCAGCGTAATGATGTAGATGTAGATGAAATGCTGAATTGTGTTGATCTTTAACTGGGGAGAGCGCACGGAAATGCAGTTTATTCGTTCGTTGTTGGAGAGATGTGGCGGAATGTCGAAATGACAGTGGCAGTGTGGGATGTTGCATACGAGGTTATTACAGCAACTAGTATTTCCACAGACAAGTATACTGATGAAGTCACTTCTTGGTTAGGCTGCAAAAGCTATCCGCAGCGGCGTTCAACTACCCACTGGATAAATAAACGTAATTGTTGATCATAATACACAGGTTTAGCACGTGCACGTTTGTTACTAGTTATACTCTCCTAGCTCTCGTTTCAGCACTTTGTACACTGATGTACTACTCGTGATAATTTCGGATCGCCGTGTCATTGTTCGTCGTGTTTGCGTATGACTACCGCGGTAACTAACTGGTCAGTCAGTAAAACCGTTTTTACTTCTGATTCACAACTGAAATTAGCTTCATCGCGACAGTTACGGCTGCAAACACTCGGCTGCTCATTAAGAACATTAATATATTACACAGTTCTGTGGAGCCTTGGTTCTCACCATGTGCTTAAACAAAAAAGCAGTTTCACTCAAGAGGTAGTAACAAATATAATGTTTACTCGCGAAAGCATTGTCAGTACCGTTTGAGACACAGTCCAATAAGTAATACTCAAACCGTATGATCTTTCTGTCCTTAATGATCACTTCAACTTTCATTAAGCACAGCGACAACAATCCGACTCGTCAGTCGTAAAGTACCACAATTCACTGTCCCAGCAAATTTTTGCATCTCGTACCAACAACTCGTGTCTTGCCATTCTGCTGCCCACACACCCACACTGACTTACAACATCACTGTGTATCACTGCTCAACTATTTCTCTCGATATCGATATGTGCTTTCATGTCCACGATTTACATAGTAGTTCTTCACATCACAGTTGATATTACAAATGCAACTAAAATAAACAAAAAATTTGTCTCTCTACATTCAGGTAATAATAAAGAAACATATTTATCCATTAAAGAAAAAGACATAAATTGCAGTTACATAAGGTTCCCCTTATTCCGCCTCAGCTAAACTATGTCGGCGAATGCTGCGCAAACAAGTTCTCCACGTATGCGTACACCATCATTACTCTACTCACACTAACTTGTTCCTGCGAGCTGATAGTTGTCACCATCCAGCTCAGCGTGAAGGAGTACTTCGTACCTTGGTTCACAGGGCCCACGTTATCTCAGAGTCTGAAAGTTTGGCAGCTCGAAGTCACCTTTCGCCAGAGTGGTTATAGCGAGAGGCAGATCAAACTTGCGTTGCGCTGTCACCCTTCTGTGCAATGGGTGAGTGACGATAGCAACGAAGTGGCACCTAAGTCTAAGGACTTTTTGCCTTAGGCAGGAAGCATTTCCAACAGGATTGGCCTTATTTTGCGGAAATATGATGTGAAATGTGTTTTTCGACCACCTTCTAAGATTAAGGCGCTGTTGGCGTCCGTAAAAGATGATCTTGGTTTGCGTAAGGCTGGTGTCTATCGCATTCCTTGCAGTTGTGGCATGTCATATATTGGTCAGACAATCAGGACTGTGGAAGACCGGTGTATTGAACATAAGCGTCACACACGCTTACAACAGCCGAGCAAATCCGCTATTGCAGAACATTGCCTTGACACCGGTCATCCTATGGAATACAACAACACGGAGATTCTGGCTTGCACGTCCAGCTATTGGGATAGTGTTATTAAGGAAGCTGTTGAAATCAAACTATCAAGCAACCTTATAAACAGAGATAGTGGATTTTGTTTAAATGCTGCTTGGAATCCGGCTCTGTCTCTCATTAAAAAACAGACGGTCAGAATTAGTGCTACCTCACCTGTTGGTTAATAGTCACTATCGATATTTCTGATGTTGGTTATCTTTGGTTCTGTTTTGAGTCTGCGGTTACTTGTTCTGTGTGTGGTATCTTCCTTTGTTTCTCCTCTGTGAACCGAGGTATTAAATTCCCTTGCACATTGCTTCCTCCTTGCAGTTGTGCCTTGAGAATGGCAGGTTGTGCTCCTGTCGAAATATCGGCGGTGCTCGACGACGTCACCCGGCAGCAAACCCGTAAGTTATTTGAACACCATTACTCTACCACGCAAACATAGGGGTTACACTCGTCTGGTGTGAGACGTTCCCTGGGGGGACTCCACTGGGGGCCGAACCACACAATAACCCTGGGTTCGGTGTGGGGCGGCGGAGGAGTGAAGTGGACTGCGGTAGTCGTCGTGGGGTTGTGGACCACTGCGGCTGGGGCAGGGAAGGATCATCTCCGTCGTTTCTAGGTCCCCGGTTAACATAACATACTTAATCTCATGAAAATTTTGCAAATAATCCTTTAGAAATCAGAAGAATTAACGACGTCCATAATTACATTGTTAGAAGAAAAATACCTCCATCGCTCTTAAATAAAACTTATTTTATCTCAGAGAGAAGTGAATATTACTGCTACATGAATATTTGATTACACACCCAATGGTGTTATGCCTACAGACAGCAAAATGAAATGTCAAAGTAGGCTGAGAAATTTCCACAAGGAAACTACACCGCTGAAGGTTTCTTTTTGGAAACTCATAGCTTTATTTATTGTTAAAATATTACTTATTTATTTCTGTTGCTAAATATTAGTTTTTATAAATGATCATCACGCATTAATCTTTAAGTACAAGTTAATACAATGCAAATGGATTGATTCGACATTATTATGGAGCATCGTGCAAGAGACCCAGTAAGTATGTCAGTAACAAGAAAGCGAACTCCACAAACTCTGAGACTAAAAGTTCATTTTCTCAGAGTAGAATCTGTCTTAAACTCTTCGGTGGCCGGAAAACAATTCGATTGTCTAATCTGCTCAAGATGTAGCCCCGGCGTTGGATACCTGCGTGTTCTCTTTCCTTCGCGAGAGCCTTTGTAAAGTGAACGGTAAACGTAGGCTTTAATTCTTTTCTGAGATTTTCAACGCACCACTACGTCATCTCTTGGTGAGGTAGCGCAGAGTGTAAATGCCAGAATCTATTTTAAAAAATCGGTGGCAAATCTCTAGTCATCCCAGCGATGGCTGGTTTAGTCACTTCAGAGATGAATGGGAGGCAAGGCGATATCAAAATCAAACTTGAGCTGAGGAAGCTTGTAGCTAATACGTATGCGGTAGAGCTTCCAGCTGCAAGTACTGTTAAGGTCCGAGAAATTACTTAAGCCCTCTACGTGATGAAGCCGGATTCGGCCACTTTGCGGCCTGTGTCACCCCCTCACCGCTCTCCTGACGACAACCACAACCAGATCTGATCCAAGACGAGGCCAGCACTGCGTCCGACCCGCGCCCTTGTTCTGGCGGCCATTGTTTGGCGGGTCATCAGTCACTGGCGGTCACTGGAAAGTTTCCCTTCAGCGGCTTGCTGATCGCCGCTGCGCGATACGGGCGTGGCCTCCGGACCTCCTCAACTCGCTGACAGATGTGGATGGCCCGCCATGTCGTCTCTTGACAGCAGCACATTGCGCACCTAAGAGTTCCCTGCCTTCGCGGCGTGCAGAAACCGGCCCGGGTTTCGTTCTGCCACCGTACATCCGGTGCATACCTGACGCTGGGGAAGCACACATCCCAACTGACTGATTCTAAAAAAATGGAAATGTTTTAAGTTCTTGCAAAACGAGTTTGGTTTCAGTTCCAGGGATAGAAAGATATTTGTGCGAAGCAGATTAGTGTAGTCAATACTGAGGTAATGATATTCAGAAAAATTCGTCGTCAATAACATTCAATATTTTTTGAAAATATTACTGGAAAATCAGGGAGCTGTTTAGATAGATAATTTGAAATAGTAATCAGTCTTGATCGCAAAACTTTATTAAAAATTAAGAATCATATGTCAGCGGTAACCGGTTTCGATGACGTATAGGTCAATGGACTGTGTCTCTTGAGTCTCAAAGATAATTCTCCTCAGAGGATAACACGTACCAATATTACACAGTTTATCTACACAATATAATATGGATACAAGATAATAATAAGACAAAAAGGTTTTTGTATTATTATGTGGTGACCAGAAACGATGAGTGGATCACTGGCAAGTATCAGAAGACAGCTCCGACAACTGCTGCATAACGTCGAAACGCCGCGCGTTGTGAAGGCGCGAAGTTCTGCTCCTCGCCTGCAGTATAACCTCATCGGGAACCAACACGGCTTAACATACGATAATAACGTATGTGAAAACGTACACTATAAATCTACACACAAAATTAAATATAATGTGAAAGCTTCTTTTTCTTCTGCTGCTACATATCCAGTAATGGATGTTTGCTATCACATTGCCAAGTCCTCACTATCTCTTCCAGTATGGATCAAGCCCCCCGCATTTCTTATTCCTGTCCATTATCTGACGTTGCACAACCATGACATCCCCCTCCTACCAAGCCCTCTCTTGCCTTCAATCTGCCCCTCGATTATCAGATAAAGAAAATACACTCCTGGAAATTGAAATAAGAACACCGTGAATTCATTGTCCCAGGAAGGGGAAACTTTATTGACACATTCCTGGGGTCAGATACATCACATGATCACACTGAAAGAACCACAGGCACATAGACACAGGCAACAGAGCATGCACAATGTCGGCACTAGTACAGTGTATATCCACCTTTCGCAGCAATGCAGGCTGCTATTCTCCCATGGAGACGATCGTAGAGATGCTGGATGTAGTCCTGTGGAACGGCTTGCCATGCCATTTCCACCTGGCGCCTCAGTTGGACCAGCGTTCGTGCTGGACGTGCAGACCGCGTGAGACGACGCTTCATCCAGTCCCAAACATGCTCAATGGGGGACAGATCCGGAGATCTTGCTGGCCAGGGTAGTTGACTTACACCATCTAGAGCACGTTGGGTGGCACGGGATACATGCGGACGTGCATTGTCCTGTTGGAACAGCAAGTTCCCTTGCCGGTCTAGGAATGGTAGAACGATGGGTTCGATGACGGTTTGGATGTACCGTGCACTATTCAGTGTCCCCTCGACGATCACCAGTGGTATACGGCCAGTGTAGGAGATCGCTCCCCACACCATGATGCCGTGTGTTGGCCCTGTGTGCCTCGGTCGTATGCAGTCCTGATTGTGGCGCTCACCTGCACGGCGCCAAACACGCATACGACCATCATTGGCACCAAGGCAGAAGCGACTCTCATCGCTGAAGACGACACGTCTCCATTCGTCCCTCCATTCACGCCTGTCGCGACACCACTGGAGGCGGGCTGCACGATGTTGGGGCGTGAGCGGAAGACGGCCTAACGGTGTGCGGGACCGTAGCCCAGCTTCATGGAGACGGTTGCGAATGGTCCTCGCCGATAACCCAGGAGCAACAGTGTTCCTAATTTGCTGGGAAGTGGCGGTGCGGTCCCCTACGGCACTGCGTAGGATCCTACGGTCTTGGCGTGCATCCGTGCGTCGCTGCGGTCCGGTCCCAGGTCGACGGACACGTGCACCTTCCGCCGACCACTGGCGACAACATCGATGTACTGTGGAGACCTCACGCCCCACGTGTTGAGCAATTCGGCGGTACGTCCACCCGGCCTCCCGCATGCCCACTATACGCCCTCGCTCAAAGTCCGTCAACTGCACATACGGTTCACGTCCACGCTGTCGCGGCATGCTACCAGTGTTAAAGACTGCGATGGAGCTCCGTATGCCACGGCAAAC